>NC_143134.1:113238333-113568611 GCF_059928025.1 Delphinapterus leucas
GCAGCCAAAAATAAATAGATAAATTTATTTTAAAAATAAAAATGCATTAAGTATAGAAATATAAATATCACGCATCATTAGCTAGCCTATAAATAAAAATTGTATACATTAATCAAAGTATTTTGCAAATAATTTTTTCCTATAAATAACCTTGGGGTCAAAAACTCCTCCTGCTACAAGGCTCTTTAAAAGGATATAAATCTAAAAGGACTTTATTCTGTTCTTGAATTTGCCTGGAATAGACGCTAAATCCTCTGATATCTTCTGGTATTTTGTTAAGTCTAGGTTGTTAAAGAAATGGTTTGGCAACTAACACCTTAACTGCCATTAATTAGCATAGAGGGCTTGTCTTCCTCCAATACACCGCTAAGTCCTAAGGGAAAAAAGAGGGCTATGGCATGATCATGCAAATCTTTTAACTCAAAGTGATCTCAACAAAGTGATCGAGGTAACTAGTTCGGAACTCCCATTCTGTTGTTTTCAAAGGGGTAAGACAGACACTCCTTAGATATCCACAGCCAGTGAATCAGCAGTAAAGGGACACTCAAAGGATAACATTTAGGTTGTATCAAGCTGCTGAAGTGCTTTAAAGCAGCTTATCTAACAAACTTAGTGAAACAAGTGGAGCCACTTACAAATCAAAAGAAAAGTTTGGATGACTTATCAGAAGTTTCCCAAATCAATTATCTAGATTCAGACCTCAATAATAGATTCAGAATTGAATCTTACTTCTCTTTCTGCCAATTATTTGTATCAAAATGAAGGCATAGGGGCTTCCCTGGTGGCGCAGTGGTTGGGAGTCCGCCTGCAGATGCAGGGGACACAGGTTCGTGCCCCGGTCAGGGAGGATCCCACATGCCACGGAGCGGCTGGGCCCGTGAGCCATGGCCGCTGAGCCTGCCCGTCTGGAGCCTGTGTTCCGCAATGGGAGAGGCCACAACAGTGAGAGGCCCGCTTACGGCAAAAAAAAAAAAAAAAAAAAAAATGAAGGCATAAAGCCACAGATGCACATCCTTTACAAAAAGATTCCTGACTTTCTTTCTATCAGAACAATAATCACCTGGCGTCACCACCACACTTGCAAACTCAATACCAAAACTAAACTAAACCTGTCCCTGATCCCACCTCTCCTGGCTTCCCGACTTCTCTTCAGGACACCCCAGCCGGCCTGTCAACTAAGCTTGAAACCTTGTAGACTTGGAGCTCAGTCCTCACATCCAGTTACCAAGTTTCCTCAGTACCAAGGCATCCTTTTTATACCCACTTGCACTACCTTTATCACTTTTTTCCTCAAACTGTTACAACAGCATCTTAATCAGTATGTGTTCTGGCCTCTTTTCACATAAAGTTGTCAATTTCATAAAGGTAGCTCTAATGTCATCCCTCCACTCTTGCTCAATCAAAACCTTTCACTGAAGCCTCACTGTCAACAGAAAAAAGTCTGAATTCCTCATTCTTACATTCAAGGCCTCTAAAAGTGACTCCAATATTCCACTCCAAACTTACACTCTACCAATTTCCTTCATATTCCCTTATCTTTAATTAAGTAAACCACTTGTTCTTTTCCATAGAAATGTTGAGCATTCTTATTTTGCCTACACAATTCCCTCCGTATGGAATTCTCTTCCGCATTATCTCATAATCTAATTCCACTTTTTCCTGTGACTCAGCACAGGTACCACATACCACATCCTCTCTTAAGTCTCTCCCTTATACCCCTTAGCAAAAATAATTCCTTGCTCTTCTAAATTTCTGGACCATTTTAAGTACTTACTTTAAAAAAAATCTTACAGGTATCTCAAAATCATACCATCACCTCCCCTCATAGACCGTAAGCTCTTAAAGTTCAGGGTCTATGTTTTATCTTTGTATCCCCCAATGCAGCTAGCATAGTACATAACAAGTACTCAAAATTATAACGAATAAATAATAAAACCTATTAGCAGTCTGAAGAAAGGATATTCAGAAGAATCAGAAATACATCAAAAAGACATCAAGGTGCACAGTATTCCATAGGAAAAACCAAAATTCCAACTAAACACTACAACTATAATATCCTTTACCAAAGTAATAGACTACAACTAATAAAAGAATAGTTCACTGAACAAATACTCAAGTGCCTTAGTGCCAGGCACTATTCTAGATGCTTTAGAATCTACAGAACACAAAACCAACATTAATCCTTGCCTTTATGGAGCTTATACACTAGTGAAGGGGAAAAAGCAATAAACAAAATAAGCAAGGAAAATATACTATAAGTTAAACAGTTTAAGTGGTATGCAGAAAAAGAGGCTGGGAAAAGGAGGCTAGGGAGGGCCAGAAACGGATGAACTGCCATTTTAACAGAGTGGGAAGGAAAGGCCTCACTGGAAAGGGGAGATATGCACAAAGACCTGAAAAGGATGGAGCCACGCATATATCTGAGAAACAGCATTCTAGGCAGGGCAAACAGCAAATGCAAAGGACCTGAGACAGGAATACGCCTGGCACGTTAAAGGAACAAGAAGAAGGCCACTGTGGTCAGAATGGAGTAAGCAAAAAGAAAAGTAAGAGGTCAGAGAGAAAAGAAGGAGGACTTCCGTGGCAGCACAATGGTTAAGAATCCGCCTGCCAATGCTGGGAACACAGGTTCGAGCCCTGGTCCAGGAAGATCCCACGTGCCGCAAAGCAACTAAGCCGGTGCACCACAACTACTGAGCCTGCACTCTAGACCCTGCGAGCCACAACTACTGAAGACTGCATGCCTAAAGTCCACGCTCCACAACAAGAGAAGCCACCACAATAAGAAGCCGTCACTCACCGCAACTAGAGAAAGCCCACGCACAGCAACAAAGACCCAATGCAGCCATAAACAAACAAACAAACAAACAAACAAAGAGGAAAGAAAGGATCCAATCACTTACAGCCTTGATAGGACTTGACCTTTTACTCTGAAAAAGATGGGGAATCACTAAGGGTTCTGACCAGAAGGAGACAAAAACCTGACTTACCTTTTTAAAAGGATCATTCTTGCTACAGTATTGCAAGCAGACTATAAGGGGGCAAAAGCAAAAAGAGCTACTGCAGTAATTCAGAGGAGCTGATGTATACTCAACTCAGTAGAGGTGATGAAAAGTGGTCAGAGTCTGGATATATTCTGAAGAAAGGACTAGCAAGATTGCCTGGTGGGTCAGATGTGTGTGAGAGGAAGAGAGTCAAGGATGACTCCAAGTTTTGGCCTGAGCAACTGGAAAGACGGAGGAAATTGCTATTTACTAAGATGTGGAAGACGACAAGAGGGGCAGAGGAAATAGGGAGTCTGATTTAGGACAAGTTCAGTCTGAGATGTCAATGAAATATGTAAGTGGAGGTATCAAAATAGGCAGTAACCTGGAGTTTCAGATAAAAATTTTGGGAGTCATCAGCACATATATGGTATTTAAAGTCATGAGGTTGAATGAGATCACCAAGAGAATGAGAATAAAGAGCAGAGATCCCATGGGGCAGTCCAATATTAAGAGGTAGAAGTAATGAGGAAGAACCAACAAAGGAGACTGAGAAGAAGCCAAGGAGGTAGAAAGAACACCAGCAGAGTGTGGTGTCCTAGAAAGCAGAGCATAAAGTATTTCAAGGAAGGAGGCATCTACTGCACCAAATGCTGCTAAAAGATCAAGTAAAAATTAAACTTGGTTGTTTTGACAACAGCAGTTTCAGTACGGTGATGGAGTTAAAGTCTCACTGCAGTAGGTTCAGGAGAAGACAGGAAAGCTGTAGATGAGTAGAAACAACTTTTTCAAGAAGTTGAGAAATTGGGTTGTAGCTAGAAGAGACAGTGTGGTCAAGAAAAGGTCATTTAAAAAAATAATAGATTAAATAATAGCATATATATGCTGACTGGAATGAGCCTGTAGACAGGAGAATAATGATGTTGCAGGAAAGAAGGAAGACGGACATGATTTCAACTGCTAACAGAATTTCACCAGAAGAGTCAAATAGCTCAATGATGAGAAATTTCACTAGGTTAGTGGGCAATAATTTCAGAGTACTGTTATTCTTTGGGATATTCAAGAAGGGAGGAGGGCAACCCGTAATTCTAATTCACATGCCATAGGAGGCTGGGCCATTTACTGAGAAACTTCATGTTAGGCATTTTATATGTTATTTCATTTAAGCTCAAAATAACTTCATGAGGTATTATCTTTATGTTACAGATAAGGAACCAGAAGCTCAGAGAGCTAGTAATTTGATTAACACACAAAGCTGGTGAGTGGTAGAGCTATGTTTCAAATTCAGCTCCTTCTTAGTATTAGATAATTATTGTTAATTTAGAGGGTTAAAATAGTTTTGTGGGGTTTTTTTTGAGGTTCTTATCTGTTAGAAATACACACTAAAGTATTTATGGATGAAAGCGTATGATGTCTAAGATCTGCTGTAGGGGCTTCCCTGGTGGCGCAGTGGTTGGGAGTCCGCCTGCCGATGCAGGGGACAGGGGTTCGTGCCCCAGTCTGGGAGGATCCCACATGCCGCGGAGCGGCTGGGCCCGTGAGCCATGGCCGCTGAGCCTGCGCATCCGGAGCCTGTGCTCCACGACGGGAGAGGCCACAACAGTGAGAGGCCTGCGTACTGCAGGGGAAAAAAAAAAAAAAGATCTGCTGTAAATACTCCAGCAAAAACAACAACAAAAATTGTGAATGAGAGACCGATGAAACAAGAGCAACAAGATGCTGGTAATTGTTGAAGCTAGATGACGGGTACATGGACATTCACCGTACTGTTCCCTTTTATGTACATCTGAAAATGCCATGATAAAAAAAAAAAAAAAATCCAGGTCCTCTGAGTCAAACTGCTCATTACTTCAAAGCCTGTCCTTAATTTCTACTCAAACCTCCTTTCAAAGAAAGTTATGTGCTTCACAGCTTACAAACAATTTTCTTATCTTCTTTAATCCTCACTATAATTCTGTAAATTAGGGGTTTTATTCCAATTTTATACACGAGGAAAGAGATCTATGACTAGTAAACAGCAGGATCAGACCTCTGAGCCAAGTCTTTTTGTGTCAAAAACATTCTTCTACTACCCAATAGAGCAATCGATGTTGCAATAGGGTCACCTCTGGGCATACCTATAAGGAGAGTCCACCCAAGTGCTAGCCCTTTCCCTCAGATTCAGTGCTACTGCATAATCCTAGGACCCTGAGTTTCCTAAGAAAGACAAGCATTATTCCAGGTAGCCCTTAAAAAGCCTTGTACTCAGGTGCTTGACTAAAAGAGGCAGGAGGCAGGTTTCAAATTTCCGCAGCCATCAACCTTCCTTGCCAAATTTGGGGACTATCAGGAATTTGATATACAACTTCTGAAAGGGTGTTCTGAAAGCCTGCTTATCTCTGCTCCAGGGTCAACTCTTCTTGCCTCCAATTTCTTCAAATGTAATACTCTTCTGTTCACCTACACAACTATCATAGGGACCAAAGTCCAGGTATGTGAACCCTGAGCTCTAAAAATAAACAACACTACTAAACAATACTGACCAATTTCAAAAGCCAATTTTGTGTAACTCCACAACACTTACCACAAAGCTGGCTTATCAGAAAGCATCACAGTTGATACTTATTTTTAAGATACCATCTTTTAAAAAGCCTCATCACTACTATTTTTGATATCTGTCCTCCCATGCTAAACTTGACGTTATAGGCGTATTTATAGCTTACTTCAAAAACAACCGAAAGGGACTTCCCTGGTGGTCCAGTGGTTAAGAATCCGCCTGCCAATGCAGGAGACACGGGTTCGAGCCCTGATCTGGGAAGATCCCACATGCCACGGAGCAACCAAGCCCTCGCGCCACAACTACTGAGCCTGCGCTCTAGAGCCCGAGAGCCACAACTACTGAGCCCGCATGCCACAACTACTGAAGCCCGTGCGCCTAGAGCCCATGCTCCACAACGAGAAGCCACTGCAATGAGAAGCCTGCACACTGCAATGAAGAGTAGCTACCGCTCGCCACAACTAGAGAAAGCCTGTGCGCAGCAACGAAGACCCAACCCAGCCAAAACTAAATAAATAAATTTTTAAAAAAAGAATGAACAGGCTTCCCAGGTGGCGCAGTGGTTGAGAGTCCGCCTGCTGATGCAGGGGACACAGGTTCGTGCCCCGGTCCGGGAGGATCCCGCATGCCGCGGAGCGGCTGGGCCCGTGAGCCATGGCCGCTGAGCCTGTGCGTCCGGAGCCTGTGCTCCGCAACGGGAGAGGCCACAACAGTAAGAGGCCCATGTACCGCAACAACAAAAAATAATAATAATAATGAACTGCCTTCATCTTACCTTTTAGAAACAAAACACTACCCAGCTGTCTTAAAATGTACTGATTTTTAGTTAGGCTGACTAAACACAGGTAACCAAAATTACGGACTCCATTTTCACATTAAGGGTCAATCTATCTAGGGAAGGACGTGTTCTTTACTCAAAACAATATTATTGAGCCCTACTAAGAAATCTCAGGTCTGGCACAAAACATGCCTTTGAGCCTAAAGCCAGCACATGTTTGCTGACGTAAACTGACAAAACAGGTAAGCATCATAAAAAATAAATAAAAATCTACACAGAGTCTTTAGGACAATTACTTTCTGCTTTAGGTCAATGGTATTAATATCGTTAAATTCAACTCATAAACAAAATGCTGATCTAACCAACTGGATATCATGAAAAGCCCTGGCACCTGGAAAGCTGCAAAGAACAGGAAATTCTGCAGGTGCAGTAAGAAACTACACCTTATCCATGACCCAGAAATGCCTTAGAATTTGTCACACAACCTGCTGCAGAATTCTCACTTTTCAAATGCAAATGAACCATGAAGTCACACAACCCAAAGCTGTGATTTAATTATTGATATAATCAACTGCACCCTTTTGAGTTGTGCTAAAGTTAACTAAAGAAAGCAGATGTTCTACACAGTGTTAGTTATGTCATAAGTTAAGAGAATTTGAATATCAAATAACTAAAATTTAGGACTGCTTCATTCACTCCACAACACATATATTGTTGAGATAGACACCATACTTCTCAAAAATGATACACTTAAAGGACCCACAGGACAAGAAATAAAAGACATGAAGGTGAGAGACCAGGTCATTTGGTCACCTCACTATTTAATGCAAGACCTAAAAGTTAAAGATTTGCAGGTCTTTCAGGCTCAAACCATTTAAATATTCAGCTTACCATTAATCTGGCCTCATTACTTTATTCCTTTCTGTTTTCACTGACGTATAAATTTAACTTACATCTCTCAATAAACAGTTTTCTAAAATTAAACTGAATTATGAAGCCTCTCATAATTACCTGTCTGAAAGTTTTTCTACAGCTGAACAAAATTTTTAAAACAACCAATTTTCCAATAAAAAGGTCTATGCAAAACAAATGAAAGCAGAAGAGCAGTAAGATGGGTAATGGTGTCCAAACATGTTATAAAAGACAGTAAACTATTAAGAATAGATCAGCTAGCATAGAAAGACTATCAGGGCTGGGTGTTACCAAGCTCAAGCAAATTAATGCCTAATAAAGCAACTTACTATTTACATTTTTGCAATGTCAATCAGACAGACCAGATCTGGAGGCTTTTTACAACTAATAAACCAAACACAACATTAAATAAACATTTAAAAATCATTCCTGGGACTTCTCTGGTGGTGCAGTGGTTAAGAATCTGCCTGCCAATGCAGGGGACATGGCTTCGAGCCCTGGTCCAGGAAGATCCCACATGCCGCGGAGCAACTAAGCCCATGCGCCACAACTACTGAGCCTGAGCTCCAGAGCCCATGAGCCACAACTACTGAGCCCACGTGTCACAACTACTGAAGCCCACTCGCCTAGAGCCCGTGCTCCGCAACAACAGAAGCCACCGCAATGAGAAGCCCGCACACCGCAACGAAGAGTAGCCCCCACTAGCCGCAACTAGAGAAAGCCTGCGCGCAGCAACGAAGACCCAATGCAGCCATAAATAAATAAATAAATTTTAAAAATAAATAAATAAAAATAAAATGAAAATCACTGCCCCTCAAATAGAGCATAACCTGTCAATGGGCTTGGAAATGTGAAATGGATAGGTAATTATTTGCTAACTAAAACTTAAAAAAGGAAAAAGTATGCAATAAATCTGAAAAAGGAGGCTCAATGCCACTAGAAGAAGCGATAGCCCCATTTTTCTGTTCAAGTCACTCAGAATTAATCAATTTTCTGCAAAAAACATAGGGAAATTATATTATTCCTGATTTAAAAATTGAATTCACTGAGTGAGAAAAGTACTCTGTGTCTGGAAATTCATGCTTAGAACTCAGAATGTCTCTCACAAGTTTCTGCTTGACTCAAGAATTCAAATCAGCACCAGAAATGAGCCAGGAAAGATATGTAGACAGTAAAGAATGAACAAACTTCAATTTGCAGATATCTCTGATATTCACAGAAGTTTCATCTCTATCCAAGTTTCTCATTACAAATTAACCCACTAACGCCAAACTCTGAAGTACTAATTATTATTTGACCAGGCTAAAAGGAAAAAAAGAACCAAAGAAATAACATCTATTACCCCTATTTACATAGTCCTAATCTTCGTGAAAGGTTTAAACTTGTTTTATATAAACCATCTCAATTCTCATGGGAGATAGATAAAGAGTCAGGTTTCTGGAGGAGAAACAAGCACAAAGGGATTAAGTATCTTGTCCAGCAAGTCACCAGTGAAAATAAAACCAGACCCAATTATTTAGCCTACAAAGTCTAAACAACCTGCTTTCCTTGGTTCATAAACTTAGGATAATATTTTTAAATGCCTACAAATTATCCCAAACCATAGAACTTCACGGAACAATACATATAATCAGAACACTATGCCAGAATTGAGTATTCTGAACAAGAAAGTACTGCTTGCGCCAAATCAATGAAATGAACCAACATAATGGACTTTACAAATACAAGGAGGAAACAATAGTTATATGGGAGAGAATTTTCAAAGGTCACTCTATTAATCTTATATCTTACTGCTCAAATTCTCTGCCAGGAAGCCAAAGGGGTCAAACATGATCCTTATAATTATATTCAACACATATATAAAATCTCAAAATACCACTAAGAGTTTCAATCAAAGCCATTTATATTTTAAAAACTTTGCCCTCCAAAAATAAAATCTTATAGCAATGTCTTTAGAGTGTTACTTTGCTGCCTTCATGATACACTTCAGTATACACTTCAAATTTGAATTTTAAAAATGATTAGCTTCCAGTTTATTTTTAAAATATTTATATTTACAGATACAGATTACTTAAAATGTGGTGCTCTGCTCAGCTCTCATTATGTTTAGGCAAGATTCCCACTTCCACTCAAACTTACTATTTGAACTTACAATGGCTGCATTATTCAAACTTAGAATTTAGATACTTCCTAAATGGATAAAAGAAGAAAACTAATCAACCCAGAAAGCTTCCCAAGGTACCAAAGAGGACCTTTTATTTGAGATCATACTAGGTACCACATTATACAATACATGAAGCCCACAAAGCAATAATTGAAGTTATCTCTGCAACATGATGAAATCATTTTTTTTGCAAAATCTGACAAGACTGAATTTTCAACTGTCAAAAGGGAAATCGTTTTCCAAGATTGTAGAAAACCCTGCTTACCGAGGCAGTCTCAAAGCAGCTTCCTTAATCCTTCCAAATCCCAAAGAATCTAACACAAGCCACAGAACACTGAATGAGACCTGCTGAAATGTCTGTGCTCAAACCCCTAAAGGTTATTTCATATGTCCACACAATCCACGAAGTCTTTCCTAAATAAAGCTAACACTGCAATCCTCAACTTAAATTAAAATACCAGAAAATCCAAAAGCCTCTAACTAAATTTTACATGAACTATTTGGGGATAAAAGCTGACAACAAAGGATCTGTTATCTGCACCTTGAAGAGCCATAGAGCTCCATTCCTGCCACTTTCAGAAGCTGAATGTACATTACCTCTGTCTGCCTCTAGCATGGGACTCAGATATTACATCACTCAAATGCCTGAAAACTGCCCTATTACCCAGAAAGCACCAGGGTATCTGAGACACTGCACCAAGGTATCCCTTCCTCCCTCTGATACACAGCCCTCAAACACGCTGGGCCCTGCTCTCTTGCAGTATCTTCACAAAGACATCTGCCCTTCACCTGCTGCAATTCTGTTTCTGTTCACTCTTGGTGTACTCCTCTTGACTCTGTATGGCTCTTCTACTTGCCCACTCATCTGGCCAATGCACTAGGACGATACTCCACCACACAACTCCTCCAAATTTGGGAGTGTGTACTCAGGTCTCCCTTATCCCTTCCCCATTCACTGGGTTCTGGAACTAAAATCAGGCTTCACGATCTCTCTGATCCTAGAAGCATGAACTTTCATATATGGTAAAGGGCTTAATGTTCTCCATTTTCCAGTACCATCATTCCAGGATCCACACACACAACCCCACACACTCTCCAGTTCCTGTGAAGGTCAGAATTTAATCCCCTCCTCTTTAGTTTCTTTTTTTTCCAACTTCTACACTCCGCCCTTCTGTATACTTACAGTGACCTAAAAAACTGTGGCCCTTTTAATCTCTCAAGACCCCAAGTTTTCCAATCTCTCTCCACACTTCAGGACCCACTCTTTCCATACTCTTTTGAAGCAATCTGATTTCCTAATTCTCTCCAGCGAATACTCACTTCCTGCTCTAAACCTGGGCCTCCTACTTCCCCACCACTGCCCAATCCAATACACAACCTACCCCTTTCTAGTAACAGACATGTCCACACACATCCCCACCTTACCCTTTCCTTACCCCACTACAGGCACTACGCATTCTTCTACATCCTCTACCCAAAGATATCCTGTCTTCCCCCTTTCCTTCCCTTTATTCCCTACCTACCTCCTTCCCTCTACCAGACAAAATCTAGCCCCCCAAACCCATGCTTCCGTCCCTGCACATATTGTATACTTGTCTTCAAACCTATCCCCTACAGCATCCCCTTCTACTGATTTCCCTCCCACACACTCCACCCCCCCTCTTTCCTTGTCCCCAACTTCCCTCCACACGTGCTGCCCCAGAAACATTTCCTTCCATCTGCTCCCCCTCCCCACCTCACCTGCCACTCCAAGAACATCTCCCTCCCCCCACACCTCTGGCCCTCCACCTCACACACACTCCACTCCACCTGTCCCCTCCAAGGTCTCCCCAACCCCGAAGTCCCCTCTCTCGCTGCTCCCCCACCTTCATCCATACTTCCTTCAAGAACACCCTCCAGGGACTTCCCTGGTGGTCCAGGGGGTAAGACTCCACACTTGCAATGCAGGGGAACTAAGATCCCATATGCCATGTGGCATGGCCCCAAAAAAAAAAAAAAAGAACACCTTCCATTTCACTCACTTGTCCTGTTCTTCGCTAAATGCCCCAGCATCTCCTCTCCATCCCCATCACTCTCTCCCACTGTCCCCACTTCTCTGTCAAACCCCTCAAACTCAGACCCTGATCCAAACGCCCTCCCCCTTCTGCCCTCTACTCATCTCCCCTGAGCACGGCTACCAGAGAGATACCTGCCTTCTGCCCTCACATGCTTTCCCCTGGCAGGGCCCTTCTATCCAGGCTCAACACCCTCCTGCCTCCCTCCTGGCCAGACACTGCTCTCACACCTCTCACAGGTCTCTTGAAGCCTCTGGGCCTATCCTCCCGCACCTCCTGCCTGAACACCTCACCATCACTCCAGAGACACCCCTCCCCGACACCCTCCTTCCCCGCCAACCCTTTCCACGCTCACCCTGCCACACTGTCCCCGAGCCGGACACCTCCGCATTTCCCTTCACATTTGTCCGCGGTCTTCCTGATTATCTTGCCCCCAGTCCCTGCCCCTCGCACGCAGCCCCGGCCGGGACATCGCCTCTTCCATGACTCCCCTGAGTCCCCAGTCTTCTCCTTCCATTCCCATCACACTCGCCCCTGCCCTCCCTAAGCCTCCCTCACACCCTCCCGAACCCCCACGGGCTGCCCCCCATTTGCCCGACCGCCTTCCAGCCCTTCCGCGCTCGCCCCGGCCCCCATGGGTCCCCAGAACCTGCCTGAAGGCCCTCAGCCTCCACTGGGCCGGATCCCTCACCCTTCCTTCTCCCCCAAATCTGCCCACACCCTCCACCCGCCCCCGCGCAGTCTCTCCCCCAGCCCCTGCCCCCAACGTCCTCCAACACCTGCCCAGAACCCTTCGTCCTCTATCCCACCCAGAGCCCCCGGTGCCGGGTCCCCCCACACTGCCCACGCCCTCCCTTCGCTCGGGGCCGGGACGCTGTGCCCCCCAAAGGTGAGGAAGGCTGTCCGCTGCCCTTGCCCGAAGCGACCGGGGTACCGCAACTGCGGCGGCGGCGGCCGCCACAATGCCGGAGCCACGGGGGCCGGGATTGCTCCCCGCTCTCCGCCCCGGCCGCCGCTGCCCCCGCCGCCACCGCCGCCGCTGCTAAGGACGCACAACAAACAATGCGGGGCCCGGGCCGGCACCGCCAACCGCCTCAACCGCCGCCTTAACCGCCGCCCGCCCGGGACGGCCAGCCGCGCAGGCGCCTGCCCCTCCGCCGCAGCCTACCCGCGCCGCCGCGCTCTGCCCGCTCCCGGTCCCCGCTCCCGCTCCGCCGCCGCCGCCACCTCGTCCGCCTGCGTCTCCGACTCCTCAGCCCAGCGGCGGCGGCTGCGGCGGTTGCTGCCCTGGTGGCGCTCGCGGCTCCGGTCTCCGTTTCGGCGGCGGCGGCGGCGGCGGCGGCAGCGAGCACGTGACGCATCCGGGGGCGCCCATTGGCCGGGCCGGGGGGCGGGCCCCGCGGCTGCTGGGAAACGGAAAGCCCGCCCCCTCGCTCGCCGCGCGCCCCCTCCACGCGCGCTCTGCCGCACCTGAGAGCGCCTGCCAGCGCCCGCCGCCGCCGTGCCGCGCCACCGCCTGCGCCAACTGCGCACCTGGGAGCGCGCAGGGAGCACACGCTGGTGGCGGCCGCATGCACCTGCGAGCGGACGCTTACGTAAACTGCGTCCCCGCCTTCCTCCCAGCGCCTGGCCCCCTCCTGCTGCAGCACCTGAGCCCCGCTGCGCTAGCGGCGTAACTGCTGCGGAGCGGGGACGAGCTGCGCAGGGAGGCGAGCGAAATGCACGGAAACTTCGTAACTTCCGAATCTGGGAGCGGCTCCCGGCCGCCGCCGGGGCGAGCCGGCCTTTCCCGCCCAGCGCCCCAGTGCTCGGTATCCGCCAACTCAAGTAGTTACGCAAACGGAGTAGGTGCCATAATGCCTCTCCAGGTGGAGGAGGGGGAGCCCAGTGAGCTTTGACTAGTTAAAAGGTTGGAACCCAGCTTCCACCCCTCCTACACCAACCAGCTGTGTGACCTTGACCAAATTACAGAACCACTCATCCTCAGTTTCCTGGTCCGGGAAGCTGGGACAATAATTCCGATTTAGGAGCTGTTGGAGGGATAGAAAAAAGACAATAGGTGCGAATTCTCCTAGCACATTGCAGTTTAGTCAGCAACCTCCTCTCCTTCTCCCACTCTTCATGGACCTCCCTGGGACTGAGTTGGGGCCAGGACCTCTCTGACCTCCTTAGAGTTAGGTCAGACTTTGGCTGAACCCCTGCCCAGCCTGTGCTGGGGAAGAAATGAAGGTTTGCTTTTTATTTTACGTTCACTATTCCGGCACCTTCTTGGTACCCAGCATTCTGCCAGCGAGGTGGGCCCCTACTACTGAGTACCTCATGCATGACAGGTGCTGTACTGGGGGCTGGGATGCACAGGTGAATGAGATAGGTCCTTGCCCTAAAGGAATTCCCAGCCTAGGGTGGAAATGACCTGACCACACAGAGCCAAGGCTTGGAGAGCTGGGGGTACAGGAGGGATCTCCCACAGCGGCTCCATTCAGGGCGTTTCCATCTTTCTAACATACTAGGCTCAAATATTTTAACAGCTTTGCTTCATTCACAGGATAAAGTGTAAACACCTTTACTCAACTTAAAAGGCTTTGATGGGCTTCCCTGGTGGTTCAGTGGTTAAGAATCTGCCTGCCAATGCGAGGGACACGGGTTAGAGCTCTGGTCCGGGAAGATCCCACATGATGCAGAGCAACAAAGTCCGTATGCCACAACTACTGGGCCCGCGCTCTAGAGTCCACACGCCACAGCTACTGAAGCCTACATGCCTAGAGCCTGTGCTCCACAACAAAAGAAGCCACCACAATGAGAAGCCTGTGCACTGCAACTAGAGAAAGCCCACGCACAGCAAAGAAGACCCAATGCAGCCATAAATATATTAATTAATTAAATACATTTTTTTTAAAAAAGGCTTTGATGATCTGGCCTTAAATTTCAAGTTACACGCCCTTGCCTTTGCCTCCTCCTCAGGCCAACTTGACCCTCCAGTTACACTGAACTTGAGAACTGTGGTTGACATAATATGGCACTTCTGAGCCTCCTGAGTCAAGTGCTAGGCCCCAAATCCTTTTCTATACCCTCTCCCCATCTCCAATCACCATACCTTTCTTTATCCTCCTGAAAAACTCCTTGGTGTTCTTATCAGTCAGCTCAGAATGTATTCTCTGCTGAAATCCTTGGCTGCCTTCAACACATTGCCTAAACTCCCTCTGCTTTGCACATAGCCCCATGAAACCATGAATTCTTATAACACTAGATTGTAGTTTTTTTGCTGTCTGTCACCTCCCCGGACTGTAAGCACCTTGAGGACAGCGTCATCTCTCTACCTTCGTGGGGTAGGAAGGACATGAGATGAGATCATTAAAGCTGGGCTTTGCAGGAAGGACATGAGTCTGTGGGGGGAGGAGAGACAAGCTGCACTAAAAAAGTCTGGGGTCAAGTGAGATAATAATATTTCATACCTAACAATATGCAAAAGGTTGTCCTAAGGATCCAATGAGAAATATATCTCAGGAACTAAGTATGGTGCTTGGCACTTGGTAAAATTTTAAACTTTTTTTAAATAGGAGGATTGGACAGCATTAAGCATTTAATGGTATCTCTTATTCCAATATTTTTTAAAATATTTATTTATTTATTTGGCTGTGCCTGGTCTTAGCTGTGGCAGGCAGGATCTTCCTTGCTGCGTGCAGGATCTTTGTTGCGACATGCGAAGTCTTAGTTGTGGCATGTGGGATCTAGTTCCCTGACCAGGGATCAAACCCGGGCCCCTGCATTGGGAGTGTGGAGTTTTAGCCACTGGACCACCAGGGAAGTCCCCTCCAATATCTTTTTTAGTTGAAGTATAGCTGATTTACAATATTGTGTTAGTTTCAGGTGTACAGCAAAGTGATTCTTTTTTGTTGTTATTTATTACAAGATATTGAATATAGTTCCCTGTGCTATACAGTAAATCCTTGCTGTTTATCTATTTTATATATGGTAGTATGTATCTGTTAATCCTATACTCCCAATTTATCCCTCCCTTCTCCCCTCCTCTTTAGTAACCAAAAGTTTGTTTTCTGTGTTTGTGAGTCTGTTTCTGTTTTCTCTTATTCCAATATCTTTATTGGATTTAGAATTCCAAACATTCCTGACAAAAACATGCAAATGAAACCACAGTAAAGAAAGTAAAATTTTTCAAGTATGTCTCTTCCTTCCTGCCCCCCCTCCACTCTCTTTACCCCTAATCCCACCTTCCAAGGCAGCTACTTTTAAGTTTTCCATGTCCTATAACGTACGTCCAGAGAAAGAAGAAGATTGCAGAAAATTATGTACTTATAATGTGTATGTATACTTGTATTCTGCATAGAAAAAGGTTGGAAAGGATTAAACACCAGTTACTACTGTTATGCCTGGAAAGTAGAATTGGGCGTGGAGTTGGGGGACTAAATACTTCTGCACTGTTTTATTTTATTTTATTTATTTATTTATTTTTTTCCGGTACGCGGGCCTCTCAGTGTTGTGGCCTCTCCTGTCGCGGAGCACAGGCTCCAGACGCGCAGGCTCAGCAGCCATGGCTCACGGGCCCAGCCGCTCCGCGGCATGTGGGATCTTTCCAGACCGGGGCACGAGCCGTGTCCCCTGCATCGGCAGGTGGACTCTCAACCACTGCACCACCTGGGAAGCCCCTGTTTTAATTTTTTAAGAATACATGTACATTATACATAAAGCACATTTTAAAAATTTTACTGAGGTATATTTACATATAAAATTCATGCATCTCAGGTATACAAATCAGGGATTTTTAGTAACTTTACCAAGTGGTGCAACGTCAGTATAAATCAGTTTCAAATCATTTTAGATTCCCCATAAACCCTTCATTCCCATTTACTGTTAATCCCCATTCCCACCCTTAGCCACAGGCAATGACTAGTCTACTCTTGCTCTATTTTTGCTTTTCTAGCTATACTAGGTGCATTTTTAATCAAATAGAAGTTTTAGGAAAAGAAATAAATAAAGGTATCACCTCCTAAGCCCACCCAGTGATAGTAATTACTGTTAATATTTGTATCTAGGGCTTCCCTGGTGGCGCAGTGGTTGAGAGTCCGCCTGCCAATGCAGGGGACACGGGTTCGTGCCCCGGTCCGGGAAGATCCCACATGCCGCGGAGCAGCTGGGCCCGTGAGCCATGGCTGCTGAGCCTGCGCATCCAGAGCCTGTGCTCCGCAACAGGAGAGGCCACAACAGTGAGAGGCCCGCGTACCGCAAAAAAATATATATATATATTTGTATCTGTTGTTCCAAGCTTTTCCTATGCATAAAAATATATAACTTTTACAAAGTGAGATTATAGTATACCTTCTGGGTTTTTTTTTCACTTAACAATATAAAGTAATTACACCTCTCTTTGTGTCACTGAATACTCTTTGGCATAATGTTGTACCTTAAGAATGATTTAATTAAACCAAACCTCTATGTTGGGTGTTTGAGTCTTTTCCAGTATTTTCACTGTTATAAACAGGGGAAGGTAATAGATGTTGTAAAGTTCTAGAGCTCAGTGAGCTTTGATATCACACCTAAGTTCAAATACTAGCACTTCTTGTTTCATCCATTGGCTGCACAAATATATACTGGGAACCTACTATGTGCTAGTCCCTAGGGACACAAAAGCAAGCAAACAGCTACCCAGCCCTACCCTCATGGGGCTCAAGGCCAGTGGGAGAGAGACGTACTTTAATCAAATAATAACACTGAATGGCCCGCAGAGAGGGGAGCCTCCGGGCAATGGGGAGGGGAGGGGAGAAGTAGGGTCCTCTGAGGAGGCGTCTTTGGAGTACATACTTGGCATAGCGCTGTGCTATTCTTCCAGAAGGCACCTAAGAAAGGGAGGTGGATTGGCTGCCCTGCCTGAGCGATGTGCAGCTCTTCACAGTTCCTGGTGCTTTCACATTCTTAGCTCATTTGACCCTCTCATCTCCCCACAGAAGAGAAGAAAACAGAGGACATCGAGGCCCAGAGAAGGAAGTGAATTGCCGCAAGTCACCAGGCCAGGAAAGAAGGGCACAGCTGAAATTAGACTCTGGTCTGACTCCTAGCCCAGTGCTCTTGGTCTCAAAGGACACCAGCCTCTAGAGAGAGCATTCATATTTGAAGGACCACGTTGAGACAGAGGCAGAAAACACACAGAGCTGCAGTATCCGATACAATAGGCAGTAATTTAATATTCAATTTCTCTTCTGCATTAGATGTATTTTAAGTGCTCCGTAGCTACATGTGGCTAGTGGCTCCCATACTGAATGGCTCTGATATAAAACTTTTCCATCATTGTAGAAAGTCCTATCGGTCAGGGCTGACCTAGAGGAACAATAATAATATATTCGTAGTAATAGTAATATCTAACTTGTATATTATTTTCCAAAGCACTTGCCCTGGGAGGTACAGGTCAGTCTGCTCTCCCTCTTCTTCATTTCCCCACCATAGGCCAGTTCTATAGAAAGAAGCTGAAGACAGAAAGGTGGCTAGTCGTGCCCTAGGTCAGGGGGATGGGACCTAGGGGATATGACATCCCTCAACTTTGTGCCATCATGTTTCTAAATCTACATGTATCTCCAGCCATTCTCTCCTCCTTCCCTCCTTTTACAAAAACTGGCTCTTCTCAACCAAGGCCAGGTCCTTTGCCTGCATCTGGACGCCCTCCTTACCTACCCTCTAAGGAACTTCATGCCTTAATGTGCCCCTCTCTGCTGTGGTCAGCCTCTCCTGGATTCCTTCCATTATTATCCGAACAGTCTCTTCTATTCTTAAAAAAAAGAAGAAGGAGAAAAGAAACTAGATCCCCAGGTGATCACATGCACCTTGTAGTTTGAGAACAACTGACCCAAAATCAACAGCTTCAGGTGTCAATTGGAGGAGACTCAACTATCACAGCAAAATTGCCATTGCTGACACGGTTTTCTGAAAAGGTGAATAACTCTTGGTAGAGTCTGAACACAACAAGGTGTAATCTTCATTCACTTTGCATAGTATTTGCCTCCCTGGAATATTAAAATCATGCTAGAATATACTCTGTTTGAAAATGGGAGCTAGTTGTTAGGCTCAGATAATTGTACACAGGACTTTCACCTATGTAAATGTCCAGTGTGACGTTCAAAAAATCATGATGGGGCTTCCCTGGTGGCGCAGTGGTTGGGAGTCCGCCTGCCGATGCAGGGGACATGGGTTTGTGCCCCGGTCTGGGAGGATCCCACATGCCGCAGAGCGGCTGGGCCCGTGAGCCATGGCCGCTGATCCTGCGCGCCCGGAGCCTGTGCTCCGCGGCGGAAGGGGCCACAGCACTGAGAGGCCTGCGTACCGCAAAAAAAAAAAAAAAAAAATCATGATGCAGGGAATTCCCTGGCGGTCCAGTGGTTAGGACTCTGTGCATCCACTGCAGGGGGCACGGGTTCGATCCCTGTCAGGGATCTAAGATCCCACATGCTGCAGTGCAGCCAAAAAAAAAAAAAAAAATCAATACAAAAATTCATGATGTGTAATTGTCCATACATTGCAGGGCATCTAGCATTCTGAGCTTCCTCCCAATAAATGCCATTATGCCTACCCAAACTCCACCATAAATGTCTAAAAGCTCCAAGTGAGAACTACGGCTCTAGACTCTCATTCAACAGCCTATTCAGGATCTCTATTTGGATGTCTCACATGCTGCTCAACTGTCCATAAATGATGGATCTTTCCCCTAAACCCCAAACTTATTGCCCCTACTGTTCCCCATTTCAGCTCTGTTGTTGAGGCTATGATAGCTATTGATATTGAATGACCAGTAGACTGAAGGTTTCATGGGGGCAGAATGTTTCTTTGCTTTGTTCTCTTTGTATGCCTTAGAATAGTGCCAGGCATAGAGAAGTCACTTAAATATTTACTGAATGTGTGCCCAGCAAATTTTCCCAGTCCCCTTCCTCAGGTAACAAACCTCAAAGAAGACATGAAGATACCGGGGATTCCTGGTCAGAGAGTCCCCACGTCTTACAGAATGTCTTCTAATACCCCTGATACTTGTATCAGTGAAAGAAGCAAAACAGCCCAGATCTACTGCTGAAACTTTCCCAGCAAAGGAGGGAAAGACAGCCTCCCTGGAGGTTTGAGGATGAAGCCCAAATTCATCAGCCGTAAGCATAAAATTTCTTTGAAGTCTCACATTTTATCTTTTAAATTCATGCACATTTCACTTTTTATTCCCATGTTTGTTTTAACATGAAAATAACATTTTAAATTACTTCCCTTCAGGAGAAAAATTCAAAGCCCATTTTTCCAACACTTCAAAAAGAAATTCACACTCTAGGAAGATGTTCCTTATCTATCAGGTGGCTCTGAATATTCCCTGGCACATCACCATCTTGCCCTGACGGTAATTATACTAACAGCCAACATTTATTAAGCACTTATTATATGCCAGCCAGTACATTAAGCACTTAACATGCATTATGTCTTTAATCCTTGCAACTACCCTATAAAGTAGGCACAATTTTCATCTTAATTTAAGGCTCCCGGAAGGTAAGTAACCTGCACTATGTCACAGAGCTGATGAAGACCTGGGATTCAACTTGGTGTCCTCAATCACTGTGCTGTCCACCCCAGTTTGAAAAGCAAGTTTCTAGACTTTTAGAACAAGAATACTTTCAGACAGCAGGAAGGCCCTAAGAAATCACCCAACCCCTGTACTTTGCAAACCAGGGAAAGCACTGAGCTGTCTGGATCTCTGAATGGACACATTTTTAGGGTCCAATAGTTCTAACAGAAGTTTCTAAATGTGTGTCTTGGCTTCAAATATAATCTACAAATAATAATAATAAAAGCATATTCTGGATCACTGGGACAGCCATCCTGTAAATGATTCCTGACGCCCCAAATTTAGTGCTCATGTTGGTGCAAAGGTATTGCCTAAAACGATGAGTTTAACATTAAATGCAGATATCTTAGACTAGAGGTCAAATTTTCAAGCCAGCAAGAAATCGTTTCCCTTAAAACAGAGATTCTCAGCTATTTGTAATTCCCTCCCCATGCCCCCAACCCCTCCTTTAGGACATTTAGCAATGTCTGGAGACGTTTTTTTGGTTGTTATAACAACTGGCATCTAGTGGGTAGGATCCAAGAATGATGCTAAATATCCCACAATACACAGGATAGGCCCCGCCCCCCATAACAAAGGATAATCCAGCCCAAAATGTCGTAGTGCCAAGGGTGAGAAACCAAGCTTTAAAGGGAGTTCTGGGACTTCCCTGGTGGGGCAGTGGTTAAGAATCCGCCTGCCAATTCAGGGGACACGGGTTTGAGACCTGATCCGGGAAGATTCCACATGCCGCGGAGCAACTAAGCCCGTGCGCCACGACTACCGAGCCTGTGCTCTAGAGCCCGCGAGCCACAACTATTGAAGCCCGCGCGCCTAGAGCCCATGCTCCGCAACAAGAGAAGCCACGACAATGAGAAGCCCGCGCATCACAACGAAGAGTAGCCTCCGGTCGCCACAACTAGAGAAAGCCCGGGCGCAGCAACGAAGATCCAACGCAGCCATAAATAAATAAATAAATAAATTTTAAAAAATAAAAAATAAATGGAGTTTTACAGGGGCGAAAGAGAACAGAGTAGAGGGGAAAGGATTGGAAGTGAGGCTTCTCTGAATAAGCCTTGTTAGATAGCTTTGACTTTGAAATCTCATAAATGATTCATGTAAATATTTAAATCATTAAGTGATATAAAATTTTAAATAATCCCTAAAATGAAAAACAAGCCAAAACATGAACATAACTTTATATGAGTTGCTAACATGCCCAGACAACGAAAAGAATTACCCCAATTGACCTTAAAACAAAGTACTTTCAACCATACATCTTCAATGAGATATATTCTAAGGATAAAGGGAAAAAAACAATAACAAATCTTAAATTCCTCTCAATAATCTTATTGTTAGTAATGATATTAGTGTTGCTATTTTAAAATATGTCTATCATGGAATAAAACATATTGGTAATTATTATCTCTCATGGCCCTGTAGGTTGACTGGGCTTAACTGGGTGGTTCTCACTTGGGGTCTCTCATGCAGTTGCAGTCAGAGGTCAGCTGGGGCTGGATTCATCTGAAAGTTCAGCGGGGCTCAAAGTCCAAGATGGTGCATTCATGCTGTTGGCTAGGAAGCTCAACTGAAATGTGAACTGGACTACCTGTATGTAGCCTCTTCATATGTCTTAAGTTTCTCACAGCAGTAGCTTTTAAAGCTAGTCCCAGGACTGGCCCAGCGTCGCTTTCCCTGTGTTCAATGGATCACAGTAGTCACAGGCCTGACCAGATTCAAGGCGGGGTGGAGGTATAGACTCCATGGTGGGGGAGGGGTATATGCATGTTCAAAGAGGGAAGAAACTGACGACCATGACAGGCTACCAATACAGAGCTGAGTACAGCGACACTTCCAAAGCATGGGGAAATGGCCTTGCCCCTTGTTCCTTGCTCTATTTAAACTTCTCTCAAATCCACCCTCTTCTCTCCATCTCTCCCCACCACGACCTCTAAGAGGGTGGTGGCCTCATCTCCCCTCATTCTGTTATTCAATAATTGTTGCATACTCCCTGAGACTTTTCCAGAAGACCAGATAGCCAAGATAAAAGGAGCACCTTAGTAAGGTGAAGCTACTCACTGGCTCACTGAAACATTTAAAGGAAAGAATTGCCAGGAGGTCCTCTGTTGCTGCCACCGCTGGCCACTATGTTCCTTTCCAAAGCTCACTTCTTAAAAACAGGTCACAGAAATCGTCCTTGCTGAGTCCCAGTGAGTTTGGATTTCTTTAAAAATAGCTTGTTCTTCAAGTGCAAAAAATAACATCTGAGACGTTTGTTTAAGTGTGAAACACACCTTTGTCATGACTCAGTACAGGCTGAACTGAAGTTTATTAAACTTTCCAAAAAGAAAAATTTCCTCTTGAACCGAGAAAGCCTGAGAGACAACAGCTTGGGAGTGGGGTGGGGGGAGCGGCAAGAAGAAAAGAGACAGACAGGTGGAGCAGGGAGAAAAGCAGTAAAAGGATCTTTCTCATCATGTGAAAGCGGCTTTCACGTGCAGTTCCTTCCACCTTGAACAACCTTCCTCCTCCAGCCGGCCCGATAATATTCTCATCCTCCTTGAAGCCTCATTTAAATTTCACCTCTGTGAAGCCTTCTCTGACCCCTCCAGGCAGAGTTACTCCCTCCCTTTTTGTTCTCAAAACACTTTGAACGTGTCTTTATTATTAGCACATTGTATTGAAGTTGTCATTTTACAGGTCTGTCTCCCTTAGACTGTGATGTCTCATCGGCAGGGACACTGAGTGAGTCATCCATGACCCCCTCTGCCTGGCGCCAGGCCTGGCACGGACGGGGTGTTAGGAGAGGTTGTTGATAAGAGATGGTCTTGCTGGGAGCCGCCTTCAATCCTAAAGTCACTGCTTTCATTCCTCGTTCCACTTTCCAAATGCCTCCTGACTCTCCACACCCTCCTAATGCCAGATCTTTCAATCTACCTGCCTCTGAGCCCTTTCTGAGCTCTGCCCTCATTCTGGATACAAAGGAGCAACTGTCCTCGCTGCAACCTAAGGCCAGCTGCTGCCTGTGACCACTGGATCACGTGCCCTTTGTTTCTGCAATTGACCCCCTTTCTCCTGCATCATCGATAACTTCCCCTTTCTGGTAAATTATTCCACCAACACAAAAATACTCCACTTTTTCTCAGCTAAACACACACACACACACACAGACGCCTTTCTCTGCAATTATCCTATTCCCTCCTCATTCCACTGCATTCTGTTCCACTTAATCTTATCAAGGTCATCTGCGGCTTGGGACTTCCCTGGTGGTCCAGTGGTTAAGACCCCACGCTTCCCCTGCAGCGGACACAGGTTCCATCCCTGGTCAGGGAGCTAAGATCCCACATGCTGCGTGGTGCAGCCAAAAAAAAAAAAGTTTAAAAAAAAAGATCATCTGTGGCTTCCATGTTGTCAAATCCCAATGGTCAGTTTTTTCTCTGCCTCAGTTTACCTCCTATCTAATGCACCTATCCTATCTTGGCACTGTGGCTCTGCCAGGCCTCAGCAGCATTCAACACCATTGTTCCTGCTCTTTTCTAGAAACATTTTCTTCCTGGGCTTCCAGGACTCCACATGCCTTCCTTATCTTCCCACCTCACCGGCCACTCTTTCGCAATCTCATTGGGCTGCATCCTTCCCCTCAACCCTACTTCTAAATGTTGGAGTGCCCTAGGGCTCAGTCTTTAGATCTCCTCACTAGCAAACCTACTCTCTAAGTGATCCATCCAGTCTCAAGGTCTGACGTAGCCCTGGAGAACGCTCAGATTGCCATCTGCAACCCCAATTTGGACTCCAGACTCGGGGGCTAACTGCCTACCCAGTAACTTCACTTGGACATCTAAAAGGCATCTCAAGCTTCAGACATCTAAAAACAAACTTGTGGGAATTCCCTGGCGGGCCTGTGGTTAGGATTCTGCCCTTGCACTGCAGGGGCCCCGTGTTCGATCCCTGGTCAGGGAACTAAGATCCCGCAAGCCGTGCGATGCGGCCAAGCAACAACAACAAAAATAATAAAAT
Source organism: Delphinapterus leucas (assembly GCF_059928025.1). NCBI lineage: Eukaryota > Metazoa > Chordata > Mammalia > Artiodactyla > Monodontidae > Delphinapterus > Delphinapterus leucas. Next base: position 113,262,354 of record NC_143134.1, read on the forward strand.
AAAAATAAAGAAATGTTTAAAAAATTAAAATTAAAAAAATAAAGCCAAACTTGTGATTACCCTCAACTCATCTATTCTTTCCCCAGGGATCCTCACATCACAGTAAAGTAAATGGCACCACAATTCACCCAGCTGCTCAAGCCAAAATCTTTGGACTGCTCTTTAATTTCTCCTTCTCCCACACCCCATATCCAATAGTTCAGAAAATTCTGTTGGCTCCATCTTCAAAATATACCTGGAAACTGATGTTTATTCACCACTTTCTCCACTACAACTGTTGTCCAAGCAATAACCTCTTAATTGGTCACCCTGATTTCAATCTTTTCAACCCAGTAGCTAGAATCAGCCTCTGGGAACAAAGGATTATGCTCAGTCTTACATACAATTCCAATGGCTTCTCCCTTTACCAAAAGTCTTTATCATGTCCTACAGAGTCCCACACCCTCTGACCCCTACCTGCCTCTCCCACCTCAGTCTTTCAATCTCTCCCTCACTCACTGTGTCCCAGCCACAGGGGACTCCTTGCCATTTCTCAAACAGATGAAGAATGCTCCTGCCTCAGGGTCTTTGCACTTGCTGGTCTCCTCCCAGGCTTCCGCTCAGATTTTACTTACTTAAAGAGGCTTTCCTGGACTACCCCATCTAAAATAGTTCTCTCTCATCCTTTATCCCACTTTATATTTCTTCACAGCACTTTTCAGTTTCACATTGTACCATAGTATTATTGCATGTCTCCCCTACCCCTAGATTGTAAGCTCCATAAGAGTAGTACTCTACCAGCATCAGCTACAGCTTTATCCCCCTCAGTGCCTAGAAAACAGCCTGATATACAGGAGATGTTCAATAAATACTTATTGAATGAACGGCTACCTGACTGACTGAATGAATGTATTCACTTCTTTTTACTGCCCTGCCGTAGGCCAGGCTTCAGCATCTTCCATCTGTATGGTAGACCGTGAAATATGGCTACAAATTCCTCTTATCACACACACACACCCCTTTGCAATGTGACTTTGCCCTGCCTCCCATCAAGGGGTGGAGCCTCTTTCCCTAACCCTTGAATCTGGGCTGGCCTTGTGAATTGCTTTGGTCAACGGAATCAAGCAGTATTGTTGTATGACTGCCAAGGCTAGGCCTTAAGAGACTTTGCTGTTTCTATCTCCACTCTCTTAAAACACTGCCCTGAGATCACCATGCTGAGAAGAAGTCAAGGATGAAAGACCATTTGGAGAGAGATTCAGCTGCTCCAGCCAGCCTGGCTCCCAACCAACCCACCAGCTGAATGCAGCTGCATGAGGGAGCATAGGTGAAACCTGCAGAAGAACAGCCCAGCCAATCCACGGAATCATAAGAAATAAATCATTGCTTTAAGCCACTAGATTTGGGGGCTGTTTTGTTACACAGCAATAGATAACTGATACAATCTGGATAGTTACAGTGGCCTCTACTCTAGGTTCTCTTCCTCCAAACTTATCAACTCCAGTTCAGCCCCAAAGGTCACTAGAGTGGTCATTCTAACTTGAACTCACTCTGGATGAACAATTTTGTTAAGTCTTCAGTAACTCCCTATCTTACAGGGTAACAGTGAGCCTCTGTGTTTTTGTTTTTGTTTTTTAATTTTAATTTAATTTAATTTATTTATTTTGGCTGTGTTGGGTCTTTGTTGCTGCACGCGGGCTTTCTCTAGTTGCGGCGAGCGTGGGCTACTCTTCGTTGTGTTGCATGGGCTTCTCACTGCAGTGGCTTCTCTTGTTGCAGAGCATGGGCTCTAGCCGTGCGGGCTGCAGTAGTTGTGGCACTTGGGCTCAGTAGTTGTGGCTCGTGGGCTCTAGAGCGCAGGCTCAGTTGTTGTGGTGCATGGGCTTAGTTGCTCCACAGCATGTGGGATCTTCCCAGACCAGGACTCGAACCCGTGTCCCCTGCATTGGCAGGCAGATTCTTAACCACTGCGCCACCAGGGAAACCCCAAGCCTCTGTGTTGCAGTGTGTGAAACACTCTGTGATCCAGCCTCCACAGACCTCTTCAGCCTCATCTCCAAACACAATGGCAACCTCTGCTGGGAAGAGCAGTTCTCAGATTCTCTATGCCTCAGAATTACTCGGGGAGCTTCGAAAAATTCCAGGGCTCAGGCTCCTCCCCCAGAGACTCAGATTTAATTGGTCTGAAATGGGACCCAGGCAACAGTATTTTTTAAAAGCTCCCAGGGGGATACTAATGTGCGGTCAGAGTGGAGAACCATTGAGCTAGAGGATCTAAAAGTGTATTTTAAAATTGCTGATCTTGCCTTCAAGGAAATTCAGAAGCTTCAAGGAAAGATTAAATTATGCTCAGTGTCCTTTTAGCATTAAGTAAGCAATATTGTGTTCTAAGTTTTGGGAAATTGGTAATAGACTCTATGAGAACATTCTTTAATTATTTGAAACGTTGAATTATCACTACTTCATTTCCTGCATTCTAAGACACACCCTTTTCATAGTTTAATATTTCTGAATTCAGGCTCCATCTTATCATTAATGTGTACATTTAATGTTACTTTATTTCACCAAAAAACCGTAATTGGACTAAAGGTGTGTCTTTTTTTTGAATAAATTTATTTATTTACTTTTGGCTGTGTTGGGTCTTTGTTGCTGCATGCGGGCTTTCTCTAGTTGCAGCGAGTGGGGACTACTCTTCATTGCGGTGCGTGGGCTTCTCATCGTGGTGGCTTCTCTTGTTGCAGAGCACGGGCTCTAGGCTCGCAGGTTTCAGTAGTTGCGGCACATGGGCTCAGTAGTTGTGGTACATGGGCTCAGTAGTTGTGGCTTGCGGGCTCTAGAGCACAGGCTCAGTAGTCGTGGCGTATGGGTTTAGTTGCTCCACGGTATGTGGGATCTTCCCGGACCAGGGCTCGAACCTGTGTGCCCTGCATTGGCAGGAGGATTCTTAACCACCGCACCACCAGGGAAGTCCCTAAAGGTATGTCTTATTGCCAGTGGTGATCCCAATCAAGGAAACATCTTTCCGGGACACAGCGCTGTGCATGTGCAAAGTGCTATAACTTCTTTGATCCCAGTTGATTTTCCCACCAACCTGGTGCGGCAGAGTTTTTAATTATGTTTTATATATAAATAACTGCTATGATTTTTTGAGCATCTCCCTTGGGCCAGACACTGTTCTAAGTATTTTGCAAATATTACTATCTCATTTAAGCCCCACAGTGACCCAAAATGTGACCACCTTTTATGCACAGGGAAACAGAAGGCTGATGAAGATGTTAAGTAAGTTGTTTAGGGGTCACACAGCTGAAAGGCTTGGGGAATGTGGACCACAGCCCACAGGGGCTCTGAGCATGCCGTGGGGTTTTCAGGAGATGGTCCTCCCTGATTGTTTCTTAGAATAAAGGGCAAATGCCTTGACACAGCATTCAAGGCCTTTTATAATCCATCCCAAACTTATATTTCTTTTTTTTTTTTTCTTTTTTTGCGGTACACGGGCCTCTCAGTGTTGTGACCTCTCCCGTTGCGGAGCACAGGCTCCAGACACGCAGGCTCAGCGGCCATAGCTCACAGGCCCAGCCGCTCCACGGCATGTGGGATCTTCCCGGACCGGGGCACGAACCCGTGTCCCCTGCATCAGCAGGCAGACTCTCAACCACTGTGCCACCAGGGAAGCCCGGGCCTTTTCTTTCTGAGCCTGGCTCTTTGTCCTTGCCTCAAAGTCATCCATACTGCAGCCTTCCAATAAATTCCCTTTTTACTCATGAGCCAGAGTAGGTGTATATGACTAAGAAACCCTAACCAATTAAAGGAGTATTGCTTCTGCTTGTAGGTGAGGAGTCTGAAGCCCTTAGGAGGTTAGGCAATTAAAAGCGACGCCTATTATTTAGTAATAACAACAATAGTCACAGTAGCTAGCATTTAAAATAATATTTACCATTTAATGAGTGCTTGCTACAAAGCAGGCTCTGTGCTAAATGATCTACATAAATTATCTCATTTAAACTTCACAACCCCCCATGAGGTCAAGCTGGGTTTTTAAATTGAGATATAATTCACATGACACAAAATTCCTTCTTTTAAAGTGTATAATTCAGTGGTTTTTAGAATATTCACAAAGTGGTATACCTATCACCACGATCTCATTCCAGAGCATTTTCGTCACCCAAAAAGGAAATCCCGTACCCATTAGCAGTCATTCTCCATTCTTCTCTCTGGCAACCACTAATCTACTTTCTGCCTCTAAGGATTTGCCTACTCTGGACGTTTCATATCAGTGGAATCATACGATATGCGATCTCTTATGACTGGCTTCCTTCACTTAGCATAATGTCTTCAAGGTTCATACACGCTGCAGCACATGTTAAAACTTCACTCCCTTTCGTTGCTGAATAACAGTCCATTGTATGGATATACTGCATTTTGTTTAGTCATCAGATGATGAAGATTTGAGCTGTTTGCACTTTTTGGCAATTATGAATAACACTGCTGGGAAGATTCATGTACAAGTTTTTGTGTGGACATCTATTTTCATTTGTCTTGGGTAAACGCCTAGGAATGGAACCACTGGGTTATATGCTAACTCTATGGTTAAACTTTTGAGGAACTGTCCAGGGCTATTATTATCCTCACATTATAGATAAGAAAATGGTGCCCAGATTGGTTAGGGCACTCAGAGCTACAAGGCTTAAAAGTGGTGGCTGGGCTTTGAGTCTGGTCTGGCTGTCACAGGAACAGAAAGGAAAGAAGTCTTTGTTCTAAAAAAGATCACAGTAGTGTGGGATTTTTCAGAAAATTTGACACCTGAGGAAGTTAATGCCGCTTCAACTCTCAGCAAAACACACTTTCGTCATCATCGTCATCACCGTGATTATTTTTAGCTACTATTTGTTGAGTACCTGCTATGTCACTGGTATTTTATACCTGTGAACGTTAAAACAGGGAAGCCTAGTGGGGGTTTTGGGGGTCAGACAGCCCCCAGGTTTGTGTCCTGCCTTGCCACTTGGGCAAGCAATGTAACCCCTCTGAGCCTCAATATTCTCATCCGTAAAATGGGAACAATAATAGTAACTATTTTATGAAATGATTGTGAGATTGCATGAGTTAGCCCAATAAGAGATCGACAAATACTAGTTTTAACAAGAGCTTGTAAAAACCTAAAGTCCATCTCCCACGCACATTTTCCAGCTGAGAAAATGGAGAAATTTGATGTAACCTATCCAGGGTCCTGAAGATAGAGGTGGAAAAGGTGATGCTTTTCATCTTTGCTCTTTCTGTTATTGGTCCATCCCTTGCTCTCCCCACTCCATCCGTGGACCACTCAGACACCTGGGATTTCTCCACTCTGCCCTCCTTATGAAAACTGAGTAAGTGCCAGCCTTTGGGGCCCCTACTGATTCCCGGCTTATGCTCCCTTTCCCTCCGCATCAGACTGTGTCTCCCAGGACATCTCCTCCCTCAGGCGCTCTGGCTGCAGCTTTGACTTCTCAGTACCTGGCCGCTAGGCATGCTCCAGGGAGACAACTTGGTGGAGCGGAAAGAGTGTAGGCTTTGCAGTCCTGAGTTCAAATTGTAGCTCCAGCACATAGAGAAATGGCTTCATTCCCCTGATTCTCAGCTTCCTCAAACGTCAAGTGGGGAAAATGGTTATACTTTGCGGGATTGCTGCAGAGATTTGAGGATGTATGTCAAGCATCTGGTACAGGTGCCTGGTGCACCATAGGCGCTCAATGAAGGCTCATTACCTTTCTCTAGCCCTGTTCCTCTCATGGGGTGGCAAGGAGAGGCTAAGGCTGCTAGAAGACAAAGCTCAAAGATGGAGCCCGCAGGGCTGGGGAAACAGCTTGGCAGCTGAGTGAGAGCAAAGGAGGATTGGGGGTGGCAGAGATCAAAGGCTAAATTATGCAGATTATTCCTTTGTTTCTTGTAGTTTGCACTTGCCTCCGTGCCTCCTGGGGCGTAAGGAGAGGCAAACTCACACCATATGCACACAGATACACAAAACCACATATGTGCAAACATGCACACAAACCCAGACGCACATGGGATACACCCTACCACACCACACACAAAAAAGCACATGGTCGTGGGTACCTTTGTTTGCTCACACGTATGTGTGTACGTACTCCAAACACATGCTCATCCACGTGCTCATGCAGTCATTCAGAAGCTCATGTTCCCATGAACACGGGTAAACCCACAACCATGTGGCTACAGGCAAGCACATGTGCGTGCGCAGGCACACGCGTGTTCACAACCATAAGCCCACACGAGAATGCACACAAATGCTTGTCCATGTGTGCGTGCACTCTCTTTTCAAATTCCCAACTCTAAATAGAAGCATAAGCTGCAACATATGTGCTTCCCTGTCGATAGGAGAGAGGAGGCTTTAGAAAGACAGCTTTGCAAAATAATGTAGGGAAACTGGCAGGGGTTCCCAGCACTGCAGAGAGGGTTGAAGGGATGGGGGTTGTCCAGCAGCTGGGTGAAAGAGGACAGAGGATGAGACGGGTCTCTTAGGGAGAGGAGATGACCCCTGAAGTCACCCACCATCAATCTGAATCCAAATTGACCAAAGGTTTATAACCAGGATCTCCCAGACTTATCGATCACCAGGGCTATTCACAACCAAACAAGGCTCAATATGAACACTTAGCATCTCCAATAGGTCAGGCACTGTTCTCAGCCCTGTACGTGGATTAACTCATTTAATTTTCAACAAAAATAATGCTTAACATTAATATGAGAGTTACTAATATTATTATTCTCCTCAATTTTCAGACTGGGCCAGACTACCTGCCCACCTGACCCCACAAATGATGGGAGACCCAGATTCTGCCTTGACCTCCAACTTCTGAGCACCTCTTTGGACTTGCCATTTCCGGATTTCCTACTACGCCCCCTCCTCCCTCCTGGAGTCTCCACTGCTCCACTGCCCTCTAAACACAGGCTGGACCTCCTTTGCCCTCATTCATTCATTCATCGCCATGCAAAACATGAGCCATTTACTCCTATTCACGGTACAGACTAAAGAAGGTTAATGTGGTTTGGGGGACTGCACATGGGGACAGAGGGAGCTCAAGACCTGCCCTACTGGGGAAGTGACCTTTTTTTCCAGCTTTGTTAAAGTATCATTCATATGCAATAAACTACACATATATTGAAGGTGTACAATTTGGTGTGTTTTGACATATATCGATGCCCATAAACCATCACCACGCTCAAGATAATAAACATAACCTTCATCGCCAAAAGTAGGAGATAAATTTTTTTTTAATATAAATTTATTTATTTATTTTTGGCTGTGTTGGGTCTTTGTTGCTGTGCGCCGGCTTTCTCTAGTTGCGGCGAGCGGGGGCTACCCTTCGTTGTGGTGCGCGGGCTTCTCATAGTGGTGGCTTCTCTTGTTGTGGAGCACGGGCTCTAGGCGCGAGGGCTTCAGCAGTTGTGGCACACGGGCTCAGTAGTTGTGGCTCTCGGGCTCTAGAGCACAGGCTCAGTAGTTGTGGCGCACGGGCTTAGTTGCTCTGAGGCATGTGGGATCTTCCCAGGCCAGGGCTCCAACCTGTGTCCCCTGCATTGGCAGGCGGATTCTTAACCACTGCGCCACCAGGGAAGCCCGAGATAACTTTTAAGATGAAACAGGAAGCAGAAGTTGCCCAGGTGATGGAGGAGTGGGAAGGAGGAGGGAAGAATATTTCAGGGAGAAGGGACTCTACCAGCTAAGGTCCTTTGGAAAGAAAGAACAAGTTTCAGCTGAGAAACTCAAGGGAGCTCCGAATTGCTGGAGTGCAGTGTTGGGGGGTAGGGAGCAGAGAAAAGGGGGCAGAAGCAGTTCCAAGGGGTCAGATTACAAGCACCTGCACTGGCCCCGCCCTGTGGTCTAGAACTCTCCCAGCCTCGTCATCCTGCTACAGGTAGGTTTGGTCCCAAGGAGGAAGGCAAACTGGAAACGTTTTCTCCATGGACCAAGAGAGCAGGGCTCTCACTCAGCCAGGGAGGCTCCTGTGGCCTATTTCTAGAGGCTAACCCTGCAGAACCCATGGTAACACTTAGCTCTGAGCACTCAGCCTGTGTGTTAACTGGTAGGTTTTTGAATTTTTAATCTGTATTTCAAAATCTGTAAAGGTTTTTAAATTGGTTTTGAAGTTCTTATTTTGAAGATATTTAAAAATAGCCATAATCCCGCCTACCCAGATATGACCAATATTAGCATTTAGGCATATATTCTTCCAGACCCTTTTCCATACCTAATTATTATATATATATATATATATATATATGTATTTTGTATATATATAATTTTTTAATGGATAACACCAAGGGCAGGTTTTTATCCATATTTTAAAATTTAATGATATGTTATACACATTTCCATGTCTATAAATACAGTTCTAGAACAAACAACTCTTTATTATTGTATTTTTAAAAAGTGCTGTGATAAGCTTTCTTGCTTATACAACTGTACACAATTCCTTAATTATTTCCTTAAGATATCCAAGGAACACAGTTATACATCTTTAAAATCAACTTTATTGAAAAATTATACATTTTTAATGATTTTGATATATATTGCCAAACTGCCCTTCAGAAAGCCTGACTCAAATTTTCAGTATATGAGTGTTTCTCTTACCAAACTGTTGCCAATGCGTATTGTATACTAGCAAGTTTTTCCTCTAAAGTTGGTCAGTTAAAACATGGTATCACAAAGCTGCTTTAATGTGCATTTTTAATAGCTAGCAAGATTGAGCATTTTTCATGTCTATTAGTCACTTGTATCGTTTCTACTCGCATGGACTTCCTTTGTCTTTTTTTTTTTTTTCGGTACGCGGGCCTTTCACTGTTGCGGCCTCTCCTGTTGCGGAGCACAGGCTCCGGACGCGCAGGCTCAGCGGCCATGGCTCACGGGCCCAGTCGCTCTGCAGCACGTGGGATCTTCCCGGACCAGGGCACGAACCCGTGTCCCCTGCATCGGCAGGCGGACTCTCAACCACTGCGCCACCAGGGGAGCCCTCCTTTGCCTTTTTTTAATATATAAAAAAATTTTCATTGCTTTTTCTAATTATTAAAGCACTACATTCTGACTACAGAAAATTTAGAAAATAATAACTATAAAGAAGAAAATAAAATTTAGTCAGATACCCACAATTAACCATATTGTGGATTTTTTCCAGATAGAGAGGGTTAGAAACAGATCACATATTTAGAAAACCAAAATAGGATCATGCTCTATATAGCTTTATATACTGCTTTTAAACGCATTACAGAGCATTTTCCTATGCTATTAGGTATTGTTTTAAAAACATGATTTTAGTATGTGCAAAAATGTAGTTATACCATAATTTACTTAATAATTGCCCTAACTGAGACATTTAAGTCCTTCCAATCTTTTGCTGCCATAAATAACAGAGTAATAAACATCTTTATCCTCAAGTTTTTTTTCATTTTTTTATTATTATCTTTAGCATAAATTCCCGGAGGCAAAATTTCTAGATAAAAAGGCACAAATAATTTTTTTGTTGTTGTTGGTGGTGGTGGTTTTTTTTTTTTTGGCTGCACTGCACAGCTTGTGGGATTTTAGTTGCCTGACTAAGGATCAAACCCCTTAGCAGGGGACTTCCCTGGTGGTCCAGTGGTTAAGACTCTGTGCTTCCAATGCAGGGGGCACAGGTTCGATCCTTGGTCAGGGAACTAAGATCTCACATGCTGCACGGTGTGGCCAAAAGATAAAATAAAAAAAAAAAAACAAACAAAAAAACCTTGGCAGTGAGAGTGCAGAGTCCTAACCACTGGACCACCAGGGAATTCCCACAAATAATTTTTTTTAAGGTTTCCCATAACTTAAACTCTGTTTCAACGAACACTGCCATTACCATATAAAAAAGTGCCTGTTTCTTGACACTCTTGCCAAACTGGGTATTGAAATACTAAGTGAAATAAGGCATCTCACTGTTACTTTCAGTTTTGTTCCTTTGATTACAAATGAGCCTGCATCATGAACTGATGGTGTGTCTTATTTTTCCAGTCCAGCTGGCGGTGATGGGGGCTGGAGGAAGTGTGTTCTCTAGGCTTGGGGTCTCCTCCACCTTTTATCATAGAACTAGGCACAGATTTTTAAACCGTCTTTGTTGTTTAATTCGCATTTTTATATAATTTTAGTAACATTAATAGCTTTAGTTAAAAACATACAGGTCAGGGCTTCCCTGGTGGCGCAGTGGTTGAGAATCCTCCTGCCAATGCTGGGGACACGGGTTTGATCCCTGGTCCGGGAAGATCCCACATGCCGCGGAGCAACTAAGCCTGTGCGCTACAACTACTGAGCCTGCGCTCTGGAGCCCATGAGCCACAACTACTGAGCTCATGTGCCGCAACTACTGAAGCCCGCGTGCCTGGAGCCCGTGCTCCACAACGAGAGAAGCCACAGTATTGAGAAGCCCGTGCACCGCAACGAAGAATAGACGCCCACGCACAGCAACAGACCCAACACAGGCAAAAATAAATAAATTAAATAAATAAATTTATTAAAAAAAAAAAATTATGGGTCTTTTCTCCTCTAGTTTTGCCCTCTTGTGAGTCACTCTCCGAATATCATCAGAGTGATCTTTCTAAAACATAGGTCTGATGGTGTCACCTCTTTCTAAAACCTTCAATGGCTCACTATCCCCTACTGGATAAAGTGTAAGCTCCTCGACCTGACATTTGTGGCCCCTTATGGTTTTACCTCAACCTCCCTTTCTAGACTCATCTCCTACGGACTTCCCCCAGACCTTACCTCCCCGACCCTACAGCTAATCTCTCAGCCACACGAGACTCTAACTTGCTGCTTCCCATTCAAATGGAGGGCCTTCACCCACACTGTTCTCCTTGCCCGGAATCCCTTCTCCCTTCCTCACCTGGCAAAGGTCTCCTGAGCCTTTGCGATCCAGCTGAACATCCACTTTCCTGACTCCCCAAAGAGAGACAGCTTTGGTCCCGTCCCCGTGCCCCCGTAATACAATGATCCTACCTTGTCATCATTCTTTGCATGAGTCCCCAGCTCCTCCACTGCACGCTGCATCCTTGGGGGCAGAAACTTAGTGCCTACATTTCCCTCCCCTGGCAGAGAGTAAGGGCTTCATACATGTTTTCTGTTGAAGAACAGTGTCTCTCTGATAATTTAATATTTGATTATAGAGCACGCACTCTGACACAAAAGCTGTCATCAAAGATGTATAAATTAAAACACAAAACTTCTCATCAAGATGTCTCCCAGGAATGGCTGGGTCAGAGCGGTTGGCTAGCTGCTAAGGTGTTTAATAAAAACCCCAGTTAATTAACAAGAAAAAGATTCCTTTGTGGTTTGCTTCAAGGCGGAGGACAGCCAGAAGCTGGTGCTGGAGACAGATCCCAGCTTCGCTTCAGGTTTCTTTCAGAACTTTTAGAGTTAAAAGAGCAATTTGACAGTATGACAATGTCTAACCACTTTGACCTTGCATCCCACTGCTAGGAACCCAAACTAGAGAGATACCAGCTCGTTGCGCAAGGACACGCATGTGAGGATGAGCTCTTGCTGCGTCGTTAGGGGGAAAGATAAGCAAATCATGCCTTATCCAGCCGTAGAATCCAAACAAATGTTTAAAAGAGTAAGGTAGATCTGTCTGTCATGAGATGGGAGTGAAATCCTATATAGGATTCCATTTTGCAAAACAACAACAACAGTAAATTATATACATGGGTGTGCACACACACATACAGAGTTTGTAAAGGTATTAGAGAAGATGTAGCAGGCTACACATCTAATCTCTGGGGAGAGAACTGTGGGGGAGGGAAGGAGTACGCTCACTTTTTTACCATCCCAGCTGTGGGTGGTTTCCATTTTTACAAGCATATATTAATTTTGTAGTTAAAGGGAAGATAAAGCCCTTTACAAAGCTGGCTTCCAAGTATCTTCTCAATCTTGACTCACAGGGCTTCCTCATTCCAGGGATAATCGAGTTAGAATAATCACTAACAACTGTCAGTTATGTTTTCTTTTCAAGCGTATCCTACCTGCTGCTATGTGTTTTGATTGTCACAACAAACCCATGATAGACGTCTTTATTATCACCATCATCTTACATCTCGGGAAACTTGGATTCATGAGTGTCTTGAATTTATCAAATTCACAAAGAAAAAAAATTATACAATGCTAGTGGAAATGACAGAATGGGCTCCCTGTATTCCGCTAGCAGGAGTGTAAGTCGGTACAAGCTTTCCGGGGAGCAATTTGACAATATGTATTAAAATTCTTTAAAACCTACATCCCTTTATCCTAGCAATTCCTTTTCTAGAAATTTATCCCAAGGATATAATTAAGGACATGCACAGAGTTTCAGCCACAAGGTTGTTCATTTAGAACATGCTTATGATACTGAAAAATTAGAAACCACTGAAATACCCAAGAATAGAAAATTACTTGAATAAATTATGTTCCATTCATATAAGAGAATATTATAAGTTCATTAAATAGTGGTGAAGAAGAATATTTAATGACAGGGAACACAGTTCATGATGCATTTTTAAAAGTGGGTCACAAACAGTATTACATGAGTCTATTTTTGCTTTTAAAAAAAGAAAGAAAAAAGGAACATACGTAATATACACACATAGAGAAAAGGTGGCAAAAAGCACACCAAAATCTTAATACTAGTTACCTCTGGGAAGTGAGGCTACTGAAGATTTTTTACTTGACTCCTTTTCTTAATTGTATTTTTATAACTCCCCCTTGCTAAATGTCCTACAATGAAAGTGTATCATTTTGAATTGTATCACATTTTTTAAAGGAGATTCATCTCCTTGCTCTAACCCCGTGCAGCAACTTTTGTGCCTTCCTCCCTCCCAGATCCCTGCCCTCTCTACTCCTGGCAAACACTGCTCATTCTGCAAGGCCAGCTCCTCCAGGAAGCCTGCCATGGTCTCTGCTGGCTTCTGGGCTCCCTAGCTCACACTCAGCTTTCTGTTCTTCTTGCATGAGACACAAGTGTCATGTGACACCGCCAAAGTACGCTGGGAAGTGGCCCATCAGCCCAGGAAGCTTAAGGCATCTCCAAAGCAAGCACTCAGTCCCCGGTCCTTTAAATAGATCTGGCTGCTTACACAGCAGGCATTTGGGTACCTTAAAGCCCAGCAGCCCTCAAAGTCCCTCCACAGGCTTTCATCGGCGGCTGTCCCACTCAACCAGCCTCACTCTGTTCTTCATGCTCAGCTCACCAATCTCTTGGTTCTGTCCCCAAACTCCCAGCACCCTGTGGGCTTGCCTTGCTCTGACCACTGGTCTGCCCATGCTTTGGAGTTCATCTTCTGGTTGCAGTGATGTCTGGGTAATAAGCAAGGCCACCTTCCTTCTGGTCCTCAAGCCCTTCACCAACCACTTGCACAAAGTCAGGGGTGGATAATGACCATAGCTTTCATGTACCAAATACCTACTATGTGCCAGGCACTCTGCCAGGTGCTTCACTGGCCAATCTCCTTTAATCTGCATAATCATAATAACCATAGCTGTCCTTTACTGAGTCCTTGCTCAGCTCTTTACAGGCACCCCATTCTCCCAAGCATGAAAGAGAGTCTCAGAGAGGTAGGGTGAGTTACCCAAGGTCACAGAGCTAGTACGGAAGAGGCTGTGCCCCATCTCAAACCAATCCTCGTCTGAGCACCAAATTCATCCCCTTAACTGGTACCCTTTGCTGCTCCTACAACTACCCTCTGAGATAGGTGTGAGAGATGAGCAAACTGAGTTTTGACAAGGTTAAGTTATGGTTCAAGGTCATTTCAGCAAAGCATCAGAGGGGCCTGGGAGTTTAGCCCAGGTCTGGTCTTGGTGAGGCACTGGATGAATAGGAAGGTCACAAAAGGGGAGAGTCTAGTGGGGGTGAGGAACGGGGCTAAGGTCCCCACCAGGAAGTCTGAGATTCACTGCTGGGCTCCAATCTTGGCAAGAGAAGTAACAGCTGGGAAGGGGAGCTTCCCAGGGCTCCCCTCCACCCCAGAAACACCACCTACCTGTCTGGTACAGCACAGCTATTCTTAGATCATACGTGCCACTCTTCTCCTTGGCCTTGGGCTCAGGGATCTGCTGAGAGGGATGGAGGTGGGGTGCTCAGGGCCTTCTGGCATCTGCGGGAGCTCAGATAAGCTAGGGCTGTCACTGTTGACCTTCTAGAAAGCGAGCTGCCACGAGCAGAGGCCATGCCTCCTACCACTTCTCACCCACTGGGGGCATAATAAAAAATCCAAGTGATGGATCCTGGGTGCCAAGGGTGACATGGTAAATCTGGGCCCCAAGGTTCTTGGTTCAGCTCCTGGCTCTGTCACTAACTTTCCCTGAGGCTTTGAGCTTACTACTTTCCCCGCTGGTGCTATAATAGCCCCCCTTTGGGCTGTGGCATGATGGTGTGTGGGAAAGTGTTTTGAGATGTGGAGTCAAGAATAGCTGGTGCAGCCGTTCTGGAAAACAGCCTGGCAGTTCCTCAAAAAGTTAAACATACAGTTGCCATATGACCCAGCAATCACACCCCTAGGTACACACCCAAAAGAAACAAAAACAGATATCCACACAAAAACTGGTACACAAACGTTCATAGCAGCATTACTCAGCCCCAAAGTGGAAATAACCCAAATGACCAGCAGCCGACGAACAAATACACAAACTATCCTTAAAACAGTAGAATATTATTCAGCCATAAAAAAGAATCAACTGCTGCCTACATGCTACAAAAATGGATGAAACTGGAAGACATTATAAGTGAAAGAAGTCAGGCACAAAAGGCCACATATATATGTGATTCCATTTATATAAAACATCCAGAATAGGGACGTCCCAGGTGGCGCAGTGGTTGGGACTCTGTGCTCCCAATGCAGGGGGCCAGGTTCGATCCCTGGTCAGGGAACTAGAGCCCACGTGCGTGCCACAACTAAGAGTTCACATGCCACAAGTAAGGAGCCCGCGTGCCGCAACTAAGGGGCCCGCCTGCCACAACTAAGACCCAGTGTAACCAAATAAATAAATAAATATTAAAAAGTATATATGTATCCAGAATAAGCAAGTCCGCAGAGACAGAAAGTAGACTAGTGGTTGCCTGGGGCAGGAGAAATTGGGGGGAGTGATTGCTAGTGGGTACAGGGTTTCTTTGGGATAATGAGAATGTTCTGGAAATAGTGGTGATGGGTGCACAACCTTGAGAATATACTAAAAACCACTGTACACTTTAAAAGGGAGAATGTTATGGTATGAGAATTAAAAAGAAGAGGAAGAAGGAGTGGCACTGACTTGGTGCTTACTCCTCCCAGCTCTATGCTAAGCCCTTCCTGCATCTTACCTTAATCCTCCCAACAGCCCTCTAAAGGAAGGACTCTCATTATTGCTTTTTTGTAGATGAGGAAACTGAGGCAGAGGGAAGTTCAATAACTTGCCCGAGGTTGCACAGATCCTTGCGGTGCAGGTGCAAGGTCAGTGTGGACCCTGCGGTACTTTGTACCTTTTCCTGTGACCAGTCTCTCTGTCCATCTCCCCCACAAGGCCATGGGCACCTGGGGAGGAGATGTCTCATCCTCGGACACCCAGCCCAAGACCTGGTTCTTAGACGTTTATTGAATGGACAGAGAATTGTGCTATCTTTGCCCTCTCGGCTTCTTCACAGAGAAATCGACCTCTCACAAAAGCACAGCATCCGCTGCGAAACCTTAAGGCTGCCAGTTGCCGCTTTGCACTCGCCCTGAGGTTGCTGAGCCGATAGGCAAGAACCACCTCAAATCGAGACAAAATGCATTTGTGGTTTCGAAGGAAAGTCGTTAGAAGACAAAGTCTGTCTTCCAAGGCCAAGTTTGCTCCAATTCCGTTTACTTAAAGTAGAAAGAAGACAATCCCGCCCCAGTGAGTCTGAGCCGGCTTGCAGGAAGGAGCGTTTTTTTGCTGAGTATCCACCACGAACCGCAGGAGAGAGCGGGCGGGAGACAGTGGGAGCCAAAGCAAACATTCTGAAGTCAGAGATAATGGGAGAAGGTAGGAGGAATGGGAATAGGTTTGGAGGCCAAGCAGGAAACAGGTCTGAAAGGAAGGGTGGGAAAGCAGGAAGCTTTCCGAGCTTTTATGAAAAGATGGCCCTTCTGAGTCTGGGGGGAGATCCGTTTGGAGCCGGGCTGTCTGAGACAGCACCGAGCCCACCCTGCTCCAGCAGCCGCCTCCCAAGCTGCCCACTCCTTGCCATCCTGCACTGGGTCCCAAGGGTTCCTTCTAACAGAGAGATTGCCCCACCCCCCCACTGCTCAAAATCCTTCCGGGGCTCCCTATTGCCTATCATTTACAGAACCACCCAGATGAAGCGTTCCAGGCTTCTGTGTCCACACACTGGCCCCAGCCCTGCGTGTCCTTTCAGCTTTTTGTTGCCCCCTCTCTCTGTGGCACCACGCTAGGATCTAATGCATCCAACTGCATGCTCTTCCCTAAATGATCTCTGCCTTTCCCAGCCTTTGTATTTTTTCTTCTTCACAGCTATGTCTTACCTCCTCAAAGAGCATCTCGAGGGACTCTTTTCTCCACTGCTTAACTCTCCCTCAGTGTCTAGTCTGGTGCTGGCCATACACCAAATCCTCAGTAATTGCCAGAAGAATTAACCAAGTCGCCAGAATGGTGGAGAGGGTTCTGGACAATCCACCTGTCTGGTCAGCTCTTTCGTAGCTGGATGTCTTAGGCTGGGGTTCCCGGGAAGCAGCCTCTGAGAAAAGGACTGGGGTCCAAACAGTGCATTTTGGAGGTGAGCGTCAGTATAGCGTGCTTTCATAAGCAGGTCGCATTCCTAGCACTGGGGCTCCGTCCCTCTGGGGACTTCTGGGAAGTGGGATGAAACACCAGTTAGAGTTGCTGCCACAGCAAGGGGCAAGGACTCTAGGGTATTTCCCTGCCATCGTCCTTTCGTCTTGGCTGAGGGCAGTTCTGGGGGTTTTACTCCTGGGCACCTGTGGCCTGCTCCTGGCCACACAGCTGCTCACAGCAGGACCCCACGGGCAGATTCCAGATGAGTAGGAGGGGTGAGGGTGTGCGGCTTCACCTTCACAGGCTTCACCTCCAAATGTGGGCCCTGCTCTCCTAGCCTCTGCATCTTTGCCTGTGCTGTTCCCATGCCTGGACCGCCCTCTTCCGGGCCTTTCCCTCCAGCAGGTGACTTCCTACGCCCCTACATGGCCCAGCCACATGGTCTCTCTCCAGAGGCTTCTCCTGACCCACCCCGGAGGAGTCCGTGCCTCTCCCAGCGGCCCCATACCACCCACTCTCCTTATCACTTGTGCAGGAGTTCCCATTGTACTGACCCTGTGCTATCACTGCGTCCACTAGTGACCCCGGAGTTTTGTCTGCCTGCCCCTCTGGCCTGGGAGCCCCGTGAAGGCGGGGTCTCCATCTGATTCATCTGTGTGCCTAGCACCCAGCAGAGTGAAGGTGTCCAGTGAATGAATAATTGAGTGAATAAGCAACAGTAATCTCAAATACTTGTTGACTGCTTACTATGTGCCTGACTCTGATCTAAATTCTTTATGCGTGATGACATTTAATCTACACGGCCACCCACAAGGGAGGAGTTGTCATTATCTGCAACATACAGAGGAGACATCCAAAGCAGAGAGGACTTCAGGAACGTGCCCAGGGCCTCACTGCTCTAAGTGGCTGCGCGGGGAATGATTGGGAGGAGCTTCCCTGGTCCCTCAGTAGTGCCACGCCCCCATAAACCAGGCGAAAATGGAGGCTCAGCTGGCCCAGGGCTCCTCCAAGCCACCTTGGGCTAGGAAGCCATCTGCTGGGAGGGTGGTGAGAAAGGAAAACAGAGGAGGCTGCAGAGAGGGACCTGGAGGCTGCAGAGAGGGACCTGGAGGCTGCAGAGAGGGACCTGGAGGCTGCCCTCCTGCGAGCCGGGAAACCTGCCCAGGTCTTAGGTAAGTGGAGCTGAGTGTGGGGTCCTGTGAGGAGCAGCCTGGGTGGGTGTGAAGGGTGTCAGGTCACATGATTTCTGGAAGGGCAGTTGTGACAACAGACTCTCCCAGCCAGACAGCTCCTTACAGGCTTCTAAGCAGCTTCTTATCCATGATCCCATGTACCTCTCATGGTCCCTTCCGCGACCCCAGTGACATGGGAAGAGACGGGTCTGCCCAGGGTCACAACAGAGCTGGGACTTCAAATTAGGTGTGTGTGACCCTGAGGGCAGTGCTCTTTCCACTGTGTCTCAGTCCTCAGTCAGGGTGCAGAGCAACCTTGCTTTCCCTCAGGGCTGGGGAGAGAGAGAGAGAGAGAGACAGCCAACATTAAGTCAGGCTCTCAGTACGTACCAGAAAAACCTCATTCCATTCTCTTCACAGCCTTATGAGAAAAAGATCATTACCCCCTTTGAAAGTTGAAGAAACTGAGGCCCAGAGAGGTTAAGCAGCTCAGCCAAAGTCACACAGCATGGGAGCGGAGAGCTAGGAGGGGGGCCAATTTGAAATGGCCCCAAAGCATAAAATCTAGCAGGTAGATAGGAGAAGAGGACATTGGAGGGATTGAAAATTAATTTTTGCCAAATTGGATTCAGCAACTGCACTGTTTACCTACAACCTATTAATCTATATGCAGTTCATTCCAGAGAACCGGAGACAGGCTGCCTGAGAGACCTGCAACTCAGACAATTCACCTTACAGCAGGCATGAAGCATACAGCCAAGGTCATGAGTAAGAATAGGATACCCACCTCTCCTGTGGCCAGAGGCAGCTGAACAGGCTGGCTGCCTACATAGTGGTCCCTAAGGCTTGACCTTAAGAGGTGCTAGGCTCTGTGCAGCAACCCCTGGGGGTTAGGGAGGGGCAGACGCATGAAAGCGTCTCAGAGAACAAGAAAGGACTTTGCTAGCCACTGAAATCCCAACTGTTTCGTGAAATTTTATTTGGCCTCTGGTGAAAGAACTAGCTGTGATCCAACAAGGGCAAAATTGCAGCTGCAGGGGCTTCCCTGGTGGCGCAGTGGTCAAGAGTCCGCCTGCCGATGCAGGGGACGTGGGTTTGTGTCCCGGTCCGGGAGGATCCCACATGCCGCAGAGCGGCTAGGCCCGTGGGCCGTGGCCGCTGGGCCTGCGTGTCCAGAGCCTGTGCTCCGCAGCAGGAGAGGCCGCAGCTGTGAGAGGCTCGCGTACCGTAAAAAAAAAAAAAAAAAAAAAAAAATGCAGCTGCAGGAAAAAAACTAGTCTCTTAAAATGCAAAGGCTTGAAGGTGCTTTCCAGAGATTGCACTGAGATAAATTCAGTGGTAAAAGAGACATCCGTTCGGAAAGGATGACCATTTCGTGGGAATCACAGGTCTAGGAAAGATGTTTTTCTCCGTAATATGACAGTGAGCTTGCAGCAACTGTTCAAGTTGGCTGTCAAGGAGAGCTGGAATTCTCCTTATTACATTAGAAAGGTTTGGAATTAATAGGGAATCCACCATGCAGGGTGGAATGCACTTAACAAATACCAAAGGCATTTAAAAATTGAAGACCAAAGGTTACAGTTGTATTTTATCTTTGGAGAGCTTCCCAAGCATTCTCACTTGCATTAAGTCACATGATCTGCAGAACCCTAACAGGGCAGGAAAGAGCGGCCAGCATTGCACGCATTCTTTAAACAAAACAAAACAAAACAAAACAAAAACAGCTTTTTTGAGATATAATCCACATGCCATACAGTTCACTCATTTAAAGGGTACAGTTCATTCGTTTTTAGTATACTCACAGGGTTGTGCAATCACCACCGCTATCTAATTTCAGAACACTTTCAAAAATAAACCCTGTATCCATTAGCGGTCATTCAAAATTCCTTCTTTCTCTCAGCCCCTGGCAACCACTAATCTACTTTCTGTCTCTATGGACTTACCTATTCCAGACATTTCATATTAATGGAATCATATAATATGTGGTATTAACGGGCTGAATTGTGTCTCCTCTCCACAAAATTCATATGTTGAAGTCCTAACCCTCAGTACCTCAGAATGTGACCCTGTTTGGAAATAGGGTTGTGTTGCAGATGTAATTAGTTAAAATCAGGTCTTTAGGGTGGACCGTAATCCAATGACTTGTGTCCTTATAAAAAGGGGAAATTTGGACACAGGGAGAACGCAACATGAAGATGAATGCAGAGATTGAGGTGATGTTTCTACAAGCCCAGGAACACCGAAGATTGCCAGCAAACCACCAAAAGCTACAAGAGGCATGAACAGATTTCCTCAGAAGAAAGCAATGCTGCCGACACCTTCATCTTGGGCTTCTAGCCTCCAGAACTAGGAGACAATAAATTTCTGTTAGCTAAGCCACCTAGTCTATGGTACTTTGTTATGGCAGCCCTGGCACTCTAATACACAGGGTCTTTAGTGGCTAGCTTCTTTCAGGTAGCATCATGTTTTCAAGGTTCATCCATGTTGTAGCATGTATCAGTACTTTATTCCTTTGAAGACCAAGTCATATTCTATTGTATGGATTTTATTGTATGGATATATACCACATTTTATTTATCCATTCATCCATCGATGTAATTTGGGTCTTATTTGCTATTATGAAAAATGCTGCTATGAACATTCATGTACAAGTTTTTATGTGGACGTATGTTTTCATTTCTCTTGGGTATAGACCTATATTTCTCTTTTCCAGCTGCAGAAACTGAGCCCCCATGAGACGGCTTGCCCAAGGTTACCAGCTAGAACATGGAAGAACTGTCCCTCCAACTTAGAACTGTTTGATTTCAAACTCAAAGGCCTTTCAACTCTATTAGGCTATACACACTCACATTCATGCAAACTCGTTCACACTTACACACGTCACACCCACATGACAGATAGTTCTTTGAGCCTGTTGTTTTGCCCAGGGTGCAGAAGTTCAACAAAAGCAATCAAACAGAAGTGGTGCGATACTGAGGCAGATACTGAGACTTCCAAAGGATAAATAAGTCAGGACATTGATTTGAATATCACTGAGGGAAAGACCAAAAACATTTAAAGGGGTATAAAGAGGTTAGTGAAGAGCAAATGGCTCGAATGTGGTCTCCCGTAGGGCGCACACAACTTCTATCGATTGCGACCAAATGTAATTTACCAGAAGAATAGTATGCAAGTCAAAGATGTTTATGTGAAGAGAGCCGCATTTGAAATCTGTACGGGGCTCTGCTCTCACCATCCAGTTACTCAGTGAGGGTGGGAACAGCTTACATAAGCAAACTGGCCTCCGATGGGGCGAGCGCAGGAAGATTTGATTTCACCGTTTCTGTGAGCGAACAGGATCAGAAGCTATTCTGAGCGGCCTCAAAGGAAAAGCGCCAGAAATCATAAATAAAGAAGAAGTCAAGCGTGTCCAGTGGCCATATCAAATGTGACATTCCTCCAGAATGTTTGAACGTGGTATCTTTCAAGCCGCTGATTCTTTAAAAAAAAAAAATAGAAAATACCTTATTTCCCAGTGACAATAGCATTCACTACAGTTAAAACCTAACAGAAGGCAAAGTGATTTGGGGCATAAAGAAAAAAGTAGCATTTGGAGGAGTGCAAGATTCAGCCTTTCATTTAACAAATATTTATTTCTGACACTCTCTCTGCCTGTCATTCTGTCCCCACTGTTCTTGAGTTCCTCACCCTGCTTCATTGTTTTCTTACTTTCTCATTGCTCCCTGAGCACACATTATACGTTTACCTGTGATGGTTAATTTTATGTGTCAACTTGACTGGGCCACAGAGTGCCCAGACATTTGGTCAAACATTGTTCTGGGGGTGTCTGTAAGAATGTTTTTGGATGAGATGAACATTTGAATCAATGGACTGAGCAAAGCAGGTTGTTCTCCCTAATGTGGGTGGCCCTTATCCAGTCAATAAAGAGCCGAGTAGAAGAAAAAGACCAAGGAAGTGGGAACTTTGCCTTCTTGATTGTTTGAGCTGGGACATTGCTTTTTTTCTGCCCTCAGACTGGAACTTATACGATGGACTCTCCTGAATTTCAGGACTCTGGACTCAGGCTGGAATTATATCACGGGCTTTCCTGGGTCTCCAGCTTGACAAATGCAGATTTGGGGAGTTCTAAGCCTCCGTAAATTGCATGAGCCAATTCCTTATACTAAATCTCTTGATATAGATAGAGATATAAATACAGATGATAGAGATAGAGATAGAGGTGTAGATATATGTATATATATATATAGGTATATATCCCATTGGTTCTGTTTCTCTGGGGAAACCTACTATATTGCCCATCTCCCCTACTGGAGTGTAAGCTATCTCACCTCACTTCAGGTGATGGCTCCAGCCTCCTAATTCATCCCTCTGGTTCTCCTTTTGCCTCCTCCCCAGTCATTTTCCACCAGTTGGGTGTGTCATTCTCCTGCTTAAAGACATCGGGGTTTCCTCTGGGGTAGAGAGGGCCATAGAGTGAGAGCCGGCCAGGCTCCCTGTTCTGGAGACCTGACTTTAGGCAGCCACAGATGGAGACATCTGACCTGCTCTTTGACTTTTCTCCAGGTGGCCTCATGTCTCAGGGATGCTCATCCCCATGATTTCAGCGTCACTCCCTTGGGTAGTGATCCCTTCTCCATCTGGGAGCACCTGTCAGCCAAACTGGGCCTCTCTCCCTCTTTCCTCCTCACCTCCCTCCAAGAAGGTAGGATTCACCTGGGTCCAGCTCAGGCTCATCAATAGGTCAGCCCTGTCCCCAAAACCTGGTAATGAAATGGGATCAAACGTGTACTCAGCTCACTTGCTGGCACACTGTAAGTGCTCAAAGATGGGTAGCACTTATTTAATAACAGTTTTATTGAGATTATAATTCACACACCACAAAATCCACCCCTTTAAAGTGTGCAATTCAGTGATATATTGAGTTGTGTAACAATTACCATTACCTGTTTTTCAGAACATTTTTATCACTCCAAAAGAAGCCCTGTAGGCATTAGCAGTCCCCTCTCCTTTCTGCCGTCTCTCCAGTCCCTGGTAACCACGAATCTGCTTTCTGTCTCTATGGATTTGCCTATTCTGGACACTTCATATTAAAAAAAATCATACAGGGCCTCCCTGGTGGCGCAGTGGTTGAGAATCTGCCTGCCAATGCAGGGGACACGGGTTTGAGCCCTGGTCTGGGAAGATCCCACATGCCGCGGAGCAACTAGGCCTGTGAGCCACAATTACTGAGCCTGCGCGTCTGGAGCCTGTGCTCCGCAACAAGAGAGGCCGCGATAGTGAGAGGCCCGCGCACTGCGATGAAGAGTGGCCCCCACTTGCCGCAACTATAGAAAGCCCTCGCACAGAAACGAAGACCCAATACAGCCATAAATAAATAAATAAATAAATAATCATACAACATAGGGTCTTTTGTGTCTGTGTTCTTTAGTTTAGCAACATGTTTTCAAGGTTCATCCATGTTTCAGCATGTCTCAGTAATTCATTCCTTTCTATTGCCAATAATACTCTATTGTATTGGATATATACATATATTGTATTGGATATGGACATATCACGTTCTGTTTCCATCCATTCCTCATTTGATGGACATTGGGTTGTTTCTGCTTTTGGCTGTTATGAAAAATGCTTCTGTGAACACTCATGTACAAGTTTTTGTGTGGACAAATGTGTGGATGTGGGCATATAATAGTAGTGGAATTGCTGGGTCATATGGTAACTGTATATTTTACTAGCTGAGGAAATGCCAAACTGTTTTCAAAAGTGGTTTTAGTTGGGAATTCCCTGGTGGCCCAGTGGTTAGGACTCTGAGCTTTCACTGCTGAGGGCTCGGGTTCAATCCCCAGTTGGGAACTAAGATCCCACAAGCCACGCAGTGTGGCCAAAAAAAAAAGTGGTTGTAGTATTTTACATTCCCACCAGCCATGTAGGAGGGCTCTAATTTCTCCACACCCTCACCAACACTTGTTATTGTCTGTCTTTTTGTTTTAGCCATCCTAGTAGAGGTAGCACGTAATATTCATTGTGGCGTCTGGGGTAAGTGTTGGGTACTCAGGAGTCCACCCAGCCTCCCTGTCGCCCATCCTCCACCGTATTGCCCCATCTCAGCCAACTCTGCTTCCACCTAGCATCCCTCATCCTTCTCCTGGCTCCAACCCTCACCTTCTTATGCACTGAGACACCCTTGTCTCCGCGCCCTTGGTGGCGGTCCCACTCCAAACTAGACAAACATCTAGAACCAAGTACGGCCAACTGCCTGAGGAATATGGCTGTTGTCTGAAGCCTCAGGTGTTAGGAGCCAATGTTCTTGGCTACAGAGTCCAGCCCACATTAAGCCCAAGTATGCTGTCCCTTTAGATACTGCAAGGGGAGGAGGAGTTAGCCCTGATTAAGGTCAGTTCAAGAAACAGTTAATGATGCATGGTGATAGTGGTAATACTGGTTAACATTTATTTGTTCAGTGCTCCCCATGGGCCTGGCACAGTGCTCAGCACTGACACATATGCTGTTTATTAATCTTTACAACAATCTTATGAAGGAATATAGTTATCATTTCCATCTCACCAATGAGGAAATTCTGTTGAGAGGACAAATCACTTGCTCAAGGACACACACATGCAAATACTGTGATATAAACGCTGATCATCTGAGGCAGAATCTAAATGCTTACTTGGTATACAGCGCCTCCTTATGCTTCAGAGATGAATTAGGTGCAGTCCTGCTCTCCATTTCCAGGTACCAAAATCTGTATTAGTTTCCTATTGGTGCTGTAACAAATTAACGCAAACTTAGTTACACACAAACTTAAAACAGCACAAACTAATTATCTTATGGTTCTGGAGGTCAGAGTCTCCAGAGGGTCTTACAAGGCTAAAATGAAGAATGTGAGCTGGGCAGGGCTGCATTCTTTCTGGAGGCTCGGTGAGAGAATCCATTTTCTCATCTCCAGTCTCCGCAGGCTGCCTGTGTTCCTTTGCTCGTGGCCCCTTCCTCCATCTTCAAAGCCAGAAATGGCTTCTTTCTGTCTTTGGTTTTCATAATTTTTCTAGGAGTCTTAAGGCTCTGCAACCATATGGACTTTTTTTTTTAATTTAGCTCCCCTGAGGACCAGAAAGGGCCAAAGCTACCAAAAGGGGATCTAGGTTCTCAACCCTTATTAAAAATGTGGAAGTGTCTTGACACATGCTACAACATGGGTGAACCTTGAAAACATTATGCTGAATGAAAGGCCACATGATGTATGATTCCATTTATATGAAATCTCCAGAGTAGGCAAATCTATAGAGACAGAAAGTAGATTCCTGACTGCCAAGGTTTGGAGGAGTTGAGGGGAAATGGTGAATGACTGCTAATAGGTACAGGGTTTCTTCATGGAGTGAGGAAAGTATTCTGAAATTAGTGCACAACTTTGAATATACCACTGGACTAGACACTTTAAAAGGATGAGTTTTATGGTGCTGTAATAGGGAAGAACAAATCTGACTCCATATTGGATGCTTCTTTTACTTTAATTTTTGTATTCTATTGCTTTTGCTACAAGTTAATCACCAAAGAGATGTTGCCTATAAGCTTAAATTATACATAATGGCCCATCTCTGGGAACCCTGCCACCCATGTAATGAGCATTAAGATAAAATACCTTTGTTTAGCTCATAGGAAACCCCCTTACCAGGCCCACATGTGAATGGCTGCAGGAAGGAAGAAATCAACATATCCCCTTCGGAGTCTGACTGGAACCAGGACTTTACCTCTTCCCCTTTTAGAAGCCTGAACTCTAACTCAGAGAAGATGATTCTTTGGGACACTGGTCCAGCATCTTCTCGGTCTGCTGGCTTTCCAAATAAAGTCGCTATTCCCTGCCCCAACAACTAGTCCCTAGATTTATTGGCCTGTCGTGCAACCAGCAGTATGAACTTGGACTCGGTAACTGTATGTGAATTATATCTCAATAAGGCTGTTATGTTTTAAAATGTGATAAGTGTAAAAGGTGTTTTGAGACAAGAAGAAGTCTCTTAGTCAAGTCTGGGCTTTGGGAAAGGCTGTCCAGATGATGCTATGGTCATGGCTGAAAGATGAGTTAAATGTCAAATGAAGGAAGATGGAAAGGGTATTCCAGGCAGAGGGAACAGCGTGAATAAAGATACGGAGGTATGAATAAGCATGGCATCCCCAGAGCTCCCCTCCTGGGCCCAGTCTGCCTGGATCCAGGGCTTGATAGATGATTGTTAGACAGATGAATGGACAGATGGATGAACTGACGGGTGGATGGATGGGTGAATAGATAGATGGTGGATGAATGGATGGTGGGTGTGTGGATGCAGTGGCAACATAGGCACACATAACCTAATTATCTTATCTTATCCAACACTTATCTCAGTCTTTATGGAGCACACCCTTGATGTTTGGGTCAGGAACTTAGGGAACGTCAAAGATGAAAGACACAGCATGCCCCCTGGGGAGTTTGCAGTCCTAAGTGCAGAGCAAAGGGTCAGTTGTGGAGCCACAGTACTCTTGCTGCTAGGGTACTTCCCAGGGGAGGAACCAATGGTTACGTTTAGGGGACGGACAGAGAAGGAGGAACTGGAGGAGAAGGTGGAATCAGAGAGATAGGCAGGAACCACTCTGAGGTAGCCTCACCCCTTAGCTCTGCAGGCAAAAAGAAGCCATGAAGTAGGACACCTTCAAGGTGGCATGCTGTCTGGGGAGGGCCCTGGCCTGGGACCTAGGAGACCTGGGTGCTTGTCCCTTTTCTGCATTTGAATCCCTGTGTAACTATACGCCAGACACTAACCCTCTCTGGACTCTACTTCCTTGTCTGTATGATGAGCTTGAAAGTTTCAAAGGCCCTTCAGTGAAACTGAGCTGGTGGAGTCTTGAGACTCAGCAAAACAGGGGCAGAAACATCATTTCAAATTCGTGCCAGGCAGTGCGGTACAGAGGAAAGAGGAAAAGCGCATAATCCCAGGACTCACACCATCCTGGACTCTCATGCAGACACACCCCTTCCTAGACCCAATGTCTTGGGCAAGTGCCTTAACTTCCCAAGTCTAATTTCCCTCACGCACAACAAGGTTATTAACGCTGATCTCAGAGTTGTAGTGAGGATTTAGGTAAACTAAAAACTGTATGTAGGGCACTCAACCTATGTCAGTTTTTGAAAATGTTAATTCCCATCCCCTGATTTTGTTTCTCTCTGTTTAGTGCACATATTTTAGGTCTTAATCTGCACCATGTTCCCTTTTCCTCTGAGAAGCCCTAGTACCAGGGTTGAACCCCAGCAGCCATATGAATATTACATAACCCTGTTCCCTTGGTCATAGCTGATTGGACCAAGGGGGTCACCTAACCCAAACTGGGCCAATCAGATTGAATTTGGAATTGGGGCAAGAGACACCAGTCAGACTCTGCTGGGTGCTTGAGCCAGCAAGTGACACGTTTGAGAGTCAAGTTTGCTTGAGGAAACGAAGGAAGGGAGGGAGAAAGGGAGAGAATAAGGGAGAATGGGAGGAAGGAAGGAAGGTAGGAAGGAAGGAATGGAAGATTCGTTAATACCTTGATTTAATTTGATCAGCTACTAACCCAGGCTTTGGGTACATCTCCTGAGACTTATCCCTGAACTGTCCAGGCTGAAGGCCTGACTGATGTCACCACATCACAGAGGGTCTTTCCTATGGTCTGCCCCTGACAGGGACCCCTGTGAGGAAGAGAGGGTTCAGGGGCAGACAAGAGGAAGGACCCTGCCGAGATGTGCTGACATTGGCCAGGAATGGCCTCCTCCTGCTAGGCCAGAGATTAACCAGGGTGTGTGTGGCTGCCTTAAGGACTAGCGATGACTCAGGTGGTACCTGTTGAGGGTTCCTGGTGAGGATGCCCAGGACAACAAGGAAGACCGGAATCAAAGCCTCCTGACTCCATTTTGTGCAGACGGGGCCAGGAACACCCTTGAGGGTCCAGTGCGGTTCTGGTGCCAGGCCATGGGTTGCCGCCAGCCAAAGCTGGTCTGTTCTAGGGCCCCTGCGCTGGCTCCTCCTCTCAGCCGTCCTGTTCCCTGCCCCGCCCCACTAAAGTCTCTCTCCTACCTCCATCCCACCTCCTGGCTGCCACCATCACTTCTTATTCATTCTCGGCTTCTGCTCTCTGCTTTCTTTCTGTGTCTCTTGGCTTCTTGCCTTGCAAAAACAGAGCTCTGGCTCTCTCCAGAGGCTCCCTCTCAAGCCCCGAGAGAGAGGCATGTTGGCTCATTTGGTCA
Source organism: Delphinapterus leucas (assembly GCF_059928025.1). NCBI lineage: Eukaryota > Metazoa > Chordata > Mammalia > Artiodactyla > Monodontidae > Delphinapterus > Delphinapterus leucas. The sequence goes on from NC_143134.1 coordinate 113,290,513, forward strand.
CTGTTATCCGTGCTGGGTACTGGGCTCCCAGGCCACTGGCTGCCTTTGTGTCAGGTACACACCTTAATCCAGTATGCAAGGGTGGGTCACCCAGGTAGCTTTATTCTAGAAGGGGCTGTGGGCCTGGCAGCTCCCAGAGCACGACACATCTTTCTCCAATATACATGGGGAAGGGGCAAAGGAGAGTGCGGAGGTGAATGTGCATTGAAAAGTATAATGGGCCTGCTGGCACAATATATGTATTATTTACAACATTAACAAGGCCATCATGTCACTACTCATGGATGTTTTCCTTCCCTAGAACTTGCTGGCCAAGGGCAGTGGTTATCAGTGGCCCTGGTCTTTGATTTCCAAACCCCTCTCCAGGGAAGTTGCTGGGACACCCAGCCTCCCTCCACCTCCTCCCCTTAGTGCTGCTTCACCAAGAACCCTCCTTACCTGCTTCTCTGCTGCCGCTCTGGTTGCTCGGGGCTCTCCCGAGGAGGCTCGCAGATCCCCACACTGCCTAAGTGCTCCCAGGTGCTTTCACTTTAGAGCTCCTGCCACTGGGAACTCGGAATATTCCCATCAGCTGGGGAAACAGCTTCCTCTTCTTTTGAGCCCTGCCCACAGGGAGTTGGTCAGGGAGGCTATGGCTGTTCACAACCTTCTAGCTCATATATTCTAGCCCTTTGGAGAGAAGGCCTCGTCCTCTGTCAAGTTCCCAAATTCCAGAGGAAGGAGCACGACTGGTTCAGCTGGGGTCAGAGGTCCATACCTGCACAATTAGCTACAGCGTGTCAGAACCATCTCCGAAGACAGGGAATGGGGAAGAGTGGAGGGGGCCATCCAGGGCCAAGCCTTCACACCAAGGGACCCGGCACATGCCACCATGCTGCCCTGTGCCACCAGGTCTCTGATCTCTCCCCGGCGCTTGAGCCAGTGACCCAAGCTGTCATCAGTCACCTGGATCCTCTGCTTCCTCCTGGAGCGTCCTGCCCACCTCGGGCCTTGGAGACAGACTTTCTTCTCTCCCCTTTTTCGTTTGAGGGCTATTCTTTACACTCCAGGGCTGGACTCTCAGGCCCCAAATTCCCTTCACGTGTTTTGGAATCCAAGGGGTGAGGGGCAGGAAGGGCGGCCAGTTTATCAGACAGTTGGCCCTGACATCCCAGGGCTCCCAGGCTGCTATGCGGCTTAGGCCCCCTTCTCCTACCTCCAGTATAATCTTTTTTCTTCTTTTTTGGTAATAGCTATCCTGAGATATAATTCACATACAATACAATTCACCTGTTTAAAGTATGTTGCATAATTTGTATTCAAAATTATGAAACCATCACTACAGTCAATTTGCAGCATCTCCCTCCAAATCCCCATTAGCATTCCCTTTATTCACTCCGATTCCTTCCCCCACAGCTATAGACAATCCCTAATCTACATTCTGTCTCTCTTTTTTTTTTTTTTTTTTCAGTTTTTTTTTTTGGCTGCATTGGGTCTTCGTTGCAGTGCTCGGGCTTCTCTCTAGTTGCGGTGAGCGGGCTTCTCTCTAGTTGTGGCGTGAGGGTTTTCTCTCTCTAGTTGTGGTGCACGGGCTCCAGGGCACATGGGCTCTGTAGTTTGTGGCACATGGGCTCTCTAGTTGAGGCGCACGAGCTCAGTAGCTGAGTCACGCGGGCTTAGTTGCCCCTGCAGCATGTGGGATCTTAGTTCCCTGACCAGGGATTGAACCCACGTCCCCTGCACTGGAAGGCGGATTCTTTACCGCTGGACCACCAGGGAAGTCCCTACATTCTGTCTCTATGTATTTGTCTATGCCTAATATTTCAGATAAATGGAATAATACAATATACGGTCTTTTGTGGCTGCCTTCTTTCACTTAAGATTTTCAAGGTTCATCCACATTGTAGCAGATATCAGTACTTGATTTCTTCTTATGGTGGAATAATATCCCATTGTATGGACAAACCGCATTTTATTTACCCATTCATCAGCTGGTAGACATTTGGGTTGTTTCTACTTTTTGGCAGTTATGAATAATGCTGCTGTGAAGATTCATGGACAAGTTTTTGTGTGGACACGTTTTCATTTCTCTTGGGTATATAGCTAGGAGTGGAATGACTAGGTCATACAGTAGCTCTACGTTCAACTTTTTGACGACCTGCCAGACTGTTTTCCAAAGCAGATGTGTCATTTTGCATTCCCACCAGCAGTGTATGAGGGATCCAAGTTTCCACATCCTCACCAACACTTGCAATTATTTGTCTTCTTGATTGCAGCCTTGAGAAGTTCTTACTGTCCATCCTTGAAGGCCTCGTTCTGAGGCCACCTCTTCCACGATCCCCTCCTTACTCCCTGGCTTCTTGCCTTGGAACTCCCCCGCCTCCTTATGATTCCATGTAATGGGGCCTTTATAAAACTCAAATGATGCCATGGAAGGGCCTCATGCTGGGGCCACAGTCAGAACCAGTTCCCCTCTGGCATGTGGTATGATTTGAACAGAGATTAGAGAAAGCCCAAGCAAACCAGCTCTCCAGAAGCTGCTGTCACAGGTGAAAGCTTCCATTAGAGCTGTTCCTCTGGGACAGGGGGCTGGGCCTGAGCTTACTCAGGGCTGGATTGGTTTGTAAAACAGAAATTCACTCAGCACCATGTTAGAGACTTTTGGGGGGTGGGGGGGTGGTATTTGGCACTCATTCCCCATTGTTCCGAAAACATCACTTTGATTTTTTTTTAAAGAAAATCCATTCTTCACCCTCTCTTAGTCTACTTGGTTTAGGTGGGCCTGGACCCATCCAGAGGTAATGGCCCCTGTTTGGCCAATCACAATGAATGGTTCAGGGTGGTCACATGACCCAATCTGGGCCAGTGATAATCAGCCCTGGGACCTTTTCTAGATGAGCAAATGAGTCAGCAGAAACACTGGTCTGCAGAGGAAAAAAAAAGAAGGGGATATGCAGAGAAAAAGCAGAAATGGGAGATTGTGTGGGCTCAGGGAAAGAGATCCATAGAGAGACATGGAGTCAGAGGCAGCCTTTTCATTCCTGTGGTTTCTGGTTATGCTTTCTGCAGTGGATTCTATGACATCCCCCCCCCTTTTTTAGAAATTTATTTATTTGATTTTATTTATTTTATTTTTGGCTGCGTTGGGTCTTTGTTGCTGCATGCGGGCTTTTCTCTGGTTGTGGCGAGCAGGGGCTACTCTTCATTACGGTGCACGGGCTTCTAATTGCGGTGGCTTCTCTTGTTGGGAGCACGGGCTCTAGGCGCGCGGGCTTCAGTAGTTGTGGCACATGGGCTCAGTAGTTGTGGCTCGTGGACTCTAAAGCGCAGGCTCAGTAGTTGTGGCACACAGGCTTAGTTGCTCAGCGGCATGTGGGATCTTCCTGGACCAGGGCTCAAACCCATGTCTCCTGCACTGGCAGGCGGATTCTTAACCACGGCGCCACCAGGGAAGATCCCCCCACCATTTTATAATACACCCTATTTTTAGTTGAATTTTTTTTTAAAATAAATTTATTATTTATTTATTTTTGGCTGCGTTGGATCTTAGTTGCTGTGCGTGGGCTTTCTCTAGTTGCGGTGATTGGGGCTACGCTCTGCTGCGGTGCACAGGCTTCTCATTGTGGTGGCTTCTCTTGTTGCAGAGCACAGGCTCTAGGCATGTGGGCTTCAGTAGTTGTGTCACGCGTGCTCAGTAGTTGTGGCTCTCGGGCTCTAGAGCACAGGCTCGGTAGTTGTGGTGCATGGGCTTAGTTGCTCCGCGGCATGTGGGATCTTCCTGGACCAGGGCTCAAACCCATGTCCCCTACATTGGCAGGTGGATTCTTAACCACTGCACCACCAGGGAAGCCCATAGTTGAAATTCTTGATTAGTCAAGATTTATTCAATTTTACACGACAGAAGCTCAAATCAAATTAGTTTAAACAAGAAAAAGGGGATTTCCGGGCTCACAAAATTAGAAAACTCAAGGGATAAATCCAGGTATGGTGAAATTTAGGACCCCAGATTCTCAAATGATACACCAAGAAGCTGTCTCTCCTACCTTGTTAGGTAGGTTTTCCAATGAGGTAGACAAAATGGCCCCAGCAACTCCAGGCTGTGTAGAGAACCCTGAAAGACAGCAGCTCTTTCCCAGCAGTTCAGTAAGGTTGGAGACAGATTCCCATTAGGCCCTGGATCTGCCACTGCTGTCACTGCTGTTTACTTTCAGCCTAATGGGGCTGGGGGAGGGGAGGAGGAGAGAAAGAGGAAGAAAGGGCATAGCGTTTGTTTAGTATATACCAAAGTGGGGGGTCACTGTTCAGCTCATTTACCTGTGATGGAGTCCATTCACAACCTCAGCTGACTGCCTAGAGGAGGACCTATCTTGTTCAAAGAACGCTCCTTCCTGTGCCTGAGACTTCCTGGGCTTGAATATGCAAAGATGGGCTGGGTTTGGGACAGGGCCTGAGGAGGTTGAATTGTTCTGCCTAGGAGAGTAGAATAATTTGGAGGGGTAAATAATAATAATAATAATAATAATAGCAGCTGACATTATTAACACTCTTCTAAGTGCTTCCCGTGGATTGCTTTATGAAATCCTCACCACTAAGCCTATTCAGCTTTTATTATCCTCATTAACAGATGAAATTGAGGTTCAAAGAGGTTAGGTAACTCCCATCTTATCACACAACTGATAAGACGCAAAGCCAGGCTCACAGAGCCAGGCCATCTGGGAACAGAACTCTTGTGTTTAACTACTGGACTATTTTGACTCTCAAGGAAGAGAGATGTGAAAAGGAAGATGAAGAAAAGAGCCAGGACTGTTGTACAACACAGGGAATATAGCCAATATTTTATAGTAACTATAAATGAAGTATAACCTTTAAAAATTGTGAATCACTATATTGTACACCTGTAACTTATATAATATTGTACAGCAACTATACTTCGATTAAAAAAAAAAAAAAAACGACAAGAGCCAGGATGAGACTGGGGAACTGGGTGAGGTAAAGGGGCCCATGAAAGCTTCTCAGGGGTAGGTTGACCAAAGAACTTTTAAGAACAGGATTGTCCAATGTCCGTTTGAAGTTGTTTTTATCGTAGCACTTGAAACCATCCCTATGACTTCCCTAAATCCCCCTCTGCCGGCCTTACACACAAATACCTTCTGTGGTGGGTTTCTGGTGGAAATAGCGGGAGGCGACGGCCACATTCCACGTCTCAGTCAGAGCTGTGTGGAAACAAAACAGCAGACCTGGGTCAGAGGCCCAATCCAGACACTAAACGATTTTAGCAGAAGTCGCCACTCTGATGCAGAGGGGAGTGTAACAAAATGTAAATCATTCCAGAACGTTCCAAAGCATTGGGGATATCTTTGCATTTCCACAGGGTATGGAATATAGATTTGAACTGATTTTTTTTTTTTTTTTTGGCTGCACCGCGTGTGGGATCCTAGTTCCCTGACCAGGGATGAAACCCATGTCCCCTACATTGGAAGTGCAGAGTCTTAACCACTGGACCACCAGGGAAGTCCCAGATTTGAACTGATATTTTTGAAATCATAAGGGATGGGAGGCTCCAGCTGACAAATGGGTTCCATACAGATGGCAAACTGAGGCTTAGAGAGGCCCCAAACCCTGAGAATATCAGCTCCCCCTTTGCATCCCTGAGCCTCCAGCCTTGGAGACTCCAGTTTACGTTTGGCATGGGGTAGGCCAATGATGTATGTGAGAAAGGGACCAGGGAGATGATTGGAGTCCTTGGGTCTGTGTGTCTGACGCAGAGCATAAGCCCTCTTGTCGGAACTGACACAGAGAGGAGCTTCTAAGGGGGAGCGGGCTGGCTTTGCTGCCTTAGGTGGGAAGGGTCCCAGGGCCTGGCATGTGGCTATACCTGTAGATGGGCCTCAAATGGCTCCTGCTATAAGGAGAGGAGAGAGAGGGCCAGGGAGCCAGGCTGAACTTGGCCGGGGACTCAGGAGAGAGATTCAGACCTGCCTGGTAAACTCTGATGAGAAGACACTCTGGAATGCTGGACCCCCCGGGGGACTGTCTCAGAGGCAGCCCTCAGCAGCAGCCAGAGCCCGAGGATGGCGATGCAGGAAGCAGGGAGGTAAACTTGTCCCGCTGCCCACCTGGGCAGACTCAAGGCCGTTAGGTTTCCCAGAGCAGCTGAGAGACGCATCTTGTCAGCTGCCAGAGGGGCCCGGAGGACGGGCAGGATCTGGCCGCTGCAGGGCTCTTAGGCGAGTTCCTGCAGCTTTTCCTCCCTCTTCTAAATGTTATGTTGGCTTCTCCGAGGCTCCCTTCTCCTCGCTGCCTCTTTCCGTCCTCTGCTTTCCCTCCAAGGCTGCAGCATCCCCTCTACCTGATGATGCCCAGGTGTCCACCTCCGGAGATTCCCCGACCTCGTGTCCACCCCCTCCCCCGGATTGCCACACACCCCTCACACCAGAGGCCCCGATCCACACTCCTCTCTGCAGCTCTAGGCGTTGGGAGCAGCACTCCTTGCTTCAGCCCCTTCCTTTCCTTACCCCCCACCCCGCCAGGAGAGAGCTAGACCTCGGGGTCAGGTCCTCCGACAGAGCCATGTTTTTCAGTGGGTGGGCGCTGGGGGAATCCAATCCCACACTTGGCCGTGCCCCCCACTTGGCTGAAGCGTTCCTCTTCCTGTGTCTTAGCATCTGTGCTCTCCCTCTGCTGCCTTCCCATCCCTGCTGCAGAGGTGGTTGGCTAAGTGTGGCCCAAGCTCGCTGCTGCAGGCTCCTTCCTCTCTGGAAGGTCATTTGCATGACCTTGCTGCTTCAGGCCTGTCCCACTTCGGGCTTGGCCTTGGAGGGAGAGGCCTCCTTGGGCCTTAAACTGACCTGGGTGAGGGTGCTTGGCACTGGGTTGAGGGCAGAAGCCCAACCAATAACACAGTGACCCCGCGTTTCCTGTGATACAGCTGTCCCAGGCCGTGTGCCAACGGGTGAGTGGAGGAGAGACAGGTGTCCTTCCTGGGTCCCTCTGTCTGATACATTCAGTAACGCCTCATTCCATCCTGATTTCTAACAGTCTTTCCCCTTCAAATCTGATGCCCTTTTTGTGTTCCCCTTGTAAATGGTTTATTAAGGACTTTTAGGTCATTGGGTTACAACTATAGCACAGTTTTATTTTTCTAATAATGGCTACCAGCTGGACTCTGTGAACCCCTCCACCAGTGGGCAGTTATGCACCTTTGACAGTATTTGATCCAATTTCTAACATTCAGACACTTTTGGTTATAAAAGCAAGCTCATTCTGGTTAAGATCGGGTTGTTTTAAAACTTTGGGCTAGGGCTTCCCTGGTGGCGCAGTGGTTGAGAGTCTGCCTGCCGATGCAGGGGACACAGGTTCGTGCCCCGGTCCGGGAAGATCCCACATGCCGCGGAGCGGCTGGGCCTGTGAGCCACGGCCGCTGAGCCTGCGCGTCTGGAGCCTGTGCTCCGCAACGGGAGAGGCCACAACAGTGAGAGGCCCGTGTACCTCAAAAAAAAAACCAAAAAAACTTTGGGCTCAGATTTTATTCTAAACTTGCTTCTTCCTCCACAAGGTAAGGTAAGCTGGTAGCTCTGGGGGCTTGAGGTGTGAGTGTGCGTGCATGCGAATGTGTGGTCTGTCACACACACACACATACACACACACACACACACACTCACACACACCCTTCCTCTGGGCTCACCCCCAGAGCTGGGGTTAGGGGAGAAGAAGGAGGGAAATGGCTGTCCCTCCAGTGGCACCTGGCCAGGCTGCGGTTCCCCTTTTGTGAGTCGTGTCTGTGGTGGAATTAGTTCAATGCCTGCAGGTCTGCTGGTAGTAGGTGGAGGCCCCCAGGGTCCCACTGACCAGGGACTTAATTCCCAGCCCCTCCCCCAGGCACTGGTGGTCCCTCCCCAGACAAACTACACCTTCCAGGGACCCCTCAGCCACATCCCTCCGGTGCCAAGACTCCAGCCCCAAGCTGAGAAGGTTCCAGGGAGCCTGCCGCCTCCGGCCCCTTCAACCTCCACTCCTGTGCTCTGCTCAACCTCTCTGCCTCCCAGGAGCCAGAACCCAAAGGACTTGACCCTGGCATTGTGCCACCACATCCCCCTCTGGTGGCCCTGGGGCAGGTGGCAGCCGATGGCTAAGCAGACATCCAACCGGGGAATGACGTGTCAATGTCCCCTCTCGCGGTCACCCCCAGACCTTACAGGCAGTACCCTTGGGCTCCCATTTCTCCACTTGGGGGAGGAGAAGCACCACGGCACCAGGGCCCTGAATGGGGCAGGAGTGTATTTTGTGATTGTTCATTCCCTCAAAAGGCGAGGAGTTTCTCCATGCTCTGATGCTCTCCACGGCAAAGCCCACCAAATCTGTTGGGCCTGTCTCCCACTGGAGGCTCAGAGCCTCAGGGTGATCTCTGGGATGAAGATTCCTATCAGGACCTCCTGCTGTGCTGTTATACCTGCCTGGCTGACAGCGTCTGCCCACGCTGGGCTGGGACCCCAGAGGCCTGGGAGTCATCCTAACCACATTTCTCTTCTTTTTGCTGCTCCATGACAAACTCTCCTCAGCCATCAGACCCACTTCTCTGCTCCCCATTCAATCGGGGCCCCACCCATTCTCACCTGGACAGGCCCCTCAGTGCTTCCCCTGCCCCAGTTCCTTCCATCAATGGCAGTGACCTTCTTAAAACTCTTAAAATGTTAGTCTAGTTATATGCCTCCCCCTAACATCCTCTGATGGTTCCTAATACCTAGAGAATATTCTAGGCCTCTCTCAATTTGAAGTCCAGCCTCAGCTCCAGCTAAATCCACACTCGCACCCACTGCTTAGCCCCTGGTGGCTTCATCTAGTGCACAGCTTGACAACTGGCAGTGACCGGCCCCTGGATCTGTGTTGAGGGCTGTGAGGAGAGTGCTGTGATCAATTAGTGATGCCTGCCATGGGCCCAGGGTTGGCAGAACTGCAGGGTTTCTGCCACCCTGTTCTAGTTGTTCCAAACTGTGCACCTTTTCCCACCTGCAGTTCACCTTGGACTCTCCGCAGCACACATACTGCGTTATTGCCACCGTAAACTCGCCAGTTGTCCCCACCCTTGCACACGCCATTATCCCTGGCGAGATTCCCCTCTACCTGTCCTCCATCTGTCAAGTCGCCCCTCACTTTTCCTTCTTTCTATTTAACTGGGGTGACCGTGCATCTTGGTTTGCCCAGGTCTATGCTGTGGCCCCATCATAATTATTAGCAGAACCCCTTTACTCTCATGCGTGTCCCAGTCTGCACTATGAATCAAGTATGCTCACTCTGACTCTAGCACATATAATGTCAAAGGTGCCTGTGTCATTTTTAGGTCTGTCTTGCCAGGGCCCAGAGAGGGGTCTTGGACTGGAGTGGAAGTGAACTGGCAGGAGGAAAGAGAGAAAGCACACTGCAGGGTGAGAGATGGAGGGAGCTGGTGTCGATTGGCGTTGGAGTGGGGGCCCTGGGACCCCAGCGAACCAGTCAGTACCTGCCTCAGAGGAAGCCGGGTCTTCCCATAAGCCCCACAACTCAGGTCCTTGGGGGGAGAGGCAGAGATAGAGACACCATGGTGGGAGACTATAAGAAACTGGCCGAGGGAAAGTAAGAGATCTAAAAATACAGCCGGCAGACAAAGAGGAAGTGGGTGCAGCCCTGGGCGGGGGCACTGGTGCCCCAGGGTCTTCACTCTGGTAGTGCTCCCAGCTCGGAAGGTCCTTCCTTCCCTGGACTCTTTCCCTATCCAACTCCCCTTCTGGAAGTTCTCAGCTCCAAGGACACTTCTAGAAAGCCTTCTCTGACCCATCGCCCCTTCCCCCTACCTGGATAGATTGGTTCTGATCTCTCCTCCATGGCTCTGTCCTTAGATCATTACTTATGTGATCGTCCGACTAACCTTGACCAAAGCCCCTCATACAACGTTGGTCAGACGGCTTGAAGTCAGGCACCTGGGCTCAAATTCCAGCTGTGTGGCCTTGGGCTGTATTGCTCCGTGCCTCATCTGTAAAATCTTTCCTCGCCTGTAAAATGGAGACAGTTCCAGCAGCCACCTTGCTGGGTGGTCATGACGGTAGTGTGCTTTGAAGCACGTCGCAAGTCTAGAGCCTTCCCGGACACATTGTAAATCCCCTTGTTATTAGCATTCAGTACTGCAATTACTTGAGGGCAGGGCTGAATTGATCTTCTTGCCTCACCCTGTAGCCCCTAGTAAAGTGCCTGGCTTGTTCAGCAAGCGAACGCATTTTTGTTTATGTACCACCTGGTTCCAAAACAGACTTAAGGCCACACGATGACGTATGTTATTGAGAGTTTTGCAAATTTTAAAACAAGCTTAAAATGTTACTTATTTCTCTTCGACAGCCCTGCTGTCTCCTCATGGATAACCATCCCTCCCAATCATAGTCTGCTATAGACCAGCAGGCACCCACTGGCACTGGGGCCTCCCTCCCTCCCTCCCAGAGTATCTGTTGCTGGTTACAAGAAAAGTCTGTGTCCCATGGAACTGAACTGAAATGTGCCTCAGGTCACTTCCTGCCACTGGTCCCAGTTCTGTCCTTTAGGCCTTGGCCTGAGAATACCTGCAAGAGATTTGAGGACAGAGAAGCTTGCAAATCCTGGACAGAGGTGCATGCTGGGGAGTGGAGCAAGAGCCTGGGGAGGTGCCCTGGGCTGGCTGGCCATCCCTGCCCAGGCCTCTGAGGGCAAGTGGGGGGTGTGAGGACAACAGAGCTGTGTTTTAGTTAAACCGTTGCTCTTGCTAGAGTCCCAGGGAGACTGAATAATTGACAGTGTGGTCAGCAGCTGACCGCTACTTCCAAGCATGGTGGAAATCAATCAGGTTGACATTTACTGCCCCAGCCCCGGGAGGCCTGGGGGTCAGAGGTGAGAAACTGACCCGTCCTGAGTCTTAACCAGGCAATGTGGATGGAGTCAGACAGACCCGTCTGTGCGCTCAGTCCTGCCCTTCTGCCAGCCTGTTTCCTTCTCTTCTGGGGGACCAGGCATCTGCTCCTCACTGGCAGGTAGAGCGGGAAAGTGCCCGTAATCAGAACTTGGATACAAACAGCGGGTGGGAGGGGGAGGGTGAAGAGTCTGGTCTGGGAGAGGTTTGACTCTGAGGTGCCTGCCGCACAGCCGGGCACAGAAGGTCCAGTTACTGGGTAATTGGGTCTGGAGCTGATGGGAGGTGGAACTTCAGGAGTCCCCACCTCTAAGTGGTTCCCAAAGCCACAGGAGTGGATGAGAGTGTCCAGGGTGAGTGGAGAGCAAGGCGACTGGGAGGCCACTGACATTTAAGGAACAGCGGTGGACCCAGGGAGAGGAGACCCCAGGGGGACAGAGAAGGAGCTGCCAGGGAGGAGCAGAGTGGGGCAAGGTCAGAACGTGGAAAGCTGCTCGGAGGTCAGGGAAGATCAAGACTGAGAGGGGTCTGTCTTCCGGATCTAGGGGGCTTATGAGGTCCCCCTGTGAGGGTAGCTGTAGGAGAGTTGTTGGGGGGGCCCGATTTTCCTGATATAAACAGGGCCACAGGGGGAGCTTAAGGGTGCCCAGGCACTCACTTACGTGGGTGATAACCCGGATGGAGCGCTGGCATCATTAGAACCACTTAGGATTTAGACCTAGATCAGCCCCTACTTGTAGAAGTCCTAATTTCTTGTCTGATACTTAATCCTTTTCCAACCTAGTCCCTGTTGTCTTCTCTAGCCTCTTCCCCCCAACAATCGTCATCCAGAAAACTCCTATTCGCCCTTCAAATCCCACTTCAAATATCACCTCCCACCCCAGGCAGTTCCTGACATCTGCCCACATAGAGTTAATCCCTCTTCCCTCTGTACCTTGGACATCCTTTCTTCTTTTGCATGTGTTCATTTGTTCATTCATTCATTGATAGGTGTTGACTGTACATCTACTATGTGCCAGGCTCTGTGAGGACCCTGGGGATTCAGTGGAAACAAGACAAATAGTGACATACTCCATTTCCAACTAGCCAAGGCAAAAAGGGGGCAACTCAAGGAGGCAATGAATAACCAGATTGCCAGGGGGGCAGGGTCACAGCTGGACCAGGGGCTAGGATGCTGCCAGCCCCCTCCCCTCCCCTTCTCTTCTCTTCTCTTTTCTTTCTTTTTCTCCTCTCCTCTGTCTCTGTCTATCTCTCTTCAGCTTCCCTTCCTACTCAAATTGGCTTCCCCTACTTTGTGGAAAACAGAACTGCTCTTAGCTCCCGAATCCCCACCAGGGAGGGTATAACTATTTCCCCCAGTTCCGGTTTTAAAAAGACAACTGCAGAGAAGGAGCTGGTTGGCCAGGTTTGGGTCAGGAGCCCACCCCTCCTTAACCAATCAGCCAAAGCTAGAGAGTGAGGTCATGTGACAGTGTGGCAACTCCTGCTGGGCCCACCAAGCTCTTTAGGGTGGGGAGAGCAGCTGGCCCCCCAAAAAAGTAGGGATCTTTTTCCAGTAGGAACCATGCAGGGAGGATGGGTTGGTCCTCAAACCAGTAGGGGTCTCATAAGGCAAAGGAGCCCCATGTTGTGGAGGAAGGAATCCTGGTACCAGCAGTTTGGGGTCAACAGTCCAGAGAGATCCTCACCTTCTTGGTGCCCTGGAGCCCGCTGGCATCAAGTGAAGACTGTAGGCCTCCTCTCAGAATAATGGGTTTAGATGCAGAAAATAAAATACATGGGATTACAAAGAACACCAATTATGCTGGTTCTGTCCACAGCCCTCTTGAGGACCTTAACTGCGGAAGGAGTGTAAAAAGACATTAGAAATTTGCTCTGAAATCTCCTGGAGGGAAGAGATGGGAACCTTGGCCTTTCCCTTGAGGGTGGAAGCTGTTAGACCTGTCTGGGGCCTGGGATGGCCCTGGAGGAAGCTGCCAGCAAAGGGGATCCTTGCAGGGAGTGCGTCGGTGACCAGATGCAGCGCTGAGGCTACAGCAGGCAGAGTTCTTGGCAGCTGTCAGTGGAGACTGATTCTGGTTAACCTAAAGGAGGTGTTTGGGAAAGTGTCAGGTGGCATGTGCAACTGATGGGGGCGGGGCGGGGGGGGGGACGGGACTGGACAAACAGGCTTGACGGGAACGCAGAGTGAAGGCCCAGCCAAGGTGCCACGCTGAAGGCCATGCCTGCCAGCTGGTCACCATGGCTCCTGCTGGCACCTGGAGACAGTGCCATTCTGCTGCAGTGGCCTTTAAAGTTCTGCCAGACACCGGGCCTCTGTGTCACTCGAACGATTCAAAGTCCCGGGAGGGTGTGTCAGTTCGCCACACTTTAGGCCATATTCTAGCTGCTGGGGGTGCAGAATACGTGCCCCGGTCAGCGTCTGTGGTGGTGGTGGGGTTCTTTCACCATCTTGGGACAAGGGTTGCTGCCACCATTTGGAATGAGTTAGCAAGGACCCCGGGAGTCTTAGACTTATCATGGGGTGGGGTCTCTCTAGAGGGAAGTCATGGGCTTCCAGTGATCAATAGACCGGGCTCAAGAAGATGAGCCCTTACTTGGAACCGCAAACTGGGGGTCACCTGTGTCTCCATGTCAGCCATCTCTGCCCAGGCAGCTTGCAGCCCAGGGCCCGGCACCGAGACCCGGCCAGCTGTTCACCCGTCTGTCTCCTCTTCCTGCCGGGCACACAGCTAGGCTATACTTCCCAACCTTCCTTGCAGTTAGGTATCGAATGTGACCTTGGGTCAGCTGATGGAACATGGACAGAAGTGGCCTGAGACACTTCCAGGCCCAACATAAAAGTCTCCGTAAAGACAGGAGTAAAGACACAGACTTACTAGAGAATGGACTTGAGGATATGGGGAGGGGGAAGGGTAAGCTGTGACAAAGCGAGAGAGAGGTATGGACATATTTACACTACCAAACGTAAGGTAGATAGCTAGTGGGAAGCAGCCACATAGCACAGGGAGATCAGCTCGGTGCTTTGTGACCATCTGGAAGGGTGGGATAGGGAGGGTGGGAGGGAGGGAAAAAAAAAATGTCTCCATAAAAATCCATAAAACCCTGCAAGCCTCCGAATTCTTCCCCCATCCAGCCAAAAGCAGGTGGTTCTGAGGCTCTAGGGGAGGGTGTAGCCACAAGAAGGAGGGAGCCTGGGTCCCTGAATCACCACATGGAAGGCCCATCCACCCACCATCCACCACAATACCTGCCATGCGAGCCAGAAAGACAGCTCCACTGTACCACAGAGACTGGGGGCCTGGCTAGAGCAGCAGCTCCACTGTGCCACAGAGACTGGGGGCCTGGCTAGAGCAGCAGCTGGGGATCACTGATACCCTCTGAAGATGGCTGCTGAACCAAGCTGCTCCATGATCCTGGACAAAGCACTGCCCTGCCCTGGGCCTCAGATTTCTTGGCTACCAACAAGGACCTGCTGTATAGCACAGGGAACTCTACTCAATATTCTATAATGACCTATATGGGAAAAGAATCTGAAGAAGAATGAATACATGTATATGTATAACTGAAGCACTATGCTGTACACCCGAAACTAACACAACATTGTAAATCAGCTATACTCCAATTAAAAAAAAAAAGTCACACACACACACACACACACACACACACAGATTCCTTGACTATATGACAGCCTGGACCAGGTAGCCTCTAGGGACCCTCCCTTCTGGGGCAAGGGAGAATTTTAGCTACACACTTGCGCGCGCGCACACACACACACACACACACTCCTTGCACTGGGGGCTGTGTCTGTAAGGATAGGCCCTGGAATGGCTTCTCGATACTATTTCTCTAAAGCACCCAAACAAGGACAGCATTCCGGAACCTCATTTCTACCAGATATCAGTATAACAAAAACACATGCTGTAGACCAATAAAATGCGATGACCAACTCCAGTGATAAAATGTGTTTGTTTATATGTATTTTTGTACCTTCCTGGATCATAAAAGGAATTACATTCTCATCAGATGGTGTCCATGCACAGACAGCATCGCAGGGAGAGAGGAAGTGGCAGCTTTTGTTCTTATAACCTCGTGATCCTGTGGGGACTAAATGGCCACCCTTGTTGGCTGTTTTCTCTGACTCCTCCAGGGCTGGTGGGAGGAGGGGTGCGGCAGGAAGGGAAGAAGAGCAGATGCTGTCGAAGATGACTTCTGCCCAGGCTATGGCCCTTCTCCCTTTTCTCACGGAGAGAGCGGTACCAGTGAGGCTGCGGTGTTGGGCTGGCACGTAGTCACAAAGGCCCTTGGATGGTAACAATGGCTCACACTTATCGGCCAGGCACTGCTCTCTGTGCTTTGCATATAGTAGGAACTCATTTAAACCTCATGATATATTACTTTTGCCGGGGGTGGGGCATTTTACAGATAGGGAAACTGAGGCACAGAGAGGTTGTGAACTTGTCCAAGGAGGTCACACAGCCAGTGAGTAAACAAGTTGATATTCTCACCTAGCCAGCTCTGGCTCCAGAGCTGCCTCTCTAGGTTGGGAGAAAGGTTCTGATCCTTATCATAAAAGCCACCAGAAGCAGAGGAAAGGAGTAGTAAAGTCAACACAGATTCTCTGCTGGGGGCAATTTTGCCCCCAGGGGACATTTGGCAATGTCTGGAGACATTTTTGATTGTCACAAGTGGGGAGGATGGACTGCTGACATCTAGAGGGTAGAGGCCAGGGCTGCTAAACATCCTACAATGCCCTGGACAGCCCCAGCCGCCAACAAAGAATTTTCCAGCCCCAAATGTCAACAGCACCTAAGTTGAGCAACCCTGCTCTGAGGTCAGGCAGGCCTGAGACCTGTGCCACTTCCTAGCTGTGTGGCCCTGGGAAACTGGCTCACGCTCTCTGAGCCTCAATGTCTTTAGGAGAGTGTTGGGTAGTGTATTTAATGAGACAAAGCCTGACACATAGGAAGTGCTGGTTTTCTCCACGTTATTCTTCTTCCCTGCACCTCCACATCCTCACCCGTCCCAGGCCCTGTCACATTTCTTGACCAAGAAACAGAACCAGGCCCTTCCCAGTGAGCCTGGGAGAGTTAGGAGTTTATACTCCCCCGCTTGCTCCTGGATGTGCCGACGTCTTCAGCTCCTCTAATTACTTATTTAAAGGCTATCGATTCCTTGGCCGCCGCTGGGAGGCCTCGCGGAATTGCCTGTCTTGCAAAGAGCAGGTGCACCCTGGCCTAGCGACTGGGGCTGTAGCCTGACATAACCAGGCAGGGGGTTATTTGTGCCGGGGATGCTCATGAAATATTCATGTACTGATTTAAATACCGAGGATGTCAAAGCTGGAAAGAGCCAGAGAGATCATATCAGCAAAGCTCGCCCTCATCCGGAAGGGGATGCAGCTGGGTGTGGTGGGAAGGGAGGCCAGCACATGAACATTCAAGACAGATACCAAGACCTCGGGCTCACTGTGTGACCTTGGGCAGGTCACTTGCCCATTCTGGGCCTTTGATTCCTCAACCGTAATGAGAAAAAGGGGGTTGTGAGGCTGAAATGAAACGGATATAGAAGAATAAACGTAGCACATCGTAGGCCTGCAAAATTTAACTGCATTTAAAGTCAGCAAGCCTCTGGGCTTTCCTGGCACAGTGGTTAAGAATCCACCTGCCAATTCAAGGAACACGGGTTCGAGCCCTGGTCCGGGAAGATCCCACGTGCCGCGGAGCAACTAAGCCCGTGCACCACAACTACTGAGCCTGCGCTCTAGAGCCCGAGAGCCACAACTACTAAGCCCACGTGCCACAACTACTGAAGCCCGCGTGCCTAGAGCCCATGTTCCGCAACGAGAAGCCACCGCAATGAGAAGCCTGCGCACTGCAATGAAGAGTAGCCCCCGCTCGCCGCAACTAGAGAGAGCCCGCACACAGCAATGAAGACCCAACGCAGCCAAAAATAAATAAATAAAATAAATAAATTTATAAAAATAAAATAAAATACAATAAATAAAGTCAGCAAGCCTCTCTGAAGCTGAATTTCCTCCTCTAGAAATTTCCTAGGGTTGTTAAAGGTAAATGAGATGACAGATGTGATCACCTTATACCAGGCCAGAGACAAAGGGAAGGCTGATAAGTGTTAAGTGTGTTTAACTATCATGTGTTAGTGCCCAGGTGCTGTGCTAAGTCCCAGGTGCTGTGCTAAGTCCCAGGTGCTGTGCTAAGTCCCAGGTGCTGTGCTAAGGGCTTAACAGGCACTAGCTCTCAGAATCTACCAACAGCTGTGGTGAAGGGTATTATTATCTGAGTCCCAGTGGCATGCTGGTAAACAGACTGGTGGGAGTGGGGCAGGGGAGTCCTGATTTGTAATGTTTGCCAATTTTCCTAATGTAAACACTCCCACCGTGGCCAACTACCAGCATGATGTCACTGTACAGTTACAATGAGATGCAGGCTCCACTGGATCTCTATTTACAGATGAGGAAACTGAGGCTCAGAGAGGTTGAATGACTTGGCCCAGGTCACACATCATGATGGGCCAGAACCAGGACAGTCCACACCTCCTTTCTCCCAGTCCAGTGCTCTTCCCACCAGGTACTCAGGACAGCGTTGGGGCCACCTTATCGCCCCCTTCCACGCCAAAGCTTGTTCAGGAAGCCAAGAGAACCACACTTCACGGAACACCAGCTCCAAGCTGTGCCCTGTGCCAGGTAATTAAAGAGGACATTCTCTTACTGATTGATGCCAACAGCCTGTGAGGCAGGAATTCTGATTGCCAGTTAATGGAGGAGGGAAACGAGCTTAGATGGGTGAAGTGTCTTGTCCAAGGCAACAGCGCTGGAACGAAGTAGAATTGGGAATTTGAACCCAGGCCTCCAATGACTCTAAAGCCCACGTAACTTCCTCTCCACCATCTGGCCAGCCCCTCCCCCTGGACACCAGCCCCCAGACGGCCTGATCCATGGAGGGATCCATGTGGAAACTCCATGGGCATTCATAGACCCATTTGTTTCCAGAACTCACCCTCTTGCTCTGCCTCAGTGGTGTAGATTTGGATCAACTAGGATTTTAAAGAGCTCAATCAGGGCTTCCCTGGTGGCACAGTGGTTGAGAGTCCGCCTGCCATTGCAGGGGACACGGGTTCGTGCCCCGGTCTGGGAAGATCCCACATGCCGCGGAGCAGCTGGGCCCGTGAGCCACGGCCACTGAGCCTGCGCGTCCGGAGCCTGTGCTCCGCAACGGGAGAGGCCACAACAGTGAGAGGTCCGCGTACCAAAAAAAAAAGAACTCAATCATCAGGACCCCTGTTGGATCATTTGAATCAGAATCTCCCGGAAGAGGAACGAGAACCAAGTGGCCCTGGTGTTTAAAAGCTTTCCAGGGGATTCTGACATGCAGCTGGTCCTGGGAACCACAGCCCTGTTTCTCTGTCACCACCGGTGCCCCTCGGAAGAGGGGCACCAGGGGTGACAGAGAGGGGGAAGAGGGGCTGGACAAGCATACAGGGCAGCTTCCATTCTCCCCCTGACTCGGTAGCCCACCGCACTCATTTATTCATTTACTCAGCACATGTTCATAGAGTCAAACACTGGGTTGAGTGCTGGGGTACAACTGGTGACCATGGCGCACAGTACTGGCCCTCGAGAAATGTACAGACCAGTGCATACAACCAGAGGAAGAAACCTATATTCACCACTGCTAGGAATTTTCTGGCTTTGTTCAGAAAAATGAATTATACTGCAGGAGGCAGGAGGGCAATGTTGATATCTTGCTTCTGAAAAGGAAGGAGAGGAAGAGAAGAAGGTAGGGCAGGAGGGAGAGAGCCTGAGTCGGGCTCAGGGGCAGGGTGATCAGAGCCAGGCCGCTGCAAGAGCAGGGTTCCGACAGCATCTGTTCAACTCACCCACGTAGCTGCGGCACAGACCCTCTCTGGTCTAGGAAATCTAGGGCAAAGGGCGCGTTGCTCTCGCATGGTTTGTGTGAGGGTCTCAGAGAGCTGAGTTGCACTTTGGGGTCAATACCACCCAGCCGAGGGACAAGAAGGAGAGGGGCTGGGAAAAAGAAGTTTCTCTGAAGAAAGTCCAGGAATGGAAGGCTTTAGCTGCATCCAGAGTGCCCAGGGCCCCAGCTGCCATCAGGGTGACAGGGGAAGGTGGGCTTTTTATCGAGTAATTGCCAACGTGAGGAGGCCCGTGAAGGAGCAGTGTGTGGCGTTCTGAAGTACAGAATAATCTGGGGAGGGGAGATCACAGTCACCACTGACTGAGCAGGTCTTGTGCTCTGGATCTGGTACATTGTATGCCATCCACACCACGTCTTTGAATCCTCACCAACTTTTTATGAGGTAGCAACTATCATTATGCCCATTTTATAGATGAGGAAATGGAGGCTCAGAGAGGTGATGTGACAGGCCTAAAGGCACACAGCTGGTACGTGACAGGGTCAGGATTTGAATCCAGGTCTTTTGTATTTGCTTGTTTGTTTTGGCTGCACCATGTGGCTTGTGGGATCTTAGTTCCCCGACTGGGGATTGAACCTGGGCCCTCAGCAGTGCCCTAAACACTGGACCACCAGGGAATTCCCTGAATCCAGGTCTTTGTGATTTGAAAACCCATGCTCATCACCCCTACCCTGTTGAAGCTGCCTCACCTTCTATTTCTCTTTCATTAGAAGGCCCGCAGGCCTATGTACACACAAAGAGGGGTATCGGTCCACGTTACGGCTGAGGAACTCTGGCTCAGAGAAGTGAGAGAACTTGCCCACGGTCACCCATGAGAAAGTGGCAGAGCTGGGATGGGAACCCAGGAACGTCACGGGCCAGGCCTTCGCTCTGCCCCCACAGCTGTCGGAAGGTGGCAGCCCTCACCTCTCCTCAGCCCGTGAACCCCTGCTGCTCTGCCAGCGATGGGGCAGCAGGTACTCGGCCGGGGTCTCCGGAGCAGGCCCAAGTCTGGGCCTCAGAGCAAGGTCATTGGGCAGCCTGGGAGCCTGCCACCTTCCCAGTCACCCCAGGGAAATCTGTACGGGGCATCGGGTTCATTGCCTTTGTGGTAGAAAAAAGACAAGGCAGGACCGCAAGTAAGATGGGGCTGATTCCTGCCGAACTCCTCCTGTTTGGCTGAGTCAGCAATGCCGAGAGGCCTCCCTGGCCTCAGAACAGAATCGCAGGGATCTGCAGATAGGCTGGAGTTTCTCTGCATGGCCAGCAAGGGCAGGGGTGGTGACGGTGACGAGAACAAGGGGAAACGGTCTGCTGTTCTCCTCTAGCCCTGGTTGCTCTCTCTACCCGCTCCCACCCTGCGACTTGCCCATGCTTTCGAAAGGCCACTTGTTTCAGACTTCACAGCACTCAACAGTCTAGAAAGCCCTTACAAAGAGCTCCGCGGCCTCTAAAGTGGTTTATGATTCTGAAGTGCTTTTTGGATTATAAAAAGCTAATCCACAGTAGCCTCCTTAATGCGGCAACATTTACAAAACACTTTGCAAGTCACAACGTGTTCTATAGTTTGCATCGTCCTTTGCAACCCAAAAATGCTTGCCTCTCCGGAGAGACCTTTATAGTTTGCAAACCCTGGTCACACCCATCACCTCATCTGAACGCAGAATTAGCACCATGGTGAAGGCTAATAACATCTACCCCTTGTACAGCACTTAGAGTGTGCCTGGCAGCCGTATGAAAGCTTTACCTCTGTTAACACACTTCATGGGCACAACAGCCGGTGAAGCTGGCATCCTTCTCATCCCTGTTTACAAATAAGGACTCTGGGGTACAGTGAGGTAAAGCGGCTTGCCCAAGGTCACAGGGCTGTTAAGTAGCAGAGCCTGCATTTGAGGCATTGATGTTTCATGGGATGCAGGCAGGTTTTGTGTCCATATTTCAGATGAGGAAAACAAAGGCCCAGCTCTGCCCTGCTCACTGTGTCTTGGCACATCTCTTGGCTTCCCTTTTCCTTCTCTGCAGAATCAAAGGGTTAAGCCTGCCCCGGTCTCTTCCCCGCTCTGAACGGATGTGAGGCACGGCAGTGACAGGGGCAGCTGGAGCAGGGCCAGGCCTGAGCACCCACCTTGGCCTTGCTCCCTGTGTGGCTGCCGTGTGGCAGGAGCCCTACCTTGGTTTCCCTCCTAGGGCTCGGCTCTGCTCTGCACAGAAGGTCACCTGGAGGCCTGTCACGAGACCTCCTGTCACCCACAGGAGGAGGGAGGGAAGGGTGAGGGGGGTTGAGGGAGCAGGGAACTTCTCTGGGGACCTGACTCAGGGAAGGGAGCTGCAGAGAGAAGAGTGGGCTCCCTAGGAGAAACTCTACTGAGAGCCTGGGGGGAAAAATATCATACAGTCCAATCCCCCAACCCATTGTACAGATGGGGAAACTGAGGTCCAAGAGGCAAGGGACTCATTTACAGTCATGCAGAGCACTGGACGCAGAGGTGGGACTAGAACTTATTTTTAGGCTCTTCCATGGCCCATGAGGGGAATTGGCTTTTGATCTAACAAGGCCTCAGACATTTATTCATTCATTCATTCATTCAGCTAGTCAGTCAGCCAGTCATTCAACAAACATTCCCTTTGTCTCCATTACGTGCAGACCCTGGAAATAATAGCAACAGGTACAATCATGGTCCCGACTCTCACGGAGTTTACAGTCTAGAGCCGAGCTCTCCGACCACAGTAGCCACATGTGGCTCTTCAGCACTTGAAATGCAGCCCGTCCAAAATGTAAGTGTAAAAGACACACTGGATTTTGAAGATTTAGTAGAAAAAAAAAAATTAAAAAAACAATATCAGGGCTTCCCTGGTGGCACAGTGGTTGAGAGTCCGCCTGCCGATGCAGGGGACACGGGTTCGTGCCCCGGTCCGGGAAGATCCCACATGCCGCGGAGCGGCTGGGCCCGTGAGCCATGGCCGCTGGGCCTGCGCGTCCGGAGCCTGTGCTCCGCAACGGGAGAGGCCACAACACTGAGAGGCCCGCGTACCGCAAAAATAAATAAATAAAAATAAAAAACAATATCAGTGATTATCTTGATTACATGTAAAAATGATATTTGGGATATTTTGGGTGAAATAAAACATTAAAATTAACTTCAGCTGCTTCTTTTTTTCTAAGTGGCTACTAGAAAATTCAAATTAAAAATTACGTAACTGGTCATATTATGTTCCTATTGGGCAGCGCTGGCCTATAGGGAAAGTCTGAAAAGGAACAAATAACCCCATTGGCAGCCTTACCTTTATGCTCACACTGGCCAGAGGTGCAAACAGGCTCAGACCACTCGTGGAAAGCTGACCCGGGACACAATGAAGGTCCGAGAGGTGGGGCCAACTTATCGCCAGTTCTTCTTCTCCTGGGGGCCCCAGGAGTCCCTTTCATCTTTCTTCCTCCTTTTTTTCCTTCTCCCGCCAGAGCCTGAGGCCAGCTCCCCTTCAGTCCCATTTCACGTCACCACATCCAGGCTCTCCAGCAGCTGCGAGGCCATCAGAGAGGAGTACCTACGTGGTAGTCACCTACTTCACCTCTCACAGGCCCTCCTGAGCAGCTGAGCCCTTGGGGGGGAAAACCCTCTGTGGCCACAGCGCCTGCGCCCGGGCCTGGCCCTGTCCCCACAGCTGCGGCCCATCACCTGTAATGACCCACCTGGTTACAGCTGAACTTCAGGCCTTGCAGGGAAAGCACAGGAGGATCTGACCAGTGCAGGAGGCCGGGAGGACGCAGCACTTGAGCTGAGGCCCCGGGGTAGGTGGGTGGGACTCTGGGAGCAGTAGGTGCCGAGGCTGAGCGTCCTGGGCCCTGAGGGGGTCCTGAGAGTGGGTCAGCGTGGCCTGACTGTGGCTCTGAAATCCGGGCCAGTGGCGGGAGGTGGGCTCTGGGAGTGGGCAGAGGCCAGATCACGGGGCCTTAAAGGCCTTGAATTTGGTCTTTATCTGGAGGGCTCTGGGGAGCCATGGAAGGTATGTAAGCAGGGGAGTTCCTGGAAGCCTGAAGCTTTCTCTGGCCCTGGGCAAGGATCAAGGGAGGCGGAGCCTGAAGCTGGCTCTCTCTTCTTCAGAAAGTTGGCCCTTTTGCAGGACTTGTTGGAATCCCAGCTCCACTGCTTCCCAAGGTCCACTGCTGTGTGACCTTGGCCAGATGACGTACCTCTCTGCGCTTCAGTTTCCTTATCTGTGAATCGGGATGACAGTGGTGATTCTCTGAGACGTTTTTTGTGAAGACCCAGAGATGTGCCGCTTGTGAAGCGCTTGGCACAAAGTAGGTCCACACGTGGTTGTCCGCTTTCCCGTTCCCTCCCCTGAGTTCCCACCCCACCTGTCAAACTCCGTGCCCCCGCTCCTCAGGCAGCAGGAAGCAGGATTGCAGGAACGTTTCCGCACCCGTCAGAGTATTTATAGCTGTGTTCTGTCAGCTCGTTGTTTTTCGGTTGCATATATATTTTTACATTCTCCTCCGTCACACATGGTTTCTCAACGTGGCTGAGAAACAGTGTGGGTGGATGGATACACAGGGTGGAGGTGTAGGAGGTGGAGACAGATGGCCTGGACAGCACCTGGGCACCTGAGGACCTAGCCTGGGTCATTTCTCTCCAGCTTAGAAACCATCAATGGCTCCCCAGCACCCTCTGCACAGAGTCAGCCCCTTCCCTGTGGCGTGAGGAGGCCCCCGGGCCCCACGGCATTTCTCTCCCCTTGCCCTCTTTGCTCCACTCCTCTGAGCCGCTTGCTTCCCTGGAAGTGCACAATGCAGGAGAAAGTGCGCTGGACTTAGCTCTGCCATTCACCGGCTGTGCCACCTGGAGCAAGTGCCTTACCCTCTCTGAGCCAAGTTTCCTGTCCTGTGAAATGGGAGCAGTACTCCCAGCCTCATGGAGTTGCTGTGAGGGTTAAAGGCAAACGTGAATGAACAGTAGCTGTCGTTGAATGGGCTCCAGTCTCGTGCCTCCAGGCCTTTGCACGGGCTGTTCCCCCGCCCCGCTCCCTGCCAGGAATTCTCTCCTCCTTCTGACCCCCATCTCCACTTGGAAAAGTCTTTCAGGGCCCACCTCTTCAGGGAGCCCTCCGGGGTTCCCGCAGGGCAACCCATCCTCTCTTGGAGAGGAACTCTGAGAGTTCTTTGCCCCAGTATTCTTTGTCCTCTAGAGCTAGTTCACACACTCCTTGCTTATAAAAATAGCCCGTCCCCTCCCAGTGCAAAGCCTTCCCGTGCTGGTCCTATCCTCGTACCATCCCTCTGGGAAGCAGGCACCGTATCCCCATTCTGCAGATGAGAAAGTGGATTCAGGAGGGAAAGTGAGTCATCCAAGATCTCCTCCAATCAGGACTTCCAACTCAAGGCCCGTGGTCATTGCCATGAGCAGTCTTGGGCATCTCCACCTGCCCTGTGCCAGGCAGATGCCCTCAGAATAAAGGTTGGTCTAAACAGCCCTTCCCCACGGGACTCAGGGCTCTTCTCCCAGTCTTGAAGCCCACCCAGGCCCACCTCTCCGGCCTCTGAGCTTCCTTTCCCCAGCCCGGGACCCCACCTGCCAGGGCCCCAGCCCCACAGCTCTGGCTGACTGAAGAGGGGTGGGGCCGGGGGCGGGGGGGTGGGGTGCGGTAACGAGGGCACCGTTGCTGGGCAACAGCGTGGAAAGGCTTCAAGCCTCCCTGAGAGGAGGGGAATGGGGCCTTTTCCTGGAAGCTGGAGGTGGAACAGCGGTGATGGCCTCCACTTCTCCTCCACTCTGCAAGACCAACCTCTCACCCTGGCTACTCCGTCACTCCTTCAAAACCTCAAATGCTTACTCACCTTTTCTCTCCTTTATTCCCTCATCCTGGCTCACGCTCATTTATTCATCAATTAGTTCATTAATTTATGCACTTACTTGCTGCCTGGTGAATCACGGCTTCACCACTTCCCAGCTGTGTCTCAGTTTTCCTATCTGTGAAATGGGGGTAATAATAGTACCTGCCTCAAAGGCTTGTGGTCACATGGTGAGCACTTTATGAGTGTCTGCTCTTAGGATGATTATTCATCCACAGTATTTTCTAAGCACCAATTCTGTTCCTCGTGTCATGTGGTGACAGAGGTAAAGAAGCTCTCTGTTTAGGGCAAGAGATGGACAAGACCACAGGTGGAGCCAGTGTGGGCCTTGCCCACCCTGTGTCTGGATTTCCTCCCTTTGTTTCCAGGGCACGACAGGTGAGGGTTAAGGGCATGGGCTAATCCTTTACTTGCTAACTCTGTGCTCTTAGGTGACAGATTGCACCCCTCCTGACCTCAGTTTTTCTTTTTTTAATTTAATTTAATTTAATTTAATTATTTATCTTTATTTTTTGGCTGTGAGGTGCGGCATGTGGGATCTTAGTTTGCCGACCAGGGATCAAAGCTGCGCCCCCTGCACTGAAAGTGCAGAGTCCTAACCACCAGACCTCCAGGGAACGCACCATGACCTCAGTTTTTCCATCTGTAAAAAGGGACCTAGCAGTAACCACCTTACTGGATCTAGTGAGGAGGAAATGAAATCCAGCGTGGCCCTCCTTGGGCACACAGTAGTCAGCTTTCAACAACAGCAACAGTTACTGTTACTGGTGTCCGGTGGGACCCGAGGCTCCCCGGGGTGCTATGAAATCCCCGAGGGCCAAGACCCAGGTTCCCACCCCCTTTCCTCTCCTTGCTGCACTGTCCCAGGTCTGCCTACTCTTTCCCACCTCCATGCCGATGTTCATGCCGTTCCTTCTTCCTGAAATAACCTTTCTCCTGTCTCCTAAAGCTCTGATACAGTTCTTGGAGGCTTCAGGCCCCAGCTGGCATGGTTTGCAAAGCAAATCTGGGGGGGGAGATTTTCAAAAGGCCCCCACCCACCCTTCACCTCCTGACTTACTTCCTGCCGCAGCCAAGCCCCCAGGGCCCTACCTGCTGGAGGAGCCAGGTGACCTGCTGGAGGAGCCAGGTGGGCTGGCTACAGCCTCACCAAGCCAGCTGGCTCAGCTGGGGCATTGTTCACACTTTTCTGGGAGCTTCTGTCCCCTGAGGCCAAGCCTACAGGGCCATCTCAGCAGGTTTCCTGCCTACCAGCTCCCTGAGGCCCAGGAAACACTCCCAGGAGAGACGGTCCCTCTTACACCCACTCACAGCGTCCTGGGCTGCTTCTTCCCAGCACTTAGCACAATGGTGATGCATTCGTTTTTTGTGAGTGTGTTTGTTTAATATGTGGCTCCTTTGCCAGCCTGTACATGCCACAAAGGGTAGGCCCTGCCCACCCTGTCCCCACACCCAGCCCAGACCTGGTACCTAGAGGGTGCTCACTGCACAGCTGTGGATGGATGGGTGGATGCATGGATAGATGCATGGACGGAGGCATGGATGGATGCATGGATGGGTGGATAGATGGATGGAAGAATCAACAGTGTGGAACAGATGGGGAAAGTGGCTGCCTTAGCCACTTAGTCCATTCAGGCAGCTATAAAAAAATCCCACAGATTGAGTGCCTTTAAACAGCAGAACTTTTTCTCATAGTTCTGGAAGCTGAGAAGTCCAGGATCAAGGTGGTACCAGATTCAGTGTGTGGTAAGAGCTCACTTCCTGGTTCAGCCATCTTTTTGCTATAACCTCACAGGTGGAAGGAGCCAGGGATCTCTCTGGGGCTCCTTTTATAAGAGCACTAATCCCATTCTTGAGGGCTCCACTCTTAAGACCTCATCACCTCCCAAAAGTCCCACCTCTAAATACTCTCACATTGGGGGTTAGGTTTCAGCATATGAATTTTGGAGG
Organism: Delphinapterus leucas; assembly: GCF_059928025.1. Lineage (NCBI taxonomy): Eukaryota > Metazoa > Chordata > Mammalia > Artiodactyla > Monodontidae > Delphinapterus > Delphinapterus leucas. The sequence continues at coordinate 113,317,128 of NC_143134.1, forward strand.
ATCCAAACATTCACTCTGTTGGCTATGGCCTTCATTCTTCCATACAGATGAACAGAGGATGGAAGACTGAGTATCAGGAATTCTCAAAGTGAATCCCAGCTCTGCAAACCTGGGCAGGCGGTGTCCCCTCCCTGGGCCTGTTGCCTCATCTGTGCCATACCTATAACCATCGTGCCTACCTCAAGGAGATGGGTGTGGGAACCAGAGCAGATGAATCGGAGGGCCCTGAGAGGAGCGGGGGCCTGCCTGAAGTTGGGGTTGATTTGCAGTTACACAGATTCACAGACTGCCCACCACTCTGTTCCTCACTGCCCTGCTGCCCTGGGCAGGCTCGGGGATATGGGGGCCTTTCTTTGGGAGACCAGTTCCTGCCTGAGCCTAGATCCCACAGAAGCAAAGGATGGTCCAGGGTTTGAATGCTGGTTCTGCCACAGCTGAGGCTTCCTCATCTGTCAAATGGGTGACGAGAGAACCCCACGTGGTTGTCCTGAGGAGACAGCAGGGTCATGATGTATGATTCCGTGGTGCCCAGGACACTCCCTGCTTGAGAAAGGGCAGTGATTGTGATGATTCTTATCATTCCTGGTTCATATTTTTGTTTCATGAAGAAGATCCTGGTTAGTTGTTTCTGAAAATACCTCTCTGGGAAGTGAGATTCTGTGACTCCGCCGTCATGGCTGACGGGGTTGTCAGTCGGTCTCCTCCGGTGAGGTTTACTCTGGTCCTACCCTCGGTCTCAGCCAGACTCCAGTCCCTTCCTACCTCCCACTTACTGTCCCGTAGTTCTGTCTTAAGTGTCCTCTGACTTCCACGGGCTACTTGGGCTCAGCCTCCGTTCAGGCTCAGGGTTGAATCTGGAACCAGGATCAGGGCTCAGCCTAGGATCAGGGCTCAGCCTGGGACCAGGTCTATGGTTAAAGTCAGGGCTCAGACTGCGACAGACAGCAGGGCTCAGTCTGGGACCAGGATCAGACTGTGGACCGGGGCAGGACATAGGCTCAGCCTGTAAGCAGTACTGAGTATCGGTGACCTGGATTGGGTCTCATTCAACGCTGAGGTTGGGCTCTGTCTGTGACAAGTACCTTAGGCTGGGTTCCTGGAAAGCGACTCTGAGCTGGAGGACTGTGTGCAGGTTTACTGGGGCCTGTCCACCTGGAAGGAAACGGGAAGGCAGGGCCGGGCAGAGAGAGAGAGGCTGACCGGTGATGAGGTTACAACAGAGACCCCTGCAGGGTTCCCTGGAGCTGTGACAACCCTTCACAGTTGTCCCAGTCTCAACTGGGAGCTGGGCCTTTGTACCCTCACATCAGTCAGGCACTGGCCTCCAGCTGCCCCAGGCAGGGGGCGTAACCCCGTGAGCCATCAGCAGCTGGGGTGGGTAATCGGCCCTGAAGGGGACTCTGGAGCCTCCAGGATCCCCTACAACCCGCCTCAGGGCTCTGGGTCAGACCAGGGTCTTAGCCGGATACTGAGAGTAGAAGAATGACACATGGAGATTGGACGTCCCCACAGGACAGGATCTCTGTCCCCAGCCTCCAGCACGGGGCCTGGCTGAGCAGCACAGGCCTCAGCTCACAAAAGCAGGGAGAAGAGAAAGTGTGAAGTGGGGCCAGCTGGTCAGCCTTCCCCAGAGGCTCAGAGAGGGTAGGCCATCTGCCTGAGGTCACACAGCTGCTTAGGGCAGAGCCAGGCCTGGAATCCAGGACTGCCTGAGTCCAGAGCTTCTGTTCTCTTGACAACACCAGGCTATGAGCTTATTAGAAAGCAAAGGCTGGGAATGGGAGGAGGAAAGACGCTCTGCCCAGTTCTTGGTGCAGTGCCCCGGCGTTCGCCAACTCTGGCGACCTCTGGCTGGCCCACCAGGACCCATGCCCAGAGGAGGGAGTGGCATCTTGTGGGCGGGTGGCCCTTCTTGGGTAATGAGGCCCAGCCAGCGGTTTGAAGGCCTTACAATGTGAATAATTCATTTGCAACCAAGTCTGGGAATTAGAAACTGTTGCTGGATGATTTATTTACCAGGGGCTGCTGCTGGGGAGAGGGGAGGAGGACTTTGAACTACGAGAGGGAAGTGCATGCCTTGTAGATAGATTTAGAGAGGCCTACAGACCTGGCTTCCAATTCCAGTTCTGCCTCCTACCAGCTGTGTGACCTTGAATAAGTGACTTGACCTCTCTGTGCCTCAGTTTCCTCAGTTGTAAAACAGGGATAATAGAGTTGTTAGAAGGATTAAATGAGGCAGAATTTGGAGACTGCTTCAAATCATGTCTGGCTCATAGTAGGTGCTAGTAGGTGACCAAATAAAGGAAAGCTGATACCTAATAATAGGAACTAACTTAATGACCACTTGTTTTGTGCCAGGCCTCATGCCAAAAATTTTACAGGCACTATCCCACAGCACTCATATAAAGTGGGCATTCTTATTATACCTATGTTACAGGTGAGAAAGTAGGAGCTCAGAGAGGTTAAGTAACCTGCTCAAGCTCACAGAGCTAGTCCTGGAAAAGCAGGGATTTGAACCCAGCCAGGCGTCTCTGACTCCAGGGCCTGTGCACTTATCCACTTTCCCATATCATGGGCCTGGCACACAGCTGGTGTCTAATAAACATCCAACTCTTATTTTACTGAAACTTCCCCTTTCTCCCCACATCCACTATTGAATTTGATTCTAATAACAAATCCAACAGGTGGTCAGGGAGATCGTGGTCCCCATTTCTCAGATGAGGAATCTGAGGCTCAGAGAAGGACGTGAATCGCTCAGTGTCCCACAGCCCCAGATGGAACCCAGGTCTCTCTGGGGCCTCACAGCCATCGTCACAATTGTAATGTAACAACAGCTCAGCTCTGGGTGTGCCTGCTCACCCCTGGACAGCACTCCTGGGTGCAGAGGCTGCATCTTGTTTTTGCCTGATTCACAGAAGGTCCTCATTAAATATCAAATGGAGGGAGGGAGGGAAGGAATCCTAAACCCAGGTGTGGTAGATGAGCTCTCTCCTTCCACTGTTACATTGCCCTGCCCCGCCCCCATAGGACACACTGGAACACACCCGCTCACGTGCTCCTTTGGGGTGAGGAGGGGGTGGGGGCAGAGCCGGGGCTGGGGGCAGAGCTGCCTGCTGGGGGCAGAGCCAGTGAACCACCCTGGCTCTTCCGAAGGGTGTGGTCCTTGGGCTCCCCCAGCGGGCAGCAGTTTGCCCATCTCAGTTTCCCAGGCCCTTGCCCAGGCAAGGCGTGGTCTCTGGACACTCCACGTTGACCCTGATGTGAGCATGGGATATGGCTGTTTAGCCCAGAGTGTCGGCCTGTGGCCATAGGACTGTGTGTGTCTGTGAACGAATGGGAGTCTGTGTGTCTGTTATGTGTGAGTGGTGTGTTTGTAGATGTGCGTTGAAGGATAGTTCTGAATCTTGTGTCTATCTGTAGCTATTTGAAGGGGGCGGTGTGTGTTCCATGTGGGTGTCTATACATATCTGAGCTTTATATTTGGAATGATCAGATGTACATGTGTGAGCACCTGTGTATGAAGGTGAGCATGTTTCTGTATATTTTGGGGTGCTCTTGGGGGGCACTATGGGGACGTCTGCACACTTCTATCCAGGCAGGTGTAGGTCTATGTGAGTGAATCTGTGAGCTTGTGGAATCTTGCATCCGTCCAGGTATTTGCATATCTGAGTTTGTAGAGCATTTCCTGTGGGGTGTGTGTGTGTGTGTGTTTGGTGTGTGATGTGTGCAGACACACAGGAGTGTACAGAGAGAGACCCAAGCTTGGGAGTCAGGAGTCTTTGTTCCAGGTCCAGCTCTGTTGTGTGACCTCATATAGACCCCGCCCCATCTAAGCCTCAGTCTCCCCTTGGGAAGCTTTGTTGCTCATGAGGCCTCGGATTCCGGATTCCAGGCTCCTGGCTCAGCCCACGAGGCAGCTGGAAGTGAGCTCTGATGGTGTTGTGGGCAGGTTTTGTTACAGGTTATTAAAATCCTGTTAGCATTATTTTGGGCTTCGATTTGCTCTTTCCATCAGATTCAAAAGTAAATGGATTTCCTGTTTCAGTGTCTCCATTTGTTATTCATTCTTTGTTTTCATAAAAGTTTAAAAGATTGTACTATTTAGACTCAACTGGAGAGGCTGATCACTTTTCCAAAAATTGTAATTCTGCCACTCCCTCGCCTGCAGCTGGAGCGATCCTTCCACCCATCGCAAATGCCCAGCTGTCCTGGCATTGCCACCGAGGCTCCCTCCTGCTCCCTGGCGGCACCCAGCCTCCCTAATGGTGCCCCATCCTCCCGGTCACCTCTGGGCCACCCCTGCTCCCTGCAATTCTGCTACATTGCCTCCTGCCCTACTCCTGGAAACTGCAGCCTCCCCCTGCCTCCATGCCTCTGCCCATGGACCCCCTCTGCCTGGAATGCTATCTCCCCTGCCTCTGGGGGTCCCAGGTGATGTGGGAGGTGGCTCACGGGACCCTTCTCCAACCCCAGGATTTTGTAGGAAGGGTGGGGGGTAGACAAGTGGCTTGTACTCTTCTAGTTCCCGAGCTGCTCTGACCTGGGGAGCTCTGGTCCATTCCCATCCCCTAACTGCTGTGACAGTGGTGTGACCTTGGATGGGTCGCTCCCCTACTCCCATGGGGAGAAGGAGATGGGGCACAGAGTGCGACGGGACGGGCTGTCAGTCCTTCTTGCCTGCAATCCCCAACCTCTGTCTCCACCTGCCCACCCTTGCAAGATGGCCCCCCACCCCTGCAAGCCAGTGGCTGGAGGACGAGGCAGACCCGAGACTGTGAGCCACTGGGCTTGGTCCAGGCCCTGGCAGGAACCCCAGAGCCTACATCTGAGCCGTGGGGCGGGTCCAGTGCCCCTCTGAGAAGCGGGTGGAGGCTGGCGGCTGGTGGGAGAGGGGCCTGGCCTATCCTGGAGCTCCCTCTAGTGTCTCCAGAGGGGCCTGCAGCCTGTCCTTTAGAGTGGAGAGAGGACGCGGGTCTGGATCCCCCTCCCCGAGGCATCCTGCACACTCCAGCCTTCTCCCTCTTTCTCAGCCCCAGAAGACACAATATTCTGTTTTTTTCTGCCACTCAAATGCCCACTCTCATCCCTGTCCTCTACTTTCCTCCCTGTCCTAATTCAGACCCCGTGACCTTTCCCTGGAATATTTCTACCCTTGCCCTCCTGCAGTGCATCTGCCACACTCCTCCCAGAGGACACTCTGCCACATGCAAACCTGATCATGTCACCCCCCCTTCTTTAACCCCTTCTATGGCTCCCCAGTACCCCCGGCACAAAACCCAACCTCCTTGGTACCTTACAAGCTCTTTGTCCTCTGCTGACTCACCAGCCTCACCTCTGATCACAGCCCCTCCACATCTGACCTCGGGCAATATTCACCCGTCTGCCGTCCTGAAGGTACGATGGCACAATGCCTTCTCCCACACCTGACCTTTGCCCACGCTGGGTCTCCAGCCAGATATGTCTTCTGCCTCCCCTCTACCTGGAAAACTCCTGCCTCCTCTGGGAAGTTGCCCTCCGACAGCTGGCCTCTCTGTCCTTAGGGCTCTCACCAGGCTCTGAGCAACCGCCTTCCAGCACTGTCTGTGCGTCTGTCTTTCTACTAGATGTGAGCTCCCCAAGGGCAAGGGCTCAGTGGGCCTTGCTTGTGTATTAATCACCTACTACGTGCCCTTGCTCAGGAGGGTACAGACATCTATACTGGCAACTAGAACACGGCATGGTCAGTGAGTCCTGGGGGCTTCCATCAAAGCCGTGGGGTCTGTGCGAGCACAGAAGAGGCCCTAACAAAGCCTGGGGGTAACCAAGGCTGCTCTGAGGAAGTGATGCCAGGTCTTAAAGGATCAGCCAGATGTCAGCACAGCATTCAACCAGGGTGGGCTTTCCAGGGAGCAGAGCCCAAGAGCAAAGACTAGTCAGCCAAAAGCCAGCCAGGGAGTGAGTGTGTGTGTGCGCGCGTGTGCGTGTGCGTGCGTGTGTGTGTGTGTTCAGTTGGGGTTGGGGACATGGCACAGCTGGGTGTAGGGTGGTATGGGTGGTATGCTGGTGGTATGGGGTCCGCATCTGTGGAGGTAAGCTGGCAGCTGCATGACGAGGATTTGGGCATCGGGTTCAGGAATTTGGACTTGGCCTGAGGGTAACTGGGAGTCGACAGTCTGGGATTTGGAAAAGTCCCTCTGGCAGCTGGTGTAGAACCCAGGAGCCTCCTGGGCGCCATTTGGGGAATTTGTGGGGGGTGCATTCAGTTTTCATGACTGGGGGCCCCACTGGCATTTAGTGGGTGGGCCCTGGATGCTGGCTGCCCTGCAACGTGCAGGACATTCCACACCATGGAGAAAGTTCCACGTGCCTTTTGACTTTTGAATGTCCTGCCAGACGTTCACGTGAAGGAAAAACACTTGTGTCTGAGCCCAGAACCCAGCTCTGGCTTGCACAGAAATAAGAGCACTTTTGCATGAATGCTCTGAGCTTTAACATACACTGAATTTGCCAGAAATACAGCTTCCATGTAAATTGAAGGAAGATTGCTCTTTATTTTGTTCAGAACCTTACCCAGGGTTGCCACCATTTGGGAAAATTACCTACTTAATTTCAACAGTGCTTGTGGTATTTGAGATGCCAACACCTCACTCTGCATAGGTCTGCATTTGGGGCTGTTGCATTCAGGGGGGTTCTATGAATAGGTGCAAGCTTCTCATTATTTTATCATGTCTTCTAGTGTAGTCAATAAGAGTATTTACAACTTGAAAGACCTATCATCTTAAATTTAACCGACACTCATTCAGCTTGTAACATACGCCAGGCACTGTTCTAAATGCTCCGTGAATAATTACTCATTTAATCCTGAAAACAACTCTATGCAGTAAAGTGCTGCACAGAGAAAAAAAAAACAAAAAACTTTTTGACTGGGGAGGTAACTGAGCACAGAGAAGTTAAGTAACTTACCTAAGGTCACACAGCTGGGAAGTGGAGAAGCCAGGATTTGAACCAGTGTCTGTGCACTTCACCGCTAGCCTACAATGGCTCGCTCTGATATTTCAGTCCGGGCACTGGGATCGTTTTCTGTTGGGGAATTGTATGCATACGCACGTCATTTCATTTCAGGGTAATAAGGAGTGATACAAGATATTTGTTACCAAGGGGGAGTTGAAACAGGGTTAAGAACCACAGGTAGAGGGCTCGTGAGAGAGCTGGGTTGGTCAGGAAGTTCACCTGGGGAGGGTCGTTTGAGAAGGGTAGGGGGCTGGGAGCAGACCCAGACACACCCCAACATTCTGGGGGGAAAGTGAGCAAGGGACAGCCAGGCAGGTAGGAGGGAAGCCAGGGGAGAGGGTTCCCAGAAGGAGGGAGTGGATGACAGTGGAGAAGGAAGGCTTCGGAGAGACCCGGCCAGGTCAGGGCTGAAGGTGGCCCCGCAGCTGGCCACAGAGAGAACAGCATTACCTGAGCAGTGAGAGCTGAAGCAGCAGAGGGGCCTCCGCTGCAGCTGTAGTCAGCGGTGCACCCAGTGCAGGCAGAAAGAGCGGCCGGAGCCCTCCCTGCTCCTGCCGCCTCCCCCTCCCGGGGAAGGGAGCCGTGAGGAAGGCCAGAGGATCAGCAGGGCAGAGAGGGAAGAGGGTGGATCTGGCTGGGGAGCGGGGGACAGACAGAATAATCACACAGGCCCTGAGAAGGGAGATGCAGGACCCTGGTGGGGGCATCCAGGGCAGAGGTCACCTTGGAAGGGTCTGGAGGCTTCTCCTGAGTGGGAAGCAGCCCCGCGTCACCATCCCCTCCCCCACCTGGGCCCTGCGGGCAGCAGCCCGCTCATCACAGAACTCTGAGGTTGATACTGGTATTACCCCAATTTACAGATGGGGAAGCTAAGGTTCAGAAAAGTAAAGACAGACCAACAAAACCTTGCCTAAGGGCACAGAGCAGAATCAGGATTCAAATCAAGGGGACTGATGCCAAAGCAGGCATTACCAAACCACTAAACTTTACTGTCACATCTCCATAAGGCTGGTGGGCACCTGCCCCAGGGCTGGGTGCCCTTGACCAGGGAGCAGGCAGCAAATAATTCCTGAGTTGAATGGAGCACAGTTAGTCAACCTACAGTCAGAGGCTGGGGAGGGAAAAGGGGTGGCATTGGGCAGCCCCCAGGTCGAATCCCACCCCTGCACTGATTAGCTGTGGGACCCTGAGCAGCCAATCTCACCTCCCCCAACCTCAGTTTCCTCATCTGTAAAATGGGGTCAATGCTGACCTTGCAGCGTCGTTGAGGAGGTAAAATGAGATTATGCTGGCTTCCTTTCCCCTTCCTCAGCCCCACCCCCAGGTCGGGAGGATGGGGGAAGTGGACTCTCCTGAGGGACCATCTTCTCAGAGGGGCTGGCCCACTCTTACTGTCTCTTCTCCAGATCCAGGCCGGGAAGTGCGTCAGGATGATCGGCCCTGTCTAACCTCAGTCCTGCCTGCCGCCCACCTGACTCCCGGGCCCCTCCTTCCCGCTCACTTGTTTCCTCCTGCGGGTGCAGTTTAGTTCCCGCATCCCTCCCTCAGTGTCCTCATCGCTCGCCTGGGTGCCCCACAGACCTCGCAGGACACTCCCAGTTCTGGCCACAAGGTGGCGCGTGGCGGCTGCAGGACCCGGGCAGGGGGCAGGGGGCGGGGCTTGGAAGGAGAGCTCAGGCGCCCTTCTGACCTCGGAGCTCATTGTAAAAACGTGGGTGTTTGTGTCTGTGTATCCAGAGACCCAGGGGGCTGTGGGAGCCTCGTGGTCCTCCTGTTCTGCGCTTGGGGCTGCCTGGATCTCTGAGAAGCAGAATAAAGAGAACGTGCACTGCTGCTTAAACTCATCATCACCCCCATGTTACAGATGAGGAAAGTGAGGCCCAGAAAAGGGATTCACGGCTGGAGTCGCTCCCTAGTCAGTGGTGGAGTCGGGCTCAAACCTGGATCTATTCGGCTGATGAGACTGTGCTTTTCCCAACAGAGTGGCGAGGGGCCGCCACGTGGAGGGGGACGGGCTCCTGGTATATGTGAGAGGCAGGGAATTAAAGGTGATTTGGGAGTATGGGGAGCTCCAGAAACCAAGAAGCAACTCCTACCCCAGAAGGACCAAGACTGGAGGGTGGAGATGGAGCAGGGATGTGGACAAGGGGTCCACCCAGGCCTTTGGTGTCCTCTCTGAGCACTTCCCCAGCATTGGAGAACCAGCGCCACTGCCTATGCCCTGTGTGACGCCCACTCTTCCCTTCCTGGAAGTTCCACGGGCCATTGCCCATCCCTCAAGCTCAGCCTGGAGCTCCACCAATTTACTCAGTTCTGTCTCTCCAGACTGTGCCCTCGAGGTGTCAGGGACACATCCAGAGCCCAGCATAGGGCCTGGGTGGCCTGAGTCCATGGTCACTGAATTGTGCCAAACAAGCACAGGGGCCAGCTGCTCATTTCAGGAAGTCCTTTCAGCAAGGGGATTCTCCTTTCACTGGAGCTGAGGGCAGTGGAAGAATGGGCTGGTTTTTGATGTTGTAGTGCCTTTGAGATGACCTAGATTCCTGGGTCCAGGTCCCCGCAAGAACTCCTCCTCTCCACCCAGACAACATTTCCCTCTCCAGCCTGGAGCAAGCAAACATCAAGTGCAGCAGGAGACTGTAAGGTTAGACAACAAGAAGGACTTCCCAGCCAGTGGAGAGGGAAAGCTTGCTGCTTAGTGAGAGCTGCCAGTTGCATAGAATGGGCCGCCTTGGATCGTTATGAGGTTTTTGGAGTTGTAAACAGCAAAGGCAGAAGATCTAGGCCAAAGGGGAGAAATAGAGAAGACTCAGTTTGGCGGTTGAAGGGATGGTGAGGGTCGGGGGAGCCGGGGGACCTCATCCTGAGGGCGGGGGTGAGAGGGGCTGTGTGTGGCAGTGTGGGGCCCATGGGAGTGAAGAGGTGGGGTGGGACTGAGGGACATGGAGGTGAGGAGTGGCCAGGAGCTCGCAGTGGATTGAAAGTGGGGAGTGGGGAGTGAGGCGTCAGCTGCAGGGGGTGCTGGAGGGGGTGGGGGGGGAGGCGGGATGCCTTCTCAGGTGGGCAGCCCTGGGAGGGAGCAGGCCGGGAGGAACAAGCTGAGTGGGAGGGGCTGGGGCTTCCAGCAGAGAGGAGGTGGGAGGGGAGCTTGGGCTGGGCTGGGGAGGGAGGCCTGGGCTAAGAGAAGATGGGGGTGGGCAGGGTGGGATCACGGAGGACTTGGGAGTAGCTGGTATCATCTGGTGAGAAGAACAGCCCCCAGAACAGAAATGTCTATGAGGAGGCTGAGGCAGCGGGACCTGAGAGGTGGGAGGAAAAGGGGGCGGGAGGTCAGGAGGGAGAGAAGGGTGGGCCCTTGGACAAGGTCAGACACATGGGGGCCCCCAAGGCCTCATCTGGAGTCTGGAGCCCTGGGCTTGGGGAGCGGGCTGGGTCAGACCCCTCCTCTAGACCCTACTCAAGGTGGAGCCGCCTGGGAGGGCGGGGTGGGGAGGGGGAGGGGAGGGGGAGGGGCAGGCGGGAGGGGCCGGGCCTCTGTCCACGGCATTAGTGCTGGTTGGAGGGAGACGGGGGTGTGGAGCCAGCCAGGCCGCCCGTTCCCACAGCCGCCGAGCAAAGCGCTGCCATGGCGCTGGCCCGGCCTGGGACCCGGGACCCCAGGCCCCCGGCCCCTCTCCTGCTGCTGCTGCTCGGGGGCTCTGCCCTCGCCCTCCCGGTCGGTGAGTTGGGGGCCGAGCCTTGGGGGACCCAGGGCAGCACCCCAGGCCGTGGGGTGTCCGTGTGGGTGCCGGGCCCGACTGCAGGGTGCAGGGGGGTGCGCATCTGGGGGCCACTGGAGCTTGCGTGGTCACGGGGGACTTTGTGGGGGGACCGCCACCGGCCGGGGTCCGGGTAATGGGTGGGCCGTGTGTCTTGGAGGGGTGTTGGGCTGGGCTGTTCTGGCCTGTGAGGCCCGAGTCTGGGGGCTCTCATGTGAGTTGTGCGCAGGTTATGGGCTGTGGGCTGTAGGCACGTCTAAGCTGTGAGGCTGGGCAGCTGTCCCGCGCGAGCCAGGGGTTGTGTCTGAGGCTCTGTGCGTCTGGTGGGCTATATCCCAGCGCGAGTTGTGGGGTGCAACTTACTGAGTGGGTTGAACTGTGTCCTTGCTCTCGACACGGGGACGTGGGGTGGGGGCAGCAGACCCCAGCCCAGTGGATTGGGGTGGAGAAGAGGGAAGGAGACCCAGGGCTTCTGCCTGCATCCCCTCCGTTTGGTGATCACCCTGCCTGCACTGCGGGGCTGGGGGTGCTCTGGCGTCCCTGGGGAGTGGCTGGGCATCTGGGAACACATGTGTCCACCGCTGCCCCCTCCCCGCCTCCCAGCGTTCCCAGATCAAGCTGAAAGGGCTTCGTGAAGCCAGACCCCGTTCACCAAGAGGCTTTTGCTTTTGTCCAAGTGGATTCACGTGTGCGCCGGCCTGGAATTCTTCCTGGGGGGTCTGGGGATGCTTTGTCTTGGTCACTATAGCTACGGGGCCAGGCCTGGGAAGTCCTGTGCAGGAGGGCGGCCTGGGCTCCGCTGCAGCGGGGGAGCCCCCACCTCCTCAGAGTCCCAGGATGTGGGTCCAACCTCTCAGGCCCCTCCCTGGGGCCTTCCTCAGCCTCTCGCACGGCCCGGCTCACAAAACCTTCGTCTCCTCTCCGCAGGGCCCTTGTGGAGGACAAGGCCCCTGTTTTGCAAGGGAGGAAACTGAGGCTCAGGGAAGGATGGGGCCTTACAAGCTGGGCCCCTGAGGCAAACCAAAGAGGAGCTGGGGGCCTGCTCTCTGCACAAGGGGCATGAAATCCTGGTCTGTCCCCTACCGTACAGTGCACACACGCAGGCACGTGCACGCACACACGTGCACTTCCCCCACACCAGCACAGTGGTGTGGCATGTACAAGGGCACACAGAGGCACGTGTAGACCCGCCACACATGCACTCGAGCACACACACCTAGCTGTACGTGACACGTGCCTGCACACAGGTGTGCACTCACACTCAGAGGTACCTTCACATGAACCTTGTGGCAAAGTGAACACCAAGTAGACGGATGCTACCGAAGGGAGCGGACACTGATGTACACACTCACCCGCCCGCAGCCCTGCTGGGATTCCCAGGACCAGCCTTTCCCCCTGCAATGTTGGCACAGGGAGCCCCCCCTCCCTGGGGATCCCCGAAAGCTGGGGTGCGGTGCTATGGGTATGAACATTTCTGGATGCCAGGACCCAAGCCCTGACTGCCCAGAGGAGATGGGCCAGGGATGATGTCACTTGAAAAGTAATTTCCATTCCAGAGGGGATGGGGGTTCTGGATGCCCTGGGCCCCTGGCTCTGCTGCCCACCCCTGCCAGGCCCTGAGCGGGGCCCCTCCCTCCTGGGCCTAGTCTGCCACAAAGGCCCGGCTGGTTGCTAGGAGAGCGCCAAGCATCTTGGAGCACAATGGGGCACATCGGGGCTCTCACATCCTTCCCGGCTGCCTGCACACCAGGGAGCCCAGCTGACAAAGGGGCAGCAAGTCCAGCCCCCAAGTCCGGCCCCTCCTCCAGCCAGAGCTGGGTGGGGGCTTGCAGGACAGAGGCAGGGAGCAGGGAGCCACACACAAATGCTCTAACGTCAGGATTTGCTGGATAGTCAGTGTTTGCCCCAAGTAAAGATCTGTTGGCAAGTGAATAATACCATCAGCCTGTACGTGCTGCTCCTGGACTAACATGATCGAATTTAATTCTCACAACAGCCCTATGAAGTCGACTCTGATACCCCCAGCTTACAGAGGAGGAAAGCGAGGCCCAGAGAGGGTCAGTAACTTGCCCAGAGTCACAGCTTGTGTGTGGCAGGGCCAGGATTTCACAGGCGCCTATGGGACCAGTCTATGTAAAGTCACATCTCCTCTCTGTGCTTCTGTCTAAAGGGGGCAAACCAGCTCACTCTGAGGGCTGCTACAAGAATCCGATAAGAAAATGCAGCAGTTCTCCAACTTAGGTTTGGCATGGAATCCCGTTTCAAAGGAAATTTTAGAAAGGAGCCGGAAGCCACTAATAGTTAAAAGTGGCCTGCTGGGGTGGCAGGCCTGGGAACCCATCTGCCCGGTCTCACGCCCATTCCAGGAAGTGCCTCCATGGCCCCAGCCCTCTGAGACCATGGTCTGGAAACATTGGAATTTGCCAACGCCAGGCAAAGGGTAGGCAGTGGATCCACGACAGCTATTGTGGGGGTTACCAAAATTATGTCTTTTAACCTCAGGTGATAAACATTTTTGTAAAAGACTATTCCAAACTCTGCTGCCTTATTAGAGGCATTTAGCCCTTTCCCGATGGCTCTGCCCCAGCTGTGCTGCACTGTTATTCAGTCCTACCCTTGGGGCCTCATGCTATTAGGTGGGCAGTTTTTTCCCTATGCCAGAAGCACATCTTATGGGATCTTGGGTGGCTTCCCAGATGTATTCTCTTTTTTGCCTTGTCAAGATGAGAAGCTTTACAAAACCCACCCTCAGCAAACACTTCTCATTAGTCGTTGGCAGTTCTCATTAGGCCTGTTACAAGTGCAAATAAAGTAGGAGTAGCTAGGCACGGAGTGAAGCCTGAAGCACCGTGCAATTGCTAGCAGCTGGATCTGGATAGACATAGAAGACTGCCCGCTCTGCCCAGGCTGATATTGGAAGCTTCACTCTCAGGCAAGCCTTCTGAGAGACTCTTTCAGTGCCTGGGGGAGGCTGGGCTAGAATGCTCTAAAATGACAATGCATGGGTGGCAACTTAGAGTTTGCAAAGTGGGAATTTCACATGCATTGGGAGATGTGGACTTCACAGAAGTCTGGAAATGATCTGCTTCTTAGTTTTTTGAGGAATGATCCTGGGCAAGTTTATCAACCTCTCTGAGTTAGAGAAACAGTTTTCTTACTGGCACCCACCTTTTCCAGTTTGAATCAAACACAATAATGTAATAATAGATGCAAGATGTGTAGCACAGCTACACGTGCACTCACGAAATGGTTCCTGTTATTATAATCCTGTCCTTTCCATGAAGAAAATTCTCTTCCCGGAGGTGGGTTCTGGGCCTTCCCAGGGCAGGGCAGCAGGTCCAAGGGGAGGGGCGGGTGTCCGTTAATCCTTCCCCCGCCAGGTCGTCCCAGGCAGCCTGAGAGGTCAGGAGGGATTTGTAAAGATAAGCACAGGCCCCTCGTCACCCTGGCAACAGGCCACGCCCCTCCAGCCAGGCTGGGAAGGCCCCTTCTCCATCCCGCCATCCTCACCTCTCCTCCCCTCAGCCCTGGGCTAGCCAGGCCTCCCAGGCTCGCTCCCTGGAGGCAGAGAGCCCAAGGTCAGTGCTTGTTCCCAGGCCTCAACGTGCAAAGGAGTCCCCAGGGAGCATGTTGCAATGCAGATTCTTGGGCCCCAGGCCCAAGTGTTCTGCATCTCTGGGTCTGGAGTGGGGCCCAGGAATCCGTATCCTTTATATAGGTCCTGGGGTGATTCTGGAACCCCCAGAGTGGAGGCTGTGGAGCAGTGAGACCTGGGTTTGGATTCCAGCCCCTCCTAGGGAACTGTGAAGTCGCTTATCTCTGAGCCTCACTTTCCTCAACTGTAAAAAATGAATGATAGCTCTATCCACCCCCTAAGGTAACTGTGAAGACAGAGATTACACAAGAGAGAAGGCTGGGCCTCACATGCAGGCTTCTGGCACCACTGCAGGCCTCCTAGGGCGGACAGCTCCCTCCCTCTCTGCCTGCAGGAACTCCTTCCTCCAGTGGGGCTGGGCTCGGCCTCCTGGGGCTCCGTCATACAGGGTCATGGCCCACCTGCTCCCACAGTGATGAAGCACCTTCCCCTGTCCCCGCAAGTGCTGCCTCCTCAGCCTGCTCTGAATCAGGGGCAAAGCTCCAGACTGGGGTGGGGTCCCTTGGGTCACACAGATGAGGGGTGGCGCTTGCTGGGATTAAACGAAGGGCCTGTTGGCATAGGACCCAACAGCCAGGGCCCTTCAAGTGGGAGCTGTGGCCACTGTGCTGCTCCTCCTGAGTGTGCTGGGTCCAGGGACCCTGACTGTAATGGCCAGAGCCCTCACTGAAGGCTCGCTGGTGCCGGGGCTTCACGTTCCCTCAGTGGCCCCTCACAACACTCACAAGGCGGGCACTGTTCACACCCCAGATACAAGCCGGGTCTGATGCCCAAACCTGTGTCCTTTCCCAAGGAAGCCTGATCCACTCACCCCCATCAGAGCATCTCCCCCTCCCAATCAGACCATCTTCCCACCCACATGGGACTATTTAGCCCTGGAGGACCAGGCTCTATACTGATCCGCCACCATGGCTCAGGGTGGGAAGAAGAAAGACAAGCTGCCCATAAGTCCCTCAGAGAGGCCCAGATGGCCCCTGCCCTCACTGGTGAGACCAGGCTTGGGGGAGGGGAGCTGTGGGCAGAGAGGGTCTGTGGAGCCCAGAGCCCTGGAAGGTTATCTTGGCCTGACAGTGTTTCAGACCCTCTGTCCCCTTGCCACACACCTGGCCCTGGGTGGGTGCTTGCCCCTACCCCCTCTTGGTGAGAATCTTGGAGAGCGAGCCCATGTTGAGCTGTACCAGGTGCTTTGGGAGCTGGGCGGTGGGGCTGACAGCTGGGCTCTCTCCCTGGGTCCATCGGTCGGTCGGTACCTCTGTCTCCCTGTCCCCCATCCTGCTTGGCCCTGGCTGGCAAGGGTTGGGGCTGGCCGGTGGACAGCCCTGCCTGGTGGAATGTGGATGACGCCTGAGAGGCTGTCGAGCCTTATCTGGGGGGGGGGTCTTCGCTGGGTGGGGGAGGGGAGGCACAGGGCCCGAAGCTGTTCCGGGGCCTGGTTAGTGTCTGGTTGACAACCTGGGTGGGGGAGGGGCGCCTCTCGGAGCCCCAGGTCCGTCCGAGGTGCCTCCTTCTCGCGGGCGGCTCCCGTTCCTCCATCACTTACTGAGTTCCTACCCCGAGTGGGCACTTGACTGCCGTCCCTGAGGCTCTCAATCCTTCCGTATCCTACGAGGCACGTACTATTATTAACCCTCTTCAGATTGGGGAACGAAGGCTCAGTAGGAGAAATGACTTGCCCAAGGTCTCATAGCTTGTTGGCCGAGTGGGGATTTGAACCCAGGGCTGTCTGACTTCAAAGCTTCAAAAGTTCTTACGCCCGCATGACACTGACAGGCTCTTAGCAAGGGAGGGTGGGAGGGAGGCGGGCTCCAGATCAGGAGATGACCCTCTAAGTGAGGGAGCTCTGCCTTGTGGAGATGTCGCAGTGGCTGGAGCTGGGAGTTCAGTCGGCTGGTCTCAATACCTGCCCTGAACCCTGTGACCCCGGCCAGTCTGGCCACTCACACTTGCTGATGGCGGCGGATACTGTGAGGGCCAGGGATCCTCTGAGAAGTTCCCAGGCCAGCAGGGCCAGGAGGGGAGGAGGGGTGGAGGGGAGAGAGGGGCCTTTGAAGTCCTCCATCTCCAGTTTCACGCAGGGATGGAGTTACCAGACCCCCAGCGGGAGCAGTGGAGTGGGCAGTGGGAGGAGACACCCTCCTGGGAGGGAGCAGGCCGGGGATCCCCTCCCCAGGTGGGGCTGGAGCACACGGACAGGCCCTGAGGGCTAAGCCAGCACGAACTTGCTGTGTGACCTCAGGCAAGTCCTCACTTTCACTCTGGAGCCTGGATCCGCTCTCTTGTAAAACGGGCCTGACAGGGCCTGCTTCCGAGGGGCGCTGCGGGGCTGCACTGACACCGTGGAGCGAAAAGCTCACAGGGTTAGTGGGCATCTGCTCACTAATCCTGCCCGGGGAGCCAGGCATCCCGGGTCCTATTTCCCTGCTTTGGAGGCACCCCTGAAACCATTCCCAGTTCTGGGTGCAGATGCATGCAGCCTGCTGGCACCTGGTGTGTAGACCCCCTGGCGCTCCCTGCGTCCTCCAGAGTACTGACAGAGCCCTGCTGCTGACTCTGGGGTCTGGGGATGGGCCTGGGTGTGGGGAGGGGAGTGTCCTGGTAGCCCTCGTCCACCCTGCCCAGCCAGTTTCCTCTCTCTACAGGAACGGCGCCTTCGGACCCCCCGGGTGCCTGTGCCTCAGACCCATGTGCTCCAGGGACCGAGTGCCAGGCTACAGAGAATGGTGGCTATACCTGTGGGCCCCTGGAGCCCCGGGGCTGTGCCAGTCAGCCATGCCACCACGGTGCTCTGTGTGTGCCCCAGGCTCCAGACCCCAGTGGCTTCCGCTGCTACTGCGTGCCCGGATTCCAGGGCCCACACTGTGAGCTGGACATCGATGAGTGTGCGTCCCGGCCCTGCCACCACGGGGCCACCTGCCACAACCTGGCCGATCGCTACGAGTGCCACTGCCCCCTCGGCTATGCAGGTAATGGCCCCAGCTCTTCCCAGAGGCGTGTGTAATGTCGACCCCGTCAGCGGCTCAGAGTTGTCAAATCACGAATTCAGCTTTGACCTTAGAGGGGAGACACCCCCAGGCATCCTGGCAGCTCTAGGGTGTGCCCACTCTTGGTCATGCTGCGGAATTAATGCCCCTCGGGCTAACCTGGCAGCTCCGGAAAAGAGCGTGATGGGCGAGCGCTGGCACGGCGCCTGGCACACTACAGACACTGGACAAGTGTTATTTCAGTCCCTTGTAGGGTTCAGGTGGTGCTGGTAGTGGAGACACCCCTCAGGCATCTCTGGGACTAGAGTGTAGATATGCCTGGCTTGGCTTTAACGAGGACACATCTAGACAGTACTTCTAGCATCGACTCACTCCAGACCCGTCAGGCTGTAGCACAGACATCCTCTGGTGGCTCGTCTAATGGTTCTGGAGCACGATACCCCGGTATGGTTCAGGTTGTCATGTGGACCCTCTCCCCTGGGGGCAGGAGCCCCCAGAGTTCCTGCATAGAGACACTGGTGGACTTGCTCAAATTGTAACGTAGATGTACCCCCAGGGATCTCTGCTGTCTTGAGGGGGACAGTTCCCTCCTCCAGAGTATGGCCCCGTCCCAGTCCCATCCACCCTCCAAGGCGAGAGCATCCTGGAGCAACTGCCTGGAAGTCAGGAAGGAGGGCGCAGCTAGGGACAGGTCTGGGAGCGAGGCTAGGTCTAGGGCAGCTGGGAGCCTGCAGTGTGGACACTCCAGGTTCTATTCAACCCTGAATTCAGATGACTCTCTCTGAGGGCAGAGGGCAGTTTGAGGTCACCTCAGAGTAAGAGGTACAGACTTGGGGGCTGGGCTCCGGGGAGAGGGGGCATAGAGTGGAGAGATGGATCTCAGCACACAGATGAAAATGAACTTTGGAAACGGGTTCCATGTACCTTTCTCATCATTTGAGAGTTCAGGTGTCTGGATAGATTAGTTGTGGATGTGTGAGTAGGTCACGTAAAGGCCTCTGTGTCTGCCAGTATCCACGGGTGTCTGGGATCCCTGAATGTGTTTGTGGGAAAGTCTGTGTGTGGGTGCCAGCAGGTGTGTGCGTGCCCAGATGTGCGGTGCTCAGACACTTTGGGTAATGCTTTCTGGGTGAGTTGTGGATGTGAGTGGGACAGCGCCTGCTGTGATTCATTTCCTCCTCCTTCCCTTCCTAGCCAGGCGGGGGAGGTTGGGATTCCAGGCGGCCTGGGCCTGGCTCCCCCTGGCACAGGGGGTGGGAGTGGGGCTGGGTCACAGGAAGGAGGGCCCCTGTTTTGTGCTCACTGAGCCAGGAAGGGGGGAAGGTTCCAGCTGGAGCCAGCTGGGTCCCCAGACCCCCACGACCAATCCCACTTAGGGGGTAGAGGCAGGGCCACTGGAGTGTACAATGACAAGCGGGCTCCACGATGAGCTCGGGCAGTACATTTCCAAACCCTGAGATCCTCCATCTCCCTTCATCTCCACAGCCCCTCCCCTGAGAGTCTTCCAACCGTCTTGGTTTTACCCAGGACTGAGAGGGTTCCCAAGACACAGGACTTCCAGTTGTAAAAGCAAGACAGTGCAGGGAAAGCCTGAAGGAGTTGGCTACCTTGGTCCAGCATCCCCCACCGGGTGTGCCCCTCCTTGCTGGGGTCCCTCCTTACACCCTCCACAAAAAGCCAGCAGAGCGAAATGTAGAGAGGACTGTATATCAGCTGCTTAAAGCTTTCAGGATAAGCTCGGACTGTGTTACTTGGCCCCCAAGGCCTGACACTCCCCACTCCTGCCCCACCTCCTTCACTCTCCCCTTTGCTCCCCGACCCTCCATGCACCCCTGCCCTAGGGCATCATGCCCCTGCCCCAAGCAGGTCTTCACCAATAGTCTCTCTGGAGAGACTTAGTCTCTCTGGAATCCAACTGCTCACACAGCCCCCTATCCTAGTCTAGCGAATGCCCCCTCATCCTTCAAGTCTCTTCTTCCAAGAAGCCTTCCCTGACTCTCAATACCCCAGGCTAAGACCCTGCCTCTTGCTGTCACAGCATCTAGCACGTACCCACTGTTGAGCAATATTACATTTACGTAATATTGACCTAATCCCTGTCTCCTGGGCTAGACTGGTATGAGCTCAAGGGGGCAGGGATGTCTGTGTTGTTTCAACCCCACTGTTATTGCTGGCGCAAGAAACACCTGCTCTGGATGAATGGAACAACGGATTCTCTCTTTGGATCCTGACGGTCCGCTTCTGGTCAGTCTGGAGTAGGTTTCGCGTCAGCCTGGCTCGGCCTCATTCGCGCTCCCTCTGGGCGGCCATCTCTCTGTCTGTCTCGGTCCCTGTCCAGGCGTGACCTGCGAGGCGGAGGTGGACGAGTGTGCCTCGGCACCCTGCCTGCACGGGGGCTCGTGCTTGGACGGCTTGGGCTCCTACCGCTGCGTGTGCGCGCCGGGCTTCGGGGGCGCCAGCTGCCAGCTGGACCTGGACGAGTGCCAGAGCCAGCCGTGCGTGCACGGGGGCGTATGCCACGACCTGGTCAACGGGTGAGCGGGCGGCCGGGTGCTCTCAAGCGGTGAGGCTGCGCGGTGGGCGGCGGGGTGGGGGGCGCGATGGAGATAGAGGGAGCTGGAGGTTCGGGCGCGTGCTCAGCTCCGGTCGCGCGCCCCCCTGCAGGTTCCGGTGCGACTGCGCGGACACGGGCTACGAGGGCGCGCGCTGCGAGCAGGAGGTGCTGGAGTGCGCGTCGGCGCCCTGCGCGAACAACGCGTCCTGCCTCGAGGGCCTCGGGAGCTTCCGCTGCCTCTGCTGGCCAGGTGTGTGTGCGCGTGCGCGAGAGCGTGTGCGCGTGCGCGCCCGCACGCCCAGAGGGGCGGGGTCTCAGGCTGAGGAGGACAACCTGGCCGTGCGCACACACCCTGAGTGGACTAAGCCCAGTGTGTGCCTGTGACTGCAACTTCTCTGAGCCTCAGTTTCCAGATCTGCTAAACAGGGCTAATCACAGCACCTGCTCCTGGGCTGTTCTGAGGAGAGTAAAAAGGTGTAGCGCCCATCAAGCCTTGGTACAGGGCCCCGCACGTGCAGAGTGCTCAGTAATGCTAGTAATAATAGTAACACGATGCTGATGCTGGTGAAGCCTGCACTGGTCATTCCTACCCCGTCCGTGTGTCCCTCCCTCGGAATATCCGTGACCATATCTGAGCTGGGTTGGCCTGGCAGCAGTGGAGGGCTGCAGCTTGGTGACCGCCTGTGACCTGGCGCCCACCTGTGTGTGTCCCCAGGCTACAGCGGCGAGCGGTGCGAGGTGGATGAGGATGAATGTGCGGTGGGCCCCTGTCAGCACGGGGGCCAGTGCCTGCAGCGCTCCGACCCAACCCTCTACGGGGGCATCCAGGCCGCCTTCCCAGGAGCCTTCAGCTTCCGCCATGCTGCTGGCTTCCTGTGCCGCTGCCCTCTGGGCTTTGAGGGTGAGCCCCCTTCCAGGGAAGCAGGTCTGTAGTGTCCAGATGCGCGGGAGGGATGCCGAAGCTGGGTTCAAGCACCTCTCTCTGGCCTCAGTCTCCCTAGCTATAAGATGGGCCCTTTCCAGTTCCAGTCTGGCTCTGAGGGAGCTGTGGGAACCACAGCTGGGCTTCTTGCAGGGGACGACTGCAGTGTGGACGTGGACGAGTGTGCCTCACGGCCATGCCTCAGTGGAGGCCTCTGCCAGGACCTGCCCAATGGCTTCCAGTGCCACTGTTCAGATGGCTACACAGGTGCCTGGGGTGCGGTGGGCACTGGGGCAGGGCAAGGTCAGATGCGGTGGACCTGGGGCAAGAAGGTTCCTTCTGGCTGATGTGTGGAGGCTGGATTGATGGGGTCAAGGACATTAGGGAGGAGGTGGGTGTAGTGGCCAGGTGACAGGTAAGAGGACTGAGCTGGGACCTGGGCTTTGGAGGTGGGAGTGGGGGGAAAACCTTCTGGAGTGGAGGTTGAGAAATATTTATGAGGGGCACGCTACAGGCCCTGAGGGTTTTTCCAGGTGTGAGTGGGAGGTGTCAGGGATGCTGGCCGAGTTTCTGCCCTGGGTGACATTGGGTAGAGGATGGTGAGCTCAGCCTTGTCCATACTGAGTCTGAGTGCCTGTGGAGCACCTACAGGGAGGAGCCTGGGTAGGGACTGGTGATCTGGGGTCTGTGGCCCAGGAGAGGGGCCTGAGACTGGGGGTCCTGCAGCTGGAGTCTCAGGCAGCCGAGGTTATCCAGGAGAAAGTGTGGAGTGTTGGGCAGAGAGAGCCCTAGACACCTGACATCAAAGGGCTGGGCAGAGGCCGAGGGGCCTGCAGGGAGGACAGGGCAATTCGGCCAGGACAGAGGAGGTAAAAACGGTGGGTGTGTGGTGGAGGGAGTGTGGTGGGGGTGTGTGTGGTGGAGGTGGAGGAAGTGTGGTGGGGGGGTGTGGTGGAGGTGGAGGGAGTGTGGTGGGGGGGGGTGTAGTGGAGGTGGAGGGAGTATGGTTGGGGGGGTGTGGTGGAGGTGGAGGGAGTGTGGTGGTGGGGTGTGTGGTGGAGGTGGGGTGTGTGGTGGAGGGAGTGTGGTGGGGGGTGTGTGGTGTGTGGTGGAGGGAGTGTGGTGGGGGGTGTGTGGTGGAGGTGGGGGGAGTGTGGTGGTGGGGGGTGTGGTGGAGGTGGGGGGTGTGTGGTGGATTATGGGGGAGTGTGGTGGACGGCGGGGGCTGTTACGGAAAGCTGTGGGCAGTGTCTGGAGAAGAATGAGCTTGACCTTTGGAGAGCTGGGCACACCTTTGGGGTGTGCTGGGCAGGAGCTGGGCCTGCAGAAAGCCTCTCCCTGCCTTGGGTACAGAGGATGCGGAGACACACAGACACCCTTCCCTGCGGATACTGATGAACCCGAGGACCTCCTCACACAGCACGGAGTGTCCCTGCCCCCTCTGGAATGCCTGTGACGCTTCCCCCACACCCGCCCGCATTCCTGCTCCGACAAGCTGCCTCCTCTCCCTGGCATGGCTGCTGGGCACAGGCTCCCCTGCCTGGGGGAAGGAGGTGGTGATCACCACCGTCCCTTCCACTCTCACCCCCCAAAGGTGCTGGGGGCTCAGCATCCCACTTCTGGGTGGCCAAAACCTCTGGGCACCCTGAAAACCCATCTCCTGCCCCCATGGGCTGAGGTTCCTTGAGTCCTTGCCCACTCCCAGGCACAGTGCCCCAGGAACAGTGGCCTCGTGGGTGCCTGGCACACACTGGGCTCACTGCAGCATGCCCTGCATCTGAAGAGTATTCTCTGCATTGTTTTGCTCCTCACCAAAGCCCCACGAGGTAGGGTTCTAAATCCCCATCTTACAGATGAAGCCATAGAGGCTTTAGAGAGGGTGTGTCATCCCCCCAGGTTCGACAGTGTTAGCGGGAGCCCAGCTCCTCCCCAAGCTGAGCTCAGCTGATGGGTGGCAGGGAGGTCAGACCTCTGAGGTCAAGGACCCGGAGGGGGAACCCCGGCTGTGGGGCTGGTCCGCCCCCATCCTCCCTTGGGGTTGTGCTGGGCGTGGGGGAGGCCAGTGCCTGGCATTCCTGAGCCAGCTCTGAAGGAGGCGGCTGGCCAGGCGGGGAGCTCTGCTCCCCAGCCTTGGTGCCTGCCCACCACTCTCAGCCTGTCTGTGGGGAAATGCAATGGGGCTGCGGGCTCTGCGGACCTTCCTGGGGGTGTTGTGGCTCCTGGCAGGTATGCAGGGCTGGGGCCTTGGGCAGGGGAAGGTGGGACTGGCCGTTGGCAGGGGGAGGTGGGACTGGCCATCCCCAGAAGGAGGCGGTGGTGTTTGTGGGCTGACTGGGGCCAGGATTCAAATCCTGGTGGCTTCTCTGGGCTTGGGTTCCCCTGGCTGGGTTACATGGGCAGGGCTGGCCTCAGTGGTCTTGTGGAGGCTCTGGCTGAGCAGGGGTTGGGCTGTAGCCTCTTGACCCACGCTGGGGCCAGAGCACCTGGCATGGGAGCCCCTGGAGGGGAGGGTGACCTCACAGCCAGTGCCAGGGCCCTAGGGCAGAGGGACGGGGGTGGGCGGTTAGAACCAGGGGCTACTCGAGTGCCACAGATGCATACATCCATCCCCACTCCCTCCTCCATTTCATCTCTCTGTCCACAAAGGCCATGCCAAGTCCTTTTCTGGGCACCAATGACATATCCAGGCCCCTGGAGGAGATCTCAGCTGAGTAAACAGATGTTTTCAATACTGGGTTCTGGGGAGCTGTGCCTGGGAGTGGGCAAGGAGTTGGGAGTGACACAGCAGCTTGGAGTTGGGAGTCAGAGAAAGCCTTCTAGGGTACTGGCCATTTGAAGTTGGGCTTTGCTGGATGAGTCGGAGTTTGAAAGGCAGGATTAGGGAGAAGGAGGCATTCCAGAGAGAGCACTATGAGCAAAGCCCCAGAGGCAGGACTTCCCAGGAAGTGTTTGGAGGAACAGGCAGCTCAAGGTTTGCAGGGAGCAGGGTTGCCATATGAACTCCTGGTAGGACCCAGGCCACGAGGAATCTCGAGTGCCAGGGTGAGTGATCGGACCTTAAGTAGCAGAGGAACCTGGCCAGGTGATGCTTTAGAAAGAGATCTCTGGCTACTTGTAGAGATGGATGATGGAGGCTGGTGAACTAGAGGACACTAGTCTATGGCCTAGCGAGCCGGTGAGGCAGGGGAGGTGAGGTGGGAGGAAAGGGGGCATTGGAGAGTATTTAGGGGATTGAATCGACTCACAAGATATGGTAAAGGAAGGAGTACCTTGGATTCCAGCCTCTGGGGACTTCAGGGGACCTTGAGAAATCCTTTGGAAATTGGGAATGGGTTTGGTTGATAGATACTGAGGTCCCCGTCCCAAGAGGCAGCTAAGCTCTGGGTCAAGACTGTGCTTTTGGCCTTGGGTGCTGAGCCTTGGCCTGGTTTCTCCTGAAGGCCTGACATGTCAGGAAGATGTGGACGAATGCCTGTCGGAGCCCTGCCTCCATGGCGGGACCTGCGAAGACACCGTGGCGGGCTACATCTGTTGGTGCCCAGAGGCCTGGGGTGGACGTGACTGTTCCGTGCAGCTCACTGGCTGCCAAGGCCACACTTGTCCGCTGGCTGCCTCCTGCATCCCCACCTTCCAGTCAGGGGTCCACAGTTATGCTTGCCGCTGCCCACCTGGTACCCATGGACCTTTCTGTGGCCAGAATACCACCTTCTCCGTTGTGGCTGGGAACCCTGTGCGGGCTTCGGTGCCAGCTGGTGGCTCCCCAAGTCTGGCACTGAGGTTTCGTACTACGATACCTGCTGGTGCTTTGGCCACTCGCTCTGATACTCAGGGCAGCTTGGAGCTGGCACTGGTGGAGACCACGCTTCAGGCCACACTCTGGAGCCACGGCAACAATGTGTGCATCCTGAGGCTGCTGGACCTGCCCCTAAACAACGGCCACTGGCACCGAGTGGAGGTGATGCTCCGCTTTGGGGTCCTGGAGATGCGGCTCTGGCACGAGGGCTGCCCTGCCCACCTCTGTGTGGCCTCCAGTCCTGTGGCCCCGCCTCCTCCGGCTTCCCTGGCCCCGACGCCTGCTGGGTTCTGCTCCACGCAGCTGGGTGGTGTGGCCTTTACGGGCTGCCTCCAGGACGTGCACGTGGACGGGCATCTCCTCCTGCCTGAGGATCTCGGCGAGAATGTCCTCCTGGGCTGCGGGCGCCAGGAGCAGTGTCAGCCTCCGCCTTGTGCCCACGCAGGGGTCTGCGTGGACCTGTGGACTCACTTCCGCTGTGACTGCCCCCGGCCCTATAGCGGTCCCACATGTGCTGATGGTGAGGAACGAGCCAGGTGGGCCCCAGGGCAGGGGCTGTGCCTGCCCCCAGCCCACAGGCCTCATGCCCGGCACCCTCTCTCCCTGCAGAGGTTCCTGCTGCCACTTTTGGCTTGGGGGGCACCCTGAGCTCTGCCTCCTTC
This sequence comes from Delphinapterus leucas, assembly GCF_059928025.1. Classification (NCBI taxonomy): domain Eukaryota; kingdom Metazoa; phylum Chordata; class Mammalia; order Artiodactyla; family Monodontidae; genus Delphinapterus; species Delphinapterus leucas. The sequence goes on from NC_143134.1 coordinate 113,342,443, forward strand.
CTGCTCGACCAGCTGCCAGGCCCCAACCTCACCATGTCCTTCCTCCTCCGCACCCGGGAACGTGCTGGCCTTCTGCTCCAACTTGCCAACGATTCAGTAGCTGGCCTGACAGTGTTCCTGCGTGAGGGCCAGATCCGGGCTGAGGTGCTGGGCAGTCCTGCCCTGGTGCTTCCCGGGCGCTGGGATGATGGGCTCCGCCACCTGGTGACGCTCAGCTTTGGGCCTGATCAGCTGCAGGGCTTGGGGCAGCAGGTGCACGTGGGCGGGAGGCTCCTCCCTGCTGACGCCCAGCCCTGGGGTGGGCCCTTCCGAGGCTGCATTCAGGACCTGCGACTCAACAGCCTCCACCTCCCCTTCTTTCCACCGTTGCTGGAGAACTCCAGCCTGCCCAGTGTGCCGGGCAGCAGGCGGTCCTGGAACCTCACCATGGGCTGTGTCTCCGAGGACACGTGCAGTGTGAGTGCCACAGGGAAAGGGTGGGTCCTTTTTCCGGGATCCATCCTGCTTCGCTGGAGGTTAGCATGTCCTTCTACTGGTCAGGTCGGCACCAGGAGGTAGAGTGCCCACCCAAGGTCCCAGTGCTGGAGAGAGACAGAGCAGAGTTCACTTTCATCTCCTCTCTGGCCAGCTGCTCTTGCCCTAAGGTAGTCTCCATACCTCTCCTCTCAGTCCTAATCTGAGATAGACACCCTGACCCAGGCAGAGGGCTGCCCAAGCCTTTCTGCGAGAGTTGCTTGGGGCACAGGGACACCCAGGTTCATGAACAAAGCACCAACCAGCTCTAGGATTGGAATAGCCTGGGTGTGAACTCTGGCTCCTCTATTTACAGGCTAGGTGACTCAGCAAGTGATTTCTCCTCTCTGAGCCTCAGTTTCCTCATCTGTAAAATGGGAACGCTAGTTACTTTTCTATTTGTTTGTCAGGAGGTAATGTATCTGTACTAGGTGCTCAGTGAAGAACCACTGCAAGGATGGTTATGGTGGGGCGATGCTAGCCCCAGGCCTGAGCCAGTCCCTGCCCTGATTCTCCTGCAGCCTCAGCCCTGTCTCAATGGTGGGACTTGCCTTGTCTCCTGGAATGACTTCCACTGCACCTGCCCTGTTAACTTCACTGGGCCCACATGTGCCCAGCAGCTGTGGTGTCCTGGCCAGCCCTGTCTCCCGCCTGCCACCTGTGAGGAGGTCCCTGATGGCTTTGTCTGTGAGTGCCTGCCCTGGAAAGCCCACATGCTGGGTGCTGGACACCCAAGCTGGGTTAGATCCCACCCCTGCCTTCAGGACTCAGAGACAGTGGACCAGGATGCCAACAGCCCCAGCCCAGTGTGGTTGGGCCACCGCATCCAGAAGGACAGGCTTTTTGGAGGAAGAGAGCACTTGCTAGGTTTTCAAGGGCAAATAAGACTCTGACAGGGCACAGGGAAGGACATTTCAGGAAGGGGGCAAAGCATGTGCAAAGGCATGAGGTTTATAAGAACTGAAACACAAGTAGAGGTATCAGCGTTGCTAGGGTCCTTGAATGCTAGGCCAGGCAGCTTGGGACTTTTTGCCAAGGGCAATGGGGAGCCATGGGAGGACCAGCAGGAGAAGACCATGGCCAGCAGTTTTAGAAGATGACTGTGTTATAATATTAAATTGATTGCAGTGAAGAGTGAGCCACGGTGATGACACAGGGCCACTTCACTAAGGAGAGAAGGAGGCAGATTTTCCAAGGTGTTATCATTGCCTGGTCTGTGACCTGGAGGGCAGGGTGGGCACAGGAGGGTAGGTCTCCCCAGCCCGGAGCTGGTTCTTTGGCGGTAGAGAGTTATGAGGTGGGGGGAACGGTTCCTGGGATTAGATGATAGGTGGGTGTGTGTGCCCCCGCCCCCAGACCGCGGAGGTGGGGGGAACGGGGGTTGGCAGGCTGGTCCCCGCATCACCCAGGTGTGCTTGGGCTGGGCTGGGTACCGATAGGCCGTCCTCTGACTCTCTCTCTCCCTGCAGGTGTGGCTGAGGCCACGTTCCGCGAGGGACCCCCGGCGGAATTCAGCGGGCACAACGCGTCATCCGGGCGCGCGCTCAGCGGCCTCTCTCTGGCCTTCCGCACGCGCGACCCCGAGGCCGGGCTGTTGCGCGCCGCGGGCGCCCCCGACACCGTCTGGCTGGCCGTGCGCAACGGCTCGCTGGCGGCCGGCGTGCGCAGTGGCCCCGGCCTGCCCGGGGCGGTGCTGCCGGCGCCCGGGCCGCGCGTGGCCGACGGCGCCTGGCACCGCGTGCGCCTGGCCATGGAGCGCCCCGCGGCTTCCGCGTCGCGCTGGCTGCTGTGGCTGGACGGCGCGGCGACGCCCGTGGCGCTGCGGGGCCTGGCCAGCGACCTGGACTTCCTGCGCGGCCCGGGCGGCGCGCGCGTCCTTCTGGCCGAGAACTTCACGGGCTGCCTGGGCCGCGTGGCGCTCGGCGGCCTCCCGCTGCCCCTGGCAGGCCCGCGGCCCGACGCGGCCCCTGGCTCCCGGGAGCCCTTCTCGGCCTGGCCCGGCGCGCCGGTTCCGCGCCTCGGCTGCCGCGGTGCGCCCGTGTGTGTCCCCTCGCCCTGCCTGCACGGCGGCGTCTGCCGCGACCTCTTCGACGCCTTCGCCTGCGCCTGCGGCCTGGGCTGGGAGGGTCCGCGCTGCGAAACCCGCGCCGACCCGTGTCGCTCAGCGCCCTGTGCCCGCGGCCGCTGCCTCACGCGCCCAGACGGCCGCTTCGAGTGCCGCTGCCCACCTGGCTTCGCGGGCCCGCGCTGCCGGTGCGCACGGCCAGCCGGGGGCGGCATGGGTCCGAGGGGTCCGGCGTTTACGGGGCAGGGGTGGGGATCCCGGGGGCGGGGGGTGGGTCAGACTAGTCCGGAAGCCCGGGTGCGGATGCGCTGGTTCCGTGGGCCAGCCACGTCCCTTCTCTGAGCCACCGCGCTGTTATCTGTAACTTGGGAACAGCAGCCCCCTAGAGTTGCCAGAAGAAATACAGGACACCCGGGTAAATTTGAATTTGAGATAACGCTGTCGTCTGGGGGTCGGGGTGGGGGAACCCCGAGCTAGTGTCGGAAGAAAGCCTAGAGGCTCTCCTGCCGAGCTGCCCACCACGGATGCCCTCCTTCGTCAGTCCCGTGGGACGGGAACAGGCAGAGATGGTCCGAGTCTTGACCGCTTCCCTTATTCAGTCTGGCCATGACTCCCCACTCCTTTCGGAGCCAAACTTACGGAGTGGCAGAGGCCTGAATCCCCCTCTCTACGCAAAGAATGTCAGGCCCAAGCTCTATGTCTAGGAGGCTGCTCTTGCCCTGGGCAGACTACTTACATTTCATCAGCTCCTCGGAGGACTCAGCCTCGAAGGGTTCAGCCCGATGTTGTACACCTTGGTGGGGGTAGGGCTGGAGTCACAGAGTGGCAGCCCTATGTCCCATCCCTTCCACCCTAGAAACGGCTTCCAGGACTGACGGCAGGGTCTCCAGGAAGTGGCTCTTAATTCCTTGGATGACAATGCAGAGGCTCAGGTCACCTGAGTGACCCACGGGCGTGGGGGTGGGCCAGGTCCTAGGTGTCCTGTCCCCAGGCCAGCCTCTGTGCTTTCTCCTCAGGTTGCCTGTCCTGCCAGAGGAGTGCAGCCTGAATGTCACCTGCCTCAATGGTGGCCCGTGTGAGGGTGGGCCCCAGGGTGCCAACTGCAGCTGCCAGGAGAGCTTTGCTGGCCAGAGGTGGGTCTGGGGTCCAGGGGCCTGGGAGGTGGGCTGCTGAGTGTGGAGAGTCGGGCAGGGCGGGCCTCTGGATCCCCTCCAGCCAGGGCAGGTGAAGTGGGGTATGGATCCTTGCTCACCTTCTCAGCCCTCACTGTCGTCACAGTGCCAGACAGTGCACCTCTCTTGCTTGAATTCTTTCCCTCTGGGGCTTCCAAGACCATCCTGTGTTATGCAGACACCTGCTGGGAAGTAGTTGCCTGGTGGTGTTTCTTAGAGCTCCGTGCTCAGCCCACCTCCCACTCCTCCACCTGGGGAGACTGTAAAAATGCAGGTTCTGGGCCCACTCCAGACAGTCAGCATCCCTGGGCAGGTGGCTTTACACAGGCTCCCCCCGTGCTTCTGGTGGAGTGACAGTCTTTCTGTCATGAATGCTGGGGTGAAGGGGCGTGGTAGGTGATGGAGATCGCTTTCAGCATCAGTCACCTGGCAGGGCCCAGCCAGGTAGGGACAGTGGATGAATGAGCTTTGATGCCAGTGTGTGTAGGGGGTGGGGGAGGGTTTGAGAAAGTAAAGGAGCTGGGGGAACAAGAGGCAGCCTGGGAGGGAGCAGCTTTCTCAGCCCCACCCTTGTCCCTGCCTCCCAGGTGTCAGATCCCCTGTGAAGCCAACCCCTGCTTGAATGGCGGCACCTGCCGGACAGCTGGTGGGGTATATGAATGTATCTGCAGTGCAAGCTTCTCAGGCCAGTTCTGCGAAGTGGTGGTGAGTGATGCCCGAGAGGGTGGGTGCCCTGTTTTGGACTTTAGTGAGATGATGTTACGGGGGAGCGTATACAGCACCTGTGGAGCTGTTCCTGGGCCAGGCCTGTCACGGGGTCGGGGGGAGCAGGGAAAGGAGACTCAGGCTGCTTCCACACTCCCACACAGGAGGGGCCCCCAGCACTCCTCTGGGGGCTGCAGTGAAACAGCTGGGCTTTGCCAAGTCTGATCTGGGCCAGGATTCAGGGCCCACAGGATCTTGGAATTCTGGGATTTACATTGGTGAATACGAGAGCCTGTAATCTCTGGTGGTTTCTGAGCCAGGATTCTAGAGTAGGAAGGTGTGGGGAGCCCGGGATTCTGAGCCAGAGAAGGCTTGGGAAGGCTTGGCTGCCGTGAAGGTAGCCCCTGACCCCAGGGAAGCTCAGCTGAGGAGGGGTCCGAATAGATGGGGGCCAGCCGGAAGCTTGAGCTTGAACCTCCCTCTGGCCCCCTCCCCGCTAAGGGGCAGAACAGACTCTGCAGGCCCAGCGGGAAGTGAGCCCAGAGTGGGCACAGCAGCGAGGAACGAAGCCTGGGGAGGAGCCTTGATCTCCACACGCTTCTGGCGGCCTGGGTCATAAACCCCAAACCTCTCTGCTTCTGGGGAATGTTTCCTTTCAAGTTGAACTTTACAGCTGCTGGCACACATCACCCCCCCCCCCCCCCCACCACCGCCCTCCGCCCCGTCCCCCGCCACCCTCCTCCTAGGGAGGAAATGGCTTTACAGCTCCTCCTGAAGTGCCCAGGGCCGGAGCCTGGGGAGGGCCCATTCAGGGCTGGGATGAATTTTTCTCTACAGTCTTGGGCACCTTCCTCAGGGCTAGGGGCTGAGACTTGGAACCCAGGTCACAGTGGGCTGAGAAGTCTCATGGGACAGAGGGAGGGCCGGTGAATCTGAGGCCCTGGGCCTCTGCCCCCTGGAAGTCTGTGATTCTGGAGCTTCAGAACTCCAGGTCTGTAGAAGCTCTGATGGGGGCATCCCGGTGTCTGTGACGAGGCAGAGAGGTGGTTTCCTGGGCCCCCAGAGCCTGGTCTGAGTGTCTGGGGCGGTGGGGGCCCGCCCTGGTGGATTCTGAGCTCGCCAGCAGCCAGGTCGGCCTGCTGCAGCTCATGCCCTGCACGGGCCCCCTGGCTGGGGAGCCTCTCCTGCTACTGCCTGAGATGCCTCCCACTTGGGGGTTGAGCATGGTCTCCACAGACACTTAAAAACCCAGACTGCCCTTTGGGTTCGGGAGGGATCAGGTCCTATCACTTCAGATTGGGTGTTTATTGAGAGAGGCAGGGTGGCAGGGCTGGGCACTGAGGCCCACCTTGGCCAGTTGAAGGAAGGACCTTCGGCTGGAATTTGGGACTGAAGAATGGTGGTGTGAGCTGGGCATGGGCATGGCGTTGGGGGCGGACAGAGGGCAGTGCCAGTCCCGGCTTGACACCCACTAGTCATGTGTCTGGGGGGATCTGGGCAAAGCCTCTGTTTTCTCCTCTAATATTTATCGAGTGCCTACTGAGCAGGCTCTGCTGTGCGTTTTGGGATACACGGGTAAACAAAATAAACCAAAGGTTCCTGTCCTCACGGAAGAAAGGGGGTGTCCTCGCTTCCGCTTCATCAGGTCATGTAAGGTTTACATGAATCCCACACTTGGTGCTGAGCTCCTAGTAGGCATTCAATAAATGTGTTTTCTCTCCTCCTCGCCAGAACCCCTTTGCTGTACAGGAATCCCCTTGTGGTGCCTCTAATAGGTAGCTCCCAGGCACTTGCTTGCATACCTCTGGGGCCAGGTCTCTCACTACCTCCCAGGGAAGCCTCTGCCCAGCGATGCTTTTTCCTCTCCTCTGAAGGAACTGGGGGGGGTCTCCCCGCCCCTGTGGTCTTAGGCGTGTTACTGCATCTCTTCCAGAAGGGCCTATCGCTGCCGCCGCCGTTCCCGCTGCTGGAGGTGGCAGTGCCTGCGGCCTGCGCCTGCCTCCTCCTCCTCCTCTTGGGGCTCCTCTCAGGGATCCTGGCGGCCAGAAAGCGCCGCCAGTCAGAGGGCACCTACAGCCCAAGCCAGCAGGAGGTGGCCGGAGCCCGGCTGGAGATGGACAGTGTCCTCAAGGTGCCACCCGAGGAGAGACTCATCTAGGCCCACCTGGCTGTGGCTCCAGCACCTGGGAGGTCCTCACCTTCTACCTGGAGACCGAAGGAGGCCACTTTCGGGAGCCTCCCGGGCCTCGGGGAGCTGCTGCCGGGCCCAGGATACCTGCTGGGGAAGTGGCCCCTTTGCTGGGGGCCCTTGCCCCGTCCTGGACTGAGGGGAAGGGGCGCGCTCAGGGAAGCAGAGAGAGGCCTGGCGAGGTTGTGGACATGCTCCATCCAACCGCCCGGTCTTAACCTTGGCAGGCACACGGCTGTGCCGGGAGGAGCACCTGCGGGTGCACACGTGTTCAGGAGTGTGTGAGTGCGCGCGTGCACGTGTGTTTGTACCTGGGCCTGTTGATCTGCAGGGACCAGTGAGTGTTGCGGATGGGGCTCACGGGCACGCCCACGTCTTTGCTGTTTGTGCACGTCACTGTGTAGTGAGTGCAGGTGACCCCGCGGAGGGGCAGCTGGGCAGTGGAGACCACCTTCTCAGCCCCGGGGCAGGGGCAGGGGCAGCCCAGGGCCACGAGTTCTCCTGGAGGCCAGGCCAGGGCTTGCCCAAGGACCAAAGACCCAGCTCCCGCAACTTCTCCCACCTCCGGAGGCTGCCCTGGCCCTGGAGGCAGCTGGAAATCAGTGGGGTGGGGGGCATGAGCCAGAGGTTAATGTGTGAGCTCCTGGCTCCCCAAACAAGTGCTCCCTGAGGCAGGTCTGTCTCTGCCCTCTGCGGCAGCCAGGCACCCGCTGGGATGCAGGACTGAGGGGCAGACCTGCAGGAGCGGAGGGGTGGGGGGAGGGTGTCTGGGCCACTGCAGCCTTCCTCCTGAAGGCCTGTCACTTATAGAATGGGGAAAGCAGCCCTTGCCTACCTCACAGGGCTGCTGTGAGGATGGGCAGGGCAACAGTGGGGAAGGAGCTCTGGAATTCGTTAAAGTCCAGTCCGCTGTGAGGGCTGCCCGGGTCATCCCAAGGTGTCGGGAAGGGAGAGGGTGAGAGCGGGGAAGGGGCCTCCCTGAGGGGTAGCAAGGGGGCCAGAGGGCGATGATGACAGAGGAGCAACCCTCCCTGCCCACCTTGTGGTTCTCCAGCCCCTCCGGCATCAGCGCTCTCCTCTCCAGGCTGCCTGGCGAGTCCACTCTTTCACCTGCAGACCAGTCACCTCTCTAATGGCCGCTGGGAGGACTCGAGGAGGGCCTCGCAGGAAGCCCTCAGGGTTGTTTGCTGAGGCAGGTGCTTGGCAAATGTTGGCACTGTCTCTGGGTCGGGGCTGGTCCTGCGGACAGACACAGATGAAGGGAAGAACTGGCCGCTTTGCTTCCAGTCCCTTCCCTGGTGATGCCATCACACTGGGATCTCTGATCTCTTCTCTGAGGGGCACTTGCCTGAGGGCCTGGCCTCTGAGCTTCAGAGTCCCTTGGTCCCTGACCTGGAGATGTGCCCTTCGGTCCTTCCCATTTCCCAGGCCAGCACCCCCTGTGCCAAGGCCAGGAGACCCCTTTCCACTTCTCGACTGGAGGTGGACTTTACCCATCTCCCCTAGGGGTCTCAGCCAGCTTCCAGAGGCACAGGAGTCAAATGTGAGGTGGAGGCACGTGGTGATGGAGGCAAGGGAAGGGGTGAGCGGGCTGAGACTGGGATGGGAAGGGCCCTGAACACTAGGTTACGGGGCTTGCTTGGTCCTTATCCTGTAGGAGGTGGGACCACCTTTTCCCCCAACTTTCTCCCTGACTCCTGGAAAAGTGGGGGAGAAAACATCTGGTAGCAACAACTTAGCCCCAGCTGGTGCCTTGGTTAGTTTATTAAGTCAGAGATTTGGCAAACCTGTGTTCTTGCAGACTCCTAAGACAAGACATTCTGGGTGGAACCCCAATATATAAAAGCTGGGCTGTTCTTTTTTGTCCTTCTCTTGCTTCTAAGCGTTCTGGGTACCTGTCATTTTCAAGCGCAGCCCAGGGAGGGGGACACAGCCCAGGGAACCGAGTGAAGGGCAGATAGGGGAACGGGGTGTGTCTAACACCCTCTCTGGGTGCTTGGTCCAGGTGTCCCTCCCCAGCACAGCCAACAGAGGTGCAGACTCCAGGCTCTCCCCTTGTTACTGAGAGGTCTGTGGGAGTAAAGCTCCAGGTGTCCCCTTGAACTTCCTTCCTGGAGCCTGGGTGCCTTAAACATCATTGGTGACCTGCAGCCCTGCTCCGTGGACCCGGCAGGCCTGTGCACACCTGTAACCAGTCCAGCCCCTGGGTCCTGCTTGTAAGAAGAAGGGGCTAAGCTGGGCTCAGAGGCCCGAATGGTAACAGGCTTAAGAGTGGGCCAGGCGTCAAAGCCTCCCCTGACTGCTCCAAGCCCCGCCTCTACCTCTACAAACAGGGATGCTGAAGACGCCTGAGGCCTCGCCTCCCCGCAGAGCTTCCTCAGGACACAGGGATACCAGCCTTCTCCCCAAGAAGATTTTATTGAACGCACACACACAATTCATCCTTGGATTTTCACATTCAATCCAGCAAGTGGAGAGACAGCAGTGCTCATGTGAACATGGAGCACTTGCCACCAGGCCCCAGCAAGCCAGGGAGACCAGGGGGTGGCCTCCGCTTCCCTGGGGCCACCTGGTACCTCTTGCCTTAGACTCTGCCCACTGGGTGGGCTACCCTATACCTGATGGGGCTCAGGGGTCTGCCCAGGGTGGGTGGATCTGGAATCTCTGCTGAAACACCTGAGTGTCCTAGAGGTGCCCACATGGCCCAGACATGACACGGCTCCCCTTCTTCCAGAAGCCAGAGGACACTGCCGAGATTTAGACAGAAGACTTGCCCGAGGGGCTATGACTGACGGAGGAAGGGGCTGCGTGCTGGGCCAGCAGCTCTTCACACCCCGCGTCAGAGCAAACCTGAGGGGGTGGTCTCCTAGCCCCTCAGATGCTGACCAGGCTCCCCGGGGTTACGAGGTCTCCAGGAACTCCCCTGCCCCGCCAGACACCCGAGACTGTATGTCTGACCATTCACAAATAGGAAATGAGAAATGAGGTCAAAATGCTCACAATTTCCTGCATGTCTCAGATGGTTGTTTTCTTAAATGGTTGGGCCACATTTTAACTTGGTTTATTGAAACTAGTCAATTTCAAGATTCATCAAATCAATAAAGTAAAAAGGAAAAGAAAGATAAAAGAAACAATAACAAAACGTTTCAACTTAGCTTTGGGGATGCTGGCCTCCGGGGAAATAGGGAGGGGCGGCTCCAAGCCCTTCTCCTGCCTCCAGGCTGCAAGAAGTGCGAGAGGCCAGGCCCGCCCACTCCCCAGGGGCCTGGAGAGGGGCTCGGTGCCCTCCTGCCCCAAGCTGCCAGGCAGCTGGGACTCCTGCACCTCTGTGGTGCTAAGCCTGGTCTTCCAGTGGGAATGTGGGTGTCTGCTCCTCAGCTCTGCCCCCTTAGACTCACTCAGCAAGAGGCCGAGTCCCACTTGACAGTAACTCAAGACCAGGAGAACCTGTGGGGACCAGAGGGAGAGTGCGGGGCGGCAGCCTGACCCCTCCTGGTGCTCTCAGATTTACCTGTTGCGGTTTTTGTCGTCTACAGATCAGAGTTGCTGGTGCTCTCGGGCCCCACGCAGGCCTGTCTGGGGCTTGCTTTGGCTACCGGGAGGGATTGCAAGGATGCCTCAGCCCCCAAATCCCTACCAAGCCAGAAAAACGAAGTTTGGGGGTTGGGGTGAAGACTCAGGAAAGAACGAGTGTGCATATTGCTAGAGAGGATTTGGAAATGCCTTGCCAGGTAGCTCCTCCAGCCTGGGAGGGGGGTTCCTTACTGCAAACTCCAAACCATGTGCGTCTCGTGCAGACGAGCTCATGCCGAGGGTACTGCCAATGCCTGCGCCCATCAAGGTGGGGTGTGCAGGGCTGGGCTGCAGTTGGGGCAGGAGAACAGGGCTCAGGAGGACACATCCTGAGGCGGCGTGGGGCTCCTGGTGGGCAGGCAGTTTCCAGAGGGAAGCTAGGTAGGATGGGGTCTGGGGCAATCATCAGCCCAGATGACCTCTCTAGTGCAAAACCCAATCAGGGGTGCAGGGGAGGGGTGGTGGCAGGGCGGGACAAGTGCCCAGGAGCTGGGTTGATTCCCAGGCTGGAACTGGTGCCATTCTCCAGAGGTGGGCAGTGTGGAGAGGAGGAGGAGCAGCAGAGAGGGCTCCCAACCCTTCCCACCAGTAGAACCTGGACAGAAACAGAGCAGCAGGGGAAGCAGGGCCGGCCAGCCGCAGAGCTGCCGCGGTGGGCAGCCGGGCCTCAGCTCGCCCCCAGCACTCAGCGCCCGCTCACTCGAAGGTCTCCCACTGCTTCCTGAGCTGCTCCACTGAGCCGGGGGCTGGGGCCGGGCTCACATCTTGCTTGGTTTTCCGTAACAAATCCTCAAAGGGGTCTCTGGCCTCTCGTGGAGCAGATGGCTGCAGCGCTGGCTCCAGGCCCTGGGGGGCTCTGGGAGGAAGGAGTGGGGTGTCTCCAGGCCTTAGCGCCAGCCCTTGCTTGGCCTCGGCGGCCCTGGCACTTGAGCGGGCCAGGGGCAATGTTCGGATCCTTGAAGGGGCGACTGCTGGGGGACCCAGGGGCTGCAGGGAGTGGGCACCCATGGGCATCTGGCCAAAGAGGTTGGGCATGGAGAGGGCAGACAGGTTGGGCTGAGATCTCTGTGGGGCACAGAAGCCAGAACTGGACAGCAGGAGGCTGGGGGCAAAAGCAGGCCCCAGGGAAGCAGGAGGGGCCCCAAAAGGCCCAGCTGGTGTGGAGACCAGGGGCATGGCAGGCAGTGTCGCTGGCACAGATGGGACAAAGGGGTTGAGTGATGGCTGTGGAAATGGGGTGGGGGTCCCCATGGGGGGGAAGCTAAACTGGGGAGTAAATGGGGTGGCTACATTTGGGGCTGTAGGACCTGGTGGAAGGGTACTGCCTGACCAGGCTGTGCTAAGTGGGTCCAGGAGGGCCAGCAGGGCATCACTGCCTGTGCCCGCAGCCCCCGGGGCCAGGCTGAGTGGCTGGAGCAGTTCGGTGGGGTCTTGGGGGGCAGCGCTGGGGTGGAGCCCGGGGATCGCGGCTGAGCCCAGGGCAGCCCGCCTTTCCCGCTCCGCCTGCAGCCCCTCTGAGGAGAAGTCGCAGAGGGCAGTGCCGGCAGCCTGGAGCTTGGCCGGGCGGGCAGTGGGGGGCGGGGGCACGATGCCCAGCTCTGGGGTCTTCCTGCCCTGGGGCCGGGGGATGGTGATGCTGCCCAGAGTGGGGGTGGGCACCTCCTCCTTGTCGGTGGGGTTCAGGATGCCGTCCCGGTTCTGGGGCCTGCTGGGCAGGGCCGGGGATTTCCCAAGCAGGGCCGAGGGCTTCTCGGGGGAGGTGGCAGGAGGCTTGCTGGGGACGGCCATGTCGTCCTGGCCCAGGCTCCAGAGCTTGCTGTGTGGGTGGGCGAGCTTCAAGGCTCCTGGCATTCCACGGCTCCTCTCACTCCTGCCTAGGTCCAGCCTCTGTTAGAGGGAATGAGGGAGGCAATGACCACAGGCTGACCTGAGACAGACTGGCAGGCAGCATGTGCCCCTCCCCCCCGCCCTCCTGTGTGCCAGGTGGACACTGGGACTGTGGTCCCGGGAGTGTGGCTGACTAGTCCCTGGGACCCAGAGCAGTTGGGGGCTCGGCCCAGGTCAGCGGCAGAAAGCAAGCCCAGGTCTGTCGGCACTCGAGGCCAGGATTCTCTCACTGGGTGGCACAAAGGGCCTCCAGAGAAAGCTCTGTCTTTTCAAACCAGTGCTGCCAAGTAGTTTTAGGAAAAGGACTCCACCTACTGACCCTCTACCGGGGTGGCCGATTTTACTTTTCAAAGCGTGCGGGCACTTTCAACCACCCATTAGCCCAAGAGGGCAAGTGAGGCTCGGGGCCTGGGTGAAGGCACACTGGCTGGGAAGGAAATAGGAGGGCTGGGCTCAAGTCCCAGCTCTGCCACCTATAGGGCCCACGACCTGGGCGTCACATCCCTTCTCCTGGCCTGAGCTCCCTCGTGGGCAGCCTGGGAATAGCAATTCCCTGCAGAGGGGCAAGCGTGAATCATCAGATACGTGGGAGCTTTGTGAATTCCACACTGTGACCCAAGGACTGCAGAGTCAGCAGCCCCCAGTCACAAGTGAGGAAACCGAGGCACAGAGAGGAGGTGTGCCTGACTGAAAGTCACAAGGAAGGTCAGGGGTCACACGCTAATGTCCAGAGCCCAGGAACTTTGATTCACAGGCTCTCCAAGGAGCCTTGGTGGGGTTGGGATCATTAATCCCAGTTTCACCAGGGGTCATAGCCCTGCCCACCTCTGATGCATAAGCAGAAGTGGGGGGGCAGATTTCTATCAGGCTCCAGCATCTTCTCCAGTGATCCCTGTGAGCGGGGTTGGGGGGTGGGGGGGCGGGTCTGGCCATTGGCCGGCCTGGCAGGATTTGCAGTCAGAGTGACTCTGAGTGTTGGCTGAGGACCTCAGAAAAGTCGCTGTTTCTCCCTTGGTGTCTTTTACTGTCACATGGGGAAATCCACCTCATGTGCAGAAAGTGCCCCCAGCCAGCGCCCCCCGCACCGCCCCCACCACAGCATACCTGATAGTCAAAGGTCCCCGGCTGCTCCCTCAGGTCTTTGGGGGGCCGAAGGTCCTCCAAGCTTTTGGCCTGGCCCAGTGGCTGCAGTGGGACCTCCATGTCGAGGCTGCTGAAGACGTCCTCCAGGAGGTCGATGCTGGCAGCCCGGTCGGGCGGAGCTGGGGTGGGGCCCACAGGCTCCCGCGCTCGCTGCTCAGGGCTCTCCGCCTCGTCTCCGGCGCTGTCTGACTCCTTGAGTGTCCGATATGGCTGCGGCCTGGGAGGAGGCAGAGCAGGCTGGATTCTCCTACTCAGAGCCTCCCTGGGAGGAGCAAGCAACCCTCACCCCCGAGAACTTCCAGGCCTCGGGGAGCACACCCGGGAGCCTTGGGAGAGGAGAGCCGTCCTGGGTCCCTGAGAGTGTAGGCGTCTGGGCAGCGGCACTCTGACAGACCTGGGCTGAACATGGCTTCTGTTCGCTCAGGGACCTTGGGCAAGTTGCTCTGGCTCTAGCTTGCACTGGGGGGCCCACTTAGTTTCCTCCAAACCACAGGACCCACCGTAGAACTGGCTAGTGGGCTCACACGCCATTCACACAAGGCGTGAGGAATAGGACACGTCTGGAGAGGGAACAGGCAGGAAGACTCAATCCTGAGCCCACTGTCTGCACTCCCACCCCTGCAGCAGGTCCTGGGAACAGCTCGTGGGAACTGAGCTGGGAGAACTCTCCCCAGGGAGCTGCCCAGTGCACCCCAGGATCCTCAGTGGGGAACCATCTGGGGCTCAGCCTGTGCAGACCTCAGTTCCAGCCCTGGTGCCATCTCTTCCTGTGGGACCTTGGGTAAATCACAACCTCTCTGAGCCTCATACGCTCCCCCATTCCAGACTGCACTCCCCTGCAGCTGGTGGTGGAGACTACATGAGCAAATACAGTGCCTGGTGCCCAGCAGGCATGCTGAGGCTGTTAGCAGCATTCATGCACCAAAACCTTGCAGTCAACCAGGTGCAGGTGACACAGGGTGCCTCTTGCTATCCCTTCTCACAAGCCTGAGCCCCGGAGTACCTGGAGAACGGTGCCCAGACCTCTAGTGGAGCCCGGGCCAGAGCAGCATCCCACCTCCTCCAACCATGAGGCTCTGGCTCCTGGGTCAGGCAGAAACTGCCCACGGCTCTGGTAAAGTGGGGGAAGGGTGCCACCTGCTGGTCCTGGAGGCCCACTTGCACGAACCTGGGCAGGGGACAGTTGGCAGAGGGAAGGGGCTCAACTAACAGCCCTGACTCTTGGCAAGGACTGCATCAGACTGTACTAACTCCCTGAAGGCACACAGGCAGCCCACGAAGTAGGACTCACACCCCCCACTTTATAGATGAGGAAACTGAAGCTCAGAGAGGCTAAGTAATGGAACGTATGTCACACAGCACCTGGCAAGAGATGGAAATGGAAGCCAAGTATGAGAGACTTCTAAAGTCCCTCACTTGTTCTGACTAAGCCATCTGACCAAGCTCCTTTAACCAAGTTTGAACACAGTGAAGGAGATAAAGAAAAGCCAGTGTGCTTCGTAGTTAAGGAACTAGAGTTCTTTAGAAGGAACCCATTTTGCTTTGAGTTAAGATGGCCACTTCCCTTTTAAACATACCCAAAAGCCTATGCCTTTCATAGATCATGGCTCAGGAAGTGAGCATTATTTTAAATAATTAAGGCATCAATTAATTTAAAAAGAACGTGACCTGCTGGACTCCGTGGTGGGAGAGTCCGTGGACATTACCTGTGTGGGTGCCTTTACCTGCAAGGTGATTTTAAGTTGATACATGGATGAACTTTTCTTATTCCAATGATGCTATCTTTACTTTAATTAATAATAGAAGTAACATATATTAAGCCTATGATACCATGAACATTATTGCTTAGGACAAGGCTTCTCTTCTAGTTTTAAAGAATAAGATTCACTGTACAGACCAGGTGGCATTCCAAGCTTGGGCAACACTGGCTTAGGCCACTGCTCTAGGTGAGGACATCAGGAGGGGACTGACTTGCCCGTGGTCACAGGTGAGCTGGTGGCAGAAAGGGCCAGGCCCCTCCTCCCCTGGGGGGCGGGCAGTGGCAGGAGCAGAGCTGTTGGGTTTATCAGGTGCCCCGAGGAACTCACAGGCCCAGCCTCGGGGGAGAGACTGGGAGCAGGGAGATGGTGAAGGGGGCTGGGAGGGGGAAGGTGGGGGAAGAGTCCTTCTTCTATAATCTGGCTGTAACGGTTTACTCCCCGAAGGGTTGCTGTGTGTGTTCAGCAATGGGCAGTTCCCTTCCCCTAGAGGCTTCCATTAAAAACACCATGCAAACAAATACACACAGAACCAAAGCTGTCCCTTTGCTCAGTCCCAGCCCTGAAAAGCCTGTGCGTGGAGAGGCAGGAATTGCAAAGAAAGGGCGGCCACCAAAGCCCAATTCCAGGGGCGGCTGGATCGTGGTGAACCTTCTTTTTCTTTCTTTCTTTATTGCAATTTGTAATTAGAAGAAGGCTTAGGCTATAAATAATAATGATAAAAATTATCTTAAAGTCAGGCAGGTCAGTAAAACCTTTGGACATGCCAGCATTAATATATACATTCCTCATCGGTAACGTTGTTTGAAAACTTAAAATCTGACGATCCATCTCCATGGCTTTCCAAGATGTGCTGAGATAAAGGAAAACTCGGGCAGCAACAACCAGGCCAACTGTAGCTGAAACCGCAGCCACCAATTCCATTAACAGCTAAGTGCATTTTCCCCAAAGGAATGAGACCCATGCTCCTGTCTTCACACCTCTAGAGCCCAGTCACTCTTGTCACCTCACCCCATGGTCACAGCCCCCATGGGGCTGACAGAATGACGCCCTGAGAGGAGGCACACAGAGGGGGCGTCCGTCCTGCAAGCTGGCACCGGAAGGCAGCAGCCCCAGACCCCCTCCCCACACACAAGCGCAAGCTGGCCACCCCCAGCCCTCCAAGTGGCCCCGGAGAGTCACCAAGCCGAGCTCAGGGAAATGGAAGAAGGAAGGAGAGACCATTCAAAGGGAGCGGAGAAGAAAAAGCTTTCGGTGAAGCCAGAGCTCGGGCCCTCTTCCCGCTGGCATTCATCGTCAGAGGAGTCTTCGGAGAGGAAGACAGCATAGTGTCGCAAGGGCTTTACGAGGCTGGGGCGGAGGAAGACAAGAGAGAAAACAGTTAGGAGGGACCTCGGTACTCCACGTGGCGGGGTGGGAAGGAGGCCTGAGGCTCCGCACCTGACCCTGGCCTCCCTCTGCCGGCCAGGGAGGAGGCTGCCTGGAGAAGGCCTGACGGGCCCCACAGTGAGGAAGCTGGTCCCAAACAGAAAAGAAACTGTGGGTTTGCCACCTGTGTCAAGAGCCTTAAATACATCTATGACCTTGTGATTCCATTTCCATTTAGATAACCCCAATGTAGCAACAAATTATGCACAAAGATGTTCATTACTGCTATGTTTATAAAACATGAGACAACCTGAACTTCCGCAGTAGGAATCTGGTGAGGTGAATTATGGCATGGTTGGCTGAAGAGTATCCTCCCATTAACTATAATGTTTATAAAGAAAAATCTAAAAGTCAGGATGCAGAATTGCAGTTATACTGCATTCTCTCTCATCTGCTTATGGAAAAATGCACAGAAAAAAGACTGGAAAGGTATGTGTCTAAATGTCAACAAAAGCTAGGGAACCCATGTCCCCTGCATTGGAGAAGCCACTGCAGTGAGAAGCCCACGCACCACAACGAAGAGTAGCCCCTGCTCGCCGCAACTAGGGAAAGCCCACTCGCAGCAACGAAGACCCAAAGCAGCCCCCAAAAATAAATAAATAAAAAAATTTAAAAAGCTAGTGGATTATGGATTTTTTTCCCCTCTGCCAAATTTTATTTTTGTGTCTTCTCCGTTTTCTGCAATGTGCATATCTACTTCAATAATCAGGAAAAAATAAAAAATAAAAAAGGTAAAGAAGAAAGTGAGCCATGTGGAAGGGCACTCGCGAGAAGGCCCTTTTCTGATTAGCGGCCGCTCTCTGGAGTCTCCCTCAGATGCCTCTTCAGAGAGTCTTTTTCATCTGTGATGTGGAAATTAAATATTCATTGTTATAAAAAATACATCTCCCTTGTCAGCCACCTGTGAGCTCTACCTCTATAAACACAAACACATACACAGCCCAGAGAAACTCCACGCCAGCTTTTATGAATTATACACTGACCAGGGCCCGCGAGAGGTGTGTGCTTGGGAGAGGGGAGCTGGACCCCACAGCCCCTGGTTCAAATCCCGGCCCCATGGCTGCTGCTCCGGCACGCGGCTGGGGAGCAGGCAGCCCACGCCTCTGCCCTGTACAGCGGGCTGGACGCACACCGAGGATCCCAGGGGCAATGGTGGACTCTGGGGGGGGAGGTGGGTGGGGTAGGAGACACAGGGGTACCTGATGGGGGGCTATCTCCTCTCCCCTCCACCCCCAGCCAGAGCAGTCTCCTTTCCTTGCCTTATATGATGCAATTCCTTTCTGGTTTCATTTCAGGAAGAGGAAACATGTCCAAAAAAGTGCATGGGAACCAGGGCTGGAGAGTAAGTGAGGGAGAGCAGCTATCCCTGTGGGGATTGGGAGAGTGGACTGTGATCGGCTGCTGGTATGGTCCACCATCACCAGTCATAAGCCAGTTGTTACCCAAATATATGCTGCCCTTTTAAAAGTGGAACCAAAGCTGGTGCCCAGGGCTGTGAGTTCCCCAGCACTGTCACACCTGAACCCTTCATTTCCTCGCATTGTCCCTGGAAGCTAGCCAGGCAAAGACTTTTGTCCTCTTACTGAAGGGGAGGTTGAGGCTCAGAGAGGGGAAGCCACTTGCCCGGGGGCTGCACAGGGAGGTCACAGCGTTCCTCTCCTCTCCCAGGCTGCCTTGCTGCGTGTCAGGGACAAGACGTATCTCAGCCTGTCCTGGACTGGTGGGAGCATGGCCTAGGAGGCTCATTCTCCTCTGAACTCAGGAGAGAGGGTGGGAGGATCTGACTTGCAGAAATGTGCCCTGGCCAGCACAGGGGCTAGGCTGCCCAGTTCCTGCCTCGTCCACCGGGACATAAAACAAGGCCCAGCAGGAGGGCCACTGGAATCCTGTTCTGAATCACAGGCCTGACCTCATCACTCTCCCGCTTCACACCTGCAAGCCTGCTGCTCTGAACCGTGGCTTCATGCGGTGGGTAAAATGTCAGCGATACTAATGTTCAGGTGTGTCTGGAACGACTTACACGTCTGTTTAAAAGTTTGGGGGACCCGCTCTCACTCGCCAGCACTGGACTGTTCTCCCGAGCAGGGGGGCAGGCACCCTGCCTCAGGCTGCATTCTGGGGAGCTCGTGGAACACACTGGGTGGGCGGGGTGAGGGCCGCCAAGTCCAAGCTCCAAGCAGGGCAGACACCGTGCTTTGCGCCTGGCCCCGCCCACCTCTGTGTTCCTTCCCTGCCACCTCCTGCCACCTGCCCTTGCCTTTGCCTGGTGCACTGATTGCCCTTGGCCTGCAAGACTCAGCTCAAACCGCACTCCTACAAAGCTTTCCTGGAGCTCCCAGCAGAGTTTTCTCCCTAGATAGAGCTGGCTTCTCCTTGGGCTGCGTGGTTTAGCGCTTCGTTAATACAGTTGAACCTCTTGCAATTCCATTTCTGAGTGGAGGTCCTCGAGGGCAGGGGCCCTGGCGCGTTCTTCTTTCTCTCCCCGCCCATAGCACAGCGTTAGTGCAGAGGAAAGTTTGCTAAGGGAATGACTGGAAGCCAGCGTACTGGAGAGACGAGGCCCCGCACACACCAGCTTCACCCCTCTTCTGGATCCCCGCCAGGCACATGCCCCTTTCCTCAGCTCGTGGCTGCAGTATAAGAGGGTCCCCTCTCTGGTGTGGAGAAAAGGGAACCCTCCTACACTGTTGGTGGGAATGTAAACTGGTGCAGCCATTATGGAGAATGTTATGGAGGTTCCTTAAAAAACTAGAGTTGTCAAAAAAAACCACAAAAAAACTAGAGTTGTCATGTGATCCTGCAATCCCACTCCTGGGTATACATCCAGAGAAAACTCTAATGTGAAAGGACACATGCACCCCAATGTACATAGCAGCACTATTCACAATAGCCCAAGACATGGAAGCAACCTAAATGTCCATCGATAAATGAATGGATAAAGAAGATGTGATACATATATACAGTGGAATATTACTCAGCCATACGAAGGAATGAAATGATGCCATTTGCAGCAACATGGATGGGCCTAGAGATTATCGTACTAAGTGAAGTAAATCAGACAGAGAAAGACAGATATCACATGATATCACTTATATGTGGAACCTAAAATATGATACAAATGAACTTATTTACAAAACAGAAACAGACTCACAGACATAGAAAAACTTATGGTTACCAAAGGGGAAAGGGGGGTATAACTCAGGAGTTTGGGATCAGCAGATACAAACTACTACATATAAAACAGATAAACAACAAGGTCCTACTGTATAGCACAGGGAACTATATTTAATATCTTGTAATAAACCATAATGGAAAAGAACATGAAAAAGAATATAGACCTGTAGAACGGGACCACGTCTGGGGGTGAGCGTGTTAGGTATATTGGGGCAGGTGGGAGTCTCAGAAAAATGCTTAAAATAATATCCACAAGTAGGCACTGTGCCACGGGCTTTACACAGGTTATGTCTACCACTCCCCCAGCAGGAAGCAGAAAGGCGTCGCTGTACAGATTTTACAGAGGATGAGGCTGTCATTAGTCCATCCATCCACCTGTCCGTCTGTTCATCCACGCACCCAACCGAGAGGCACCTCCCGCGTGCTTGTAGTGAGCAGACCCAGTCCTAGCTGAGCACTTCATGGTGAAGAGGAGAGGTGTGACCAAGCCACCCAGCCAGGAAGTGATGAGCAGGGATTCCAGTCCAGGGCCCTCTCTTTCCTGTCCTCTGGGCTGGTCGTAGATGTGTATGAGGGGGACCCACACCTCTGCTTGGGTCAAACTGAATGAGGCTTTGGGTGGCCCTCAAATCCATCTTGAATGCCTTTCCAACACCCATCCAAGCACAGCCCCCTCCTCTGGCTTTGACAAGTAAGCAGAGAGCACAGCGTGGCACGTTAGCTGAATGCCAGGAATGTCTGGATTCACACAAGAGCAAAGAGCCTTTGTGCTGGACTGGACCTTGGCTTCATCAGCTCAGGCTGCTGCACCTCCCACCACTTTCAAAATCCAGTGCCTCCCACACGCGAGATCACGGAGGGCGCTTGGGGGTGAGGTGGGGGGAGACAGGGAGCCTCACTTTACAGCTCACCATTTTCCTCTCCAGACAGCTCTTCTGGCCAGGCCAGGCTGGTCGGGCAGTCTTGACTTCAAGAAGAGGTCCAGGGTGTCTCCTGGATACACCATCTGTCTCTCAAGAGTGATGGAACACCCAGACGAGAACTCTGCCATGTGGTTTGATCAGAGTTTCTTCAGGTCCAGGCTTTGGACCACACGGATAAGGATGATGACATCAGCAGTATTTCCAAGTGTTGGGCTAAATGCTGTCCGTACAGTTTCTGATTAATTACTCATCACATCCTCATTTTTCAGATAAAGCAGCCAAGGCTCAGAGAGGGGGAGTCACTTGCCCAGTGTCACACAGAAGTTAAGGGTAGAGCATGGAATCCAGATATGCCTAACTCTGAACCACTCTGCGATCCTGCCTCTTCAGTTCTGTGGACCCGAAACGGTGAAATAGGGTGTTTCCTCTTCCGCTTTTGATAAAAGGTGAGATTTCAAAATAAACTTATTTAAATTCAGCTGCTCATGTTCTCCCATGAAACATACAGTCAGATATTTGTCAGAGCTAAAGGACGAACCATCGAATATGTCCAGGTTTAAATTCTTTATTACTTAAGGCAGAATATGAAAAAAAAAAAGCGCGTACCTCTTCCCTCATTAACCCAATTCAGCTACTACCCTGCAGTCTGCCACCCACCACTTGCCTGGATTTTATTATACACAAAGAGCTGTCTGTGAAAAGGCAGGTCGTGGCGAACTTGGCTACCCAGCAAGGACTGCCGGAGTCTCGGCGAGAAAGAAAGGCCCGCTGTCCATCACGTTCAGACCCCATCACCTCCCACGGCTGCTCCCGCCTCTGCCCACCTCATCTCGGCACGGAGTTCCCATGCAGATGACTCCCCGAACCCTTTCTAATGTTTGGTTTAACGTGTCGCCGGCTAGCGTGCGCGTGTGACAGTGGTGACAGGCGCGGCTGTTCCTTTTTAAATACCATGTCAGAGACACGGCGTCAGGAAGCGGGGACGTGCTCTGTGGCTCTCTGCCGTGCCGGGATCGCACAGGCTTATTTTTTAATGAGGAAGATCTGCATCTCGAGAGTTTTTTTCATGTGTCACATCGCGTGGACAAATCAGCAGCACGTCACGCTGGCCCAAAATGAAATGCTGACAAATGTAGATATTTCAAATTTAATTGACATTTAAATGTACTTGAGATAAAGAAGGGGAAAAAGTCAGCAGGGACTTGGTCTCCAGAGGTACCGAGGGGAGCTGGTGATCCTTTTTGAAAGGATCATTTCACCCCTGCACAAAGGATCTTTACTTTTAAATGTCTTGGCCGCTCGGCATCCCTTGATTACAGGGCTCCTGTGGGGCTGACAGGCAGGAACAGGCCCCTGGACGAGGCCCGTCTGTCCAGCCTTCCACCAATCCCCACGTGCCAGCCAGATGACCTCAGGAAAGTCATTGTACCTCCCTGAACCTCAGTTTCTTAGCTGCAAAATGGGGATTCTATAGCCCTCCAGTTAGTCTTACCACAAAAGTTGGATGAAAATATTCGGAAAGGGCTTTGCACAGTGCCCAGTGCCTGTTCAGTTACTACCCAGATGCCACAGTCACCTGCCAACAAATAAATTCTGGGCCTCTTCACCCTGAGCAGAGTCTCCCCTAGGTGTTCAAGGACAAATAGGGTGGTCCCTGCTTTCAAAGACCTTCCCAGTCAAAGTCACCGGTCCCCAGCTGGGCATGTCACAGCACATCAGAATGATCTGCGAGCACCCCCCGCCTAGAGACGCCGCCATGCCTCACCTCCAGCACCATTACACAGGGCTGACACTCTAAAGCACACCTTAGCACGTGCATGGGTTAAAAACAGAGAAAAAGCCTCTGAAGCAAGTCAGAGGGGTCTCTGGGGGAAACAAGCTTGGTGCAGGACCCACGGGGGACGCTCCGGAACTTGCACTGGAGCTATTCCCTGTGTGGCCTGGGGCCAGGCTGGGACTGTTCCCAGGGAGGAAGGACTGATGACAGATATGGGAACCTGTTGGACGTGGGATCTTTGTACTCAGCAGTATGTGAATATCTACTTAAGAACTGTAATGAGAGACTCACTGCTGTAATGAGTCGTGATCACCAATGAGAAGGCGTCTTCCCGTCACATGGACTGGTCCAGAGGGGACGGGTGAGTATGAGGCCAGGACCTGCCCACCCTGTTAGGGACTTGCTCTGCCAGAGTGCAGTGGTGGGCGTGCCTGGCTCAGGGGCTGCTGGACAAGCCTCCATTTGGGAGGTGACATGAGGCTTTTAATCTGAGTCCAGTAGAGGCCGCACAATGGCCTGGAGGTGTCTCTGTGGAGGAGGGGGCACAGGGGCTTGAGGCTGGGGTGGGGTTTCAAGAGAAGAGGCAGGCAGGGTTGGCAGGGACCAGCTGGAGGAGGGCCTCCCCCCAGCGTGAGGGCTGAAGGCCACGTGCGAGGTCAGGGGGTGATGGGGGGCTCAGCTGCCCTGATCTCCGTCTCTTGGATTGGTGGTGCCCTTTGCCTTTGCAACCTTCGTTCATCTATCCATTTATTTATCAACCCATCTCTGTCTGTCTGTCTATCTTCCTTCCTTCCACAGAGATCACTAGTGTCGACTTCCCCTGTCCACACCCACGCCCAGCAGGCTGAGAAGCCTTTCCCAGGCGCTGGGTGGACGCTCACGTAGGCGCAGAGGTCTGGCTTCACTTTCCCACCCTTCATGCCCTTTGCTGGAGGGAAGACGGGGAAGGGGACACCTTGGGGGCACTTTCCCTACCTGGAAGAGCAATTGTGTAGATTGTGAGGAACTGCCCCTCACCCCGAGGACAGCCTCTGCCTGCTGAGAGCCAAAGTCTTTTCTAGGGACCGTGGCAGCAGTCGGTTGGGGGTGGCTGGTGAGAAAGCAGTGGACACGGACATGGGACCCAGCAGACCCTGGTATCTGTGCTGGACCCAGGGCAGGTCACGACACCTGTCAGAGCCTTGGTTCCCCCGTGGCTGAATGGGCTAACAGTGCCTTCACTATGAAGACTTTTGGGGAGCAGGGGGAGGTTCACCAAGATGACATATATTGAAGTACCGGGCCTGAAACAAGCACTTGGGAAATGGTGACGTGAAATCTGGAATGGGGAGGGTGCTTGTTGGGGTGGTGAAGCCTTTCGGAGGAGAATGAGCTCAATGACACCTTGAGGATGGGGCACCTCTTCTGAGGGCTTCCTAAAGGCTTGGCTTTTCAGCTGGAACTAACTCGCCCTACTGTGACAGCTCCTGGGAGAGTTCCTCCTTCCAAGCAGCAGGCAGAAGTGGTGGAGACGAGGAGGTCCTGTGTTTTCCTGGGCTGCTGCACATCCCCGGAGGCTCTGCGGCAGCTCCTGCTTTTCCAGTCTGAGCTCAGGCTCCACGCCTGGCCTCTGGCTTGGCTTTGTCTCCGGGGCCCGAACCCCACCGTTGGAGAGGGGAGGGGGCCCGAGTCAGGTCAGGAGCCTCTCACCTTGTTAACTGGGTCTGCGCCCTTCTGCTTGGTGTCCTGGCGGCTTGCCAGGGGGTAGTGCCCAGACAGCTGCCCCTACCCCCTGGGGCTCAGGGCCCAGCTGGCATCTTGGAGATTTGCTCCCGGGGCTGATCACAGTTTCTGGCTCTCACAGGGCCAGGCTGGGCAGGTGCTGGTAGCTTCAGATTCACATCCTGATCACACTTGGCTCATAGTAGGTGCTCTTTACATACTTGCGGTTGTTAACTGATACCCTCCCCCAACTCCAGGACGCTGGGCTGTAAGCTGCTCTCAGTGATTCCTTTGTCCACTCACTCAATAAATATCCCTGAGCAGAGCTGGGCCATGCTCTGGTCGGGGAGTTGAAGAGTCAAAGCTGAAGGTCACACAACCCTGCCCTGCTCATAGGCTACCGGGGTGGGCAAGCGTGTGTGGGTGCATGCGGGTGACTCACAACATGGCAGGTCACGGTTATGCCAGAAGTCCCAGGCACGGTGACCCTGCGAGGAGGGAGCGTGCAGCTCGTGGGGGAGGTGCTGGGGGGAGGGTCAGACTGGTGAGGCCACAGCACCCACTGCTGCTGGGGATGCCAGTGTGGCTCCTGTGGGCACTTTCCCAAATTGTGTTCTTCGAGATGTTAACAGGCATTGTGTTAAAAAAAAAAAAAAAAAAGGAAGGCAAACAGACTTGCCCACGGTCTCAGACTGGCAGCTGGTGGGCCAGGGTGCTGCCCAGATCTGCGGACGCCCAGCCAGGCCTGCGCACCAGGCCCCCACCCTCGGGCAGCTCTGGGTCTGTGCAGGAGGGAAAGGGGTCCGGCTGTGACCCCCAGCCAGGGGGCTGTGCTGAGCGCAGGTCTCGAGGAGGTACCACTGCAAAGTGTTCTGAGACCTGGTCTCTGGGAAGAGCTCCCACTAAGTGCTTCTGGCAGCTTCTTCTGATCTTATTTTAATCTTCTGGGGCTCTGGGTGCTGGGGTCACGCAGTGCAATTCAGATGCAGAGCCGATTCTCCAATTCCTGAGGAGTGTGGGCTGGCCGTTTGGTGCGCACACAGCCTGCCCAGGCAGTGCAACCTGCAGGCGTTCTCCTTGGCCAGAAGGATTTCTAATGCCAGCCATACGTTCCTCTGGGTCTCCCAGACCCAGATTCCCAGGGAGTCCACAGTTCTGATGGGAGTGTGAAGTGGTACAATTCTTTCAGAAAGTTATTTAGTAACACGGAGCAGAAATCTGCCTATAAGACGTTAAGGGTTGGCCTTTGGCGTTAGAGGCGTTTGAAGCTCAGCTCTGCCACTAACTAGTTGTGTGACCAAGGGCGGTGACCACCTCTCAGAGTGGCAGCTACTTCTATAAAATAGAGCTAATGATACCTACCCCCGCCCCCAGAGTTCTTGTGAGGATTTAATGAAACAACATACGTAAAGTGCTCAGTTAATGGTAGTTGTTCTTACAATAATATAAAACTAGAAAAAACTTGGAGAACAAGGACATTCACTTTGGCATTTTTCACATTTGTGAAAACCTGGAACAATCTACAGATCCCATAAAAGGAGCGTGATCAGGCAGACCACACACATACACACAGTGAGATCTTCCGTGGTCACCACCAATGGGGCTTAGAGGGACATGAGGCAAGTCTGTACTGTGGGATATTGCAAGGAAGCTGGCAGCTCTGCAAAATATATCTAGGAAGAAGACTGGACAGGAATCTGCAGAAATGCTAGTACATTGTTGAGCTGAAGTAGTGGGATTCAGAATGAACTTGTCTCTTCTCCCTAACTTCCAGCCTGCCTATAAGGCTATTGGGTTATTTTTAAAAACAAACAAAATTACTGGAAAAGAGCATGTTTTTGCATGGATCTGGCCAGGGAGGTGACAGGGCAGTGGCTTACGGGCCCCTGGTGGCTGAATCACTTAGTACAACGGACTCCAAATAACCAGCCTGCAGCCAGTCAGGACGCGGGTGACTGGAGGGTGTTCTGTGCGCCACCTTTAGAGGACAAGGTGCGCATTGCAAGAGCTTGGGCTCTGCAGCGGGCTGGGACTGGGCAACGTCTCAGATCCACACGGAGTACAAGCCCCGTCACCATTAGGACTTGGAAGACAGCCCTACCCTTCTGGGTTATTGCGAAGATTAAAGAAGGTGGAGGCTGCTTGTGACTATCTCCCTCCCAACTCTCACGGCAGTGAAAGAGTGAAAGAGAGAGGCACCTGGGGACCAGTAGGTCACTCCCCACCCCCCACCCCCACCTGTTGCCTCTGTCTGCTCGCTGTGTGTGGTCCTGAGGGGCGGGCAGTACTTAGCACAGCACTGCCTTTTAGGGCTTGCTGTCGGCTCTTTCAAAGTCTCACATTCGATGAAATATAGGGAAATTGCCCTATATCTAGCAAGCCGAAGGGAAGATAAGCTAGGGCCTGGCAGCCATGCACGCTCCCGCTGAAATAACCAAAGCCCACCTTTAACAGGTGGGGAGCTGTGACCTTACCGTGCCTGCTGCAGCCACCATCGTCCTCACCACTCAGAGTAGCTCATAGTCATAATTAGGTTCTTAACAAAAAGCCTGGATGCTGAAGAAGAAAGGGCCAGGCCCTCCCCACTTTCCAGTCCTGAGACCTTGGGCAAGTTATGGAAAGTCTCTCTCTGAGCCTCAGTTTCCCCATCTGTTAAATGGTAAAGCTACCACCTACCCTTCATGATCTTAAGCGATGTTCAGTAAATGTTAGTTCTCTTTCCTTCCCCAGATAGGAACACTCAGGCACCAGGGAACACTGCCTCCTTGGCAGGAAGAGGACTGAACAGCTCTGGTTCCCAACCCCAGGGAACCTTCCCCAGAGAGGAAGGTGGTGTGCGGGGCAAGTCATCTCAGGACACAAAGCTGTCTCCCTGGGCAAAGCCAGGAGAACAATGGACCCCCGTGGACAGCAGAGTGCAATGGAGAGAATGAAACTGAGCAGCATTTGGAGTCCTGGCCATGCCGCTTTCTAACTGGATGACCCTGGAACACTGATCAATACATTTTCTGAGCCAGCGTTCCTGTTCTGTGGAAGGGACGCCTAAGAGGACCTAGGACACATGAGGTGCTCCGCTGTGCTCACTGACCCACAGCCCGAGCTGTCTGATTCCTCCTAACCCCAACTCTTACCCCAGGGGGTCCTCGGGGCGCACCATCGGCCCTGTTCTGAATAATAATGTAAGGAGCTAATACTTCTTGAGGAGGAGTAGTCACTGAATATTAATTAGCTAATGTTAACAGAAAAACAGAGGGAATGTTTTCCCCAGAAGTCTTTGTAAATTGTTCTTCCAATTGCTGTCACATGGTTTTGAGGGGCTAGGACACCTACCTTCCACTGGGGAAGAAAATTTGACATGGGAAAAATTTCTTTCTGGGAAAATGCAAGTCAAAAGAAGTCGGCACTGGGATTCCCTTTGGGGCCTCCTTTAAAAGTCCTAAGAAGCTCACACCTAGTAGGTTTTTGAAGATATTTGCTGAATGAATGGATGCAAGAATGGACGTGAGCTAGAAAGCAAAAAACGGACCTCAATGGGTGGAGTGGTCTTAGAGCTGCTGGCGACGCTACTGGGCTTCGACGAACTCCAGATGCTGAGCTGCTGCAGGAGGCCGTGGAGACTGTCTAATTCTTAATCAGCTCCGTTTTGCTGTCCACAAAGTTAATTACTTAATGTGCTTCTTTGGAAGTGAGAGCTGGGGCAAGAAGTCGGGAGGACTGAATCCTTCCCTCAACTTCAAAGATCCTGTGTCTCTTTCTGCCGCCCAAATCCTCTAAGTTTCCGATGCACTTTGATATTCCCAGTGGAGACAAAGATCTGTGATTCAAGAAAATCCAGGCCAGATTAAAGGGCCAGGCACCGAGTCCGTGTGCCCAACACTGAACCACCAGCAACAAAGGCCCATTAGGATGTGGCTCCTGCCCGCCAGCTTGTCTTCTTGTGTCTCCCGACACAATGCTGACAGATTGGTGGGGCTGGTTTCTTCCTCCCCAAAACAATATTTTATGAGGAGTCTGTTTTATTAAAATATTTTCCGCTGGATGCTTCCTGTGTTTCAAGAAGTTGGTCTTGCCAGCTGGAGCTGATGACAGTTGAGAAAAACACATCCAAGTGCTGTTGTGACATGGCATTTGGAAGTGGAGGAGCACAACGGGGGGTGGGGGGGGAGGAGGCAGCATGGGAAGAGACGCAGGAAAACACCCGGGTTGCACCAGAAATGTCACTGGCATTATGGGAGAACAGCTCTGCCGGCCCCCCATGCCCCCCCCATCACATTAAAAAAATGTGAACAGAAACTCTCGGAATGATGTTCTAAAACATACCTCCCTATCTCCTGGTGGACCCGGGTCACTGTTACGTACGATCACAGAGAACCTGT
Organism: Delphinapterus leucas; assembly: GCF_059928025.1. Lineage (NCBI taxonomy): Eukaryota > Metazoa > Chordata > Mammalia > Artiodactyla > Monodontidae > Delphinapterus > Delphinapterus leucas. Next base: position 113,370,825 of record NC_143134.1, read on the forward strand.
CATTTGTTTTCTATCATTGCCAATTTGCCAACCCACTAAACTAGCCACCGCTGCTCCCTCTGGTTCATTTCAACCCCAAATGTTTCCCAAAAAGAAATCTAAAACAAGGTGTACTGCAAAAAAAAAAAAAACCCAAAACAAAAAAACCCACAAAAAGTGGTACTGACATAGTTCTGGTAATCTCCAGAATGATGGGGTTACCAGACACTGGCTCTCTGCATATACTGATGAAGCAATTCCCTATCACTGGGCTGGAAAAGCAACAGTGTAAATAAACGTGGTGAGGGAGTCCGAGCTCTAATCGGGAACCGGCCACAAAATGGGTAATGCTTTTCTGTAGAATGGGAAGTGTTGTTGGTCCAGGGTGTTTTTGGTGCAAAGCAAGGATATTCTGGATTTGCATTTCAATGTCTACAGGACCATGACCCTGTATCCCAGTACAGTGTCTAAAATATTTCGTCCAGTTTTAAAGAGATGGCTCTAAAGAAAAGTGACTAAATTCATTCCCCTAAGGAGAAATCTTTGGGGTCTGAGGCACTCTGAAGACATGCAGCATTTTCTCCACAAGGGGGCAATCATAATCCACGGCAGGGAAATAGTCCTCAAGATTCCCACCGTCCTATTGTGCACAGGAAAAGTTAAACCTACACCCAACTTCTGGAGTCCGACTTCCAAATTCTGCATCACCAAGCATCTCCCAAGACACACAGACACACACAGGTTTGAGGGCTGTCTAGGTAGGCTGGTTCTGTAACAACATGATAGTCTCAAGTGATACCATCCTATAAACCAGAGAACCCTGGAAGAGCTGAAGTGGACTGCAACCCGAGCTGGGCCACAGGCTGACATTTGGGAATTATTTCTTCCTTTTGGCTCCTTTTCTGGCTAGGACGTGCCATCTCCCATCTCCCTTAACTTCCTTCCCTGAGAACTTTTCTGAAAATAAGGCAGACACGAGGAGCATTCCCCTCTTCACCCAAGGGACCTCAGGGTCCCAGGGGCAAATTTTTTTTGGTTCCCCCAACAGCCCCAGACCAAGATGGTTTCATGCACTTTTTCAAGGCATCACTGGAAGCCAGTGTGTAGCTGCTGAGCTGTCTGGGCAGAAACCACCAGCCGTTTGCCTTGGGGATGGAGGCACATTCCTCTGATGGAAGCAGTGCTACCTTCTCCAGCTGGCTCTGAAGTCGGGGCCGTAAGCAGCTTTAAGCCTCCCACATTCAGACAGCTCAGCCTCTGGCCACTGCTTGCCCACCTGCCTCGTCATTCCCCTCATCTACCCAATGTCTACCCAGCAAGTGATTCTAAGCTGGGCCCTATGCTTGGTACTGGGCATAAAACCCAGCACCTGTCCCGTGGAGCTCTGGGCCCAAGGGGTGGTAGGAAAGCAAAGTCATAATAAAATAAATGCTAAGGCACAGGTGAGCAAAGGTACTGGTGGGGGAGGGGCAGTGGATGAGGATAGTCCTGTGTATAAATCTGAGCTCTGGAGACCCGGAGCAGCCCAGGCCTAGGAAGGTGATGGCCCTCGTTAAGTAGGTTGCCTCCTCGACCAGGTCCCTAACTCTCTTTTTCTGACCAGCTATCTTCAGCATAAGAAAAGGCCTAGAATCTTTTTCTGAGCTTGTTTGAGTACCCCTTGGGCGTCACCACTCAAAACCCAGCCCGGGTGCCCGGCTCCCTGGCCTCTGGGGCCTCCTGCTGGCTGTGACAACTGCTAGCAGAACTGACACTGAAGATCAAGCCGTGTTCCCCGACCGACCTCTCTGTGAAACACCCGCTCGGGGCTCCAGGGAAGCCTTTCAAAGGCCGGGGCTGCCACATGGTCTCCACAAAGCGCTGGCCCCGCTGGGCTCCTGCAGACACAGGGGAGGGGAGAACAGGGTACTCACTGTTCGGGGCTCGAGACGGACGTCCTCCGGCCTTCCACTGCGATGTTGCTCTTCGGTCTCTTAATGACGTGTGGCCGGGGAGGGCGCACCTAGAATGGGCACAGGGGGAAATCCCCAAGAAGGGCTCAGTTGGAAAAGCCACATAGGAACATTCTCAAGATGCAGATAAGTGGCCCTAAAACAAACGCTGAGGAATTTTCACAGCATAGGTTCAAAGGCTCTGCTTATCACGGAGACACGGCCGTTGAATTTGCAGCCGAGCCGTGAACTGGAGTTCTGTGACCTACTCAAAGGGGAAAGGCCCTTCTGAAGGGCTGGGTCCCTCATCTGCAGGTCGCGGTGGCACCACCTGCCTCCTCTCAGGGCTGCCGCGAGGGTTCAGCGAGACACTGTCTGTGCAGGACCCGGGACAAAGAGGCTCTCACTGATGACGAGTCCCTCTTGCCTTCTCCTGGAACCCGGAAACCAGTTTGGTAGAACAAAAAGGTTTCACTTAGACTTTGTTTTTGGGGTACATATGCCTATGTTGTTCTTTTTACAGCTGAATTACAGGAGGCCTATTTTCCTCTCTAAGTGGGAGTGGGGAGAAGCAAATACTAACAGCTTTAGAGCGCCAGTAAAAGTCCCTGGGCATCCCTGTGTAGTCCTCCTGAGCAGGGCTCGGCCTGGAAGCCACACAGCCTGTGTGGGCACTGCACTCACCACGCGGACCTAGCTTAAGGGCTGGAGGTGGGCGTATTGACAGTGAAGTACACAGCTTCCCTGTCCACAACCAGGCTGCAGCGGCAAGGTAGTTTTTTTCTGACCTGAGGCCTCCGAAAGCCAAGACGAGGGATCCTATAAAAAGACACCCCCTTCTCCCACCAGAGCCCGTGATGAGAGTTAGGCTAAGAATTTCTAGGCGTCCTTAGAAGGATACTCATTTGGTCCAGTCAACATTAGCTGGCTTTAACTCCGGCACCATCTTCTGAACACCACCAGAGAAGGACTGGAGAAAGCGAAGAAAGCCTGTCTGTGAATTTTGCTGCCAATAAGAAAGAATGAGCAGCCCAGTGCGGGGGCCGCTTTCTCTCTGCAGATGAGGGACCACGGCGGGAAACGCCACGGACGCTGAGCTTAGCAGGCAAGACAGGGAAGAGGAACACATACTCACTCCAATCCCTGCCGCCCTCTTCCCTGAACCCACCCTCCCACCAGCCCCCAACCCAGCACTGGTGGGCGACACAACACAATGGCTTCGGAACACAGATCACAGAAGTTGGCTGTGTAAGAGACACGTCTTTAATAATCTCATCAAGCCCTCACGTCTCCACGTGTCTGACCTAACCAGAGTTTTTCCTGTGGAACGGCCAGTCTGATCTCAGCCTGGTCTGGCAAATCAGAGACGTGGTAAGAGCCAAGTGCGTTCCACCAAACTTGCTGTCTGCTCTGGGATTACTGTGAAGATCCAATGAGGTGATGCGGGGAAAGTGCCAGCACGGGGCCTGGCACACAGTGGGGGCTCAATAAACGCTCACCTTGTTTCTCTGTGACCTTATCAGTAACAAAAAGAAGACGGGGTGTGGGTGTCTCCAAATTAGAAGATGGATCTATGGTGGCCTACCCTTGCCTAGCACGGTGCTCACTGCCTGGTTTACAGTGACCCCTCAGCAAGATTTTTAGAAATGGATGTTGCTGCCTGGAACCTAAGAAGTGCATAATAATGTTGCTATTATGATAACTGTTATTAGAACAGTGCCTGCCACAAAGCAGACATCCAGTCACCGGCTGCTGAATAAACGAATGGATCCGTCCCCCACTCGTGCGAACCCTGAACCGGTTTCCCGGCCTAGAGCCGGACTCCTCTTGCAGCTGGTAAACAGGATCACCTGGTTTGCACCTGACTTTGCACCACAAAGGCGGGGTGCAGTCAGGGCAGCGCTGCCCTGCCCCGGAGGTCCCGGGGTGGGGCTTTGGGAAGGTCACACATTAAGGCCCATTCGCCTGTCCTCGCCCACAGCTGCTCCTTGTACAATAGAGGCAGGTTAGGAATGTGAACTTGTGGCTGAAATGGGGGGATTAAGTTTGTGGCAACTTCAACTGAACTTGCAACGTGGTGAAACATGGGGAAAAAGAACAACAGAGCTAATTAGACGAGCTGAGCTGTCAGAGCGCCGCTGAATGGCTCAGCGCCAACAAACAAAAGGAATGGGTTGGCAATCAGCAGGATCGATGGAGAAGACTGCTTCATTAGGGATGATAAACCAGACAGAGCAGGAAGGGGGGGCGGGAGGGGGAGGGAGGCGGCAAAGCAGGGGAGGGAGAAAGGCACGGCGGACCCAGAGACAGTCGCCCGCGTGGCTGCAGACACACCCAGAGTCACACACACATCTGACTGGTGTGGACAAAGCAGACACAAAATAGCAGACACAAAATTATACTCATGGACAGACAACCACCCAGAGACACGCACAGGCCTCGAGATACCAACATGCCCAGTTTCACAAATACACACTCACAGAGGCACACACAGGAGGAGAAGGCACATGCACAAATCTCTCTCTCTCTTTCACACACACACACACACACACACACACACACACACGGCCGCAGACGTACAGCTAGAGCCGTAACCAGGCACAGACACACACAGACAAAATGGTTTAATTAAGCCCGAATCACAAGACGATACAGACAACTGGCCTGTCATATTTCAGCGATCACATCCGTCTTTCCGGGGTGCTTAGGAAGGGCGGGGGCTGGGGATGAGGGAAGAAACCACATGCACACACAACTACGACCGGCCCCACCAGTGCTAGGATCCCAGCAGCGCTGGGGGAGAAAATGCTAAACAGGGATTTGGAGCTCTGTTCAAGGGGGACTTGAGGGGAAAGTTGGGAAACTAGCCAATTCCCCACTGGATTTAAAACCTGAGAAATCTAAGTCGGCAGGGTTAAATGTGTATTGAATACAAAAGCACCGAGTACATTTGATTTTAATGGTGAGCAAGAAATAATAAATACAGAGCTTATAAAGCGCTTCACATGCAGCCGACCACAGCCTGCCTCTCCCCTGCACGCCCCGGCCCACTCCCCTGGGCCCACCAGACACTGGCAAGGCTTTCTTCTGCTTTTTCCTTTTTCTTCTTTTTAAAAAGAAAATCTAAATCCTCTGGTCACATCTGAACTCCAGCCACAGGTGCCAGGCTACAAGGCTCCTTCCAGAAAGGCTGAATGGCTAGCCCCCATGCTCCCACTACCCTGGGCCGATGGCCACACTTCTGCCCAGAATGTCTGCAGCTAAGTGACCCGGCAAAGCCTGGCTATGGGCCAGTGGCTCCTGACATGGGAGCTTGTCAGGCCATCTTCTTCGAGGCCCTTGAGGGGTTCCATAGCCCACGGGCCCCAGGTTCACCCCTAGTGTGCAGTGGTGCCCACTGGAAATGCTTGAGTGAATGCACTCGGAGTGAACAGACCCTGGCGCACTGGGGAACGCAAGCCCGAGAAAGCACAGAACTTCTACGGCTCCCAAATTAGTCCCATAGTGACCCTGCTTGGCAGAAGGTGTTTGGGTTGGCAGAACTGGGGTACGTGCACCCACCTCTTGCCAGGGACTGTGCTAGGTGCTACACATATATGACCTCATACCCCACCAGGTAGGTGTAGCAAGCCATTCTACAGATCATGAAACTACGGCTCAGAGAAGGTATGCGTCTGGCCTAACATCACACAGTCAAGAGTGTCCAAGCTGTGATTCAAACCAGGACAGGCCTCTCTGACTTCCAGGCCCAGGAGAATCAGTTCTGCTAGGTACCTGCCTCTTCAAAGTCTCACAACCCAAGCGGGGTGCAGCCCTGCATGCCGGGCTGGTCACCTCCTGCACCAGGGCGGTGGCAGAGGTAGCTGCTGCTCAGGCTTTGCTCAGGGCAATACTTGCCTTTCCAAGTCCTCAGTCGCCAACGGATGTGGCTGAATTCCAGCCCCCTCGCCCCCCAATCTATACGAGTCCCCACACTGGTGACACAACGTGGAGCCCACAGTAGCTGTCTCCAGTACCTGAGTTCTTCCAAGGGCAGCAATCCTGCCCTGGATCACACTTTCTAAGGGACTCCCTGCCTGTCTTGGATCCTAGGTCTCTCCAAGGACTTCTGAGAGCTACCCTCTGGATGACTTTGGCTTGGGAGAGGCTGCTTGGTGAGGAGTGGGGAGAGGCAGGGCAGAGAGGCAGGCCTGGGCTCAAAGGCCAGCGTGGCCTCTTATCATCTCTGTGGTCTCGGCTGCCATTTGGGGAAAGAGCATCTGCCTCCTCCAGGCTGTTGTAAGGACAAAGGAGCACAGTCTAGGCACATAAAAGGTGCTCAGTAAATGTCAATCCCCTTCACCGCTGCGTGCCTGCCAGGATCTAACACGGCCGTAGAGGTTCCACAGGAAGCCCCAGCCGGCTGCTGATGAATTTTTTCTCACCTGAAGGCTCTGCCCCAGTCCTTTGTACTCCGTGGAGACGGAGATGAAGGGTCTGGGGAGCTTGGCATGCTGAAAAGACCATGTGTTCTAGAGTGTGGTGACCCCTTTGTGTAGTTGAGGGACTTGGGGTAAGTCACTGGGCTTCGGTTTTCTCATCTCTAAAACAGGTGGAGGCGATGCCTACTTCATAGAGTTACTGTGAGGCTCAGCTGGGTTGATGTGGCCAAGAATGATTTGCTGACTATGAAAATCCTAGGTGAATGATGATTATTAAGAAACTGGGTCATTCCTTAGAAGCTGTAAGATTTAGAAACCTGTTAAGAAGAGGAAGAACTGCTACTGTGTGCCAGGCACTGTGCTAGGTGCTTTACAAATGTCATCTATATCATGCTCACAAAAACCTCCATGAATGGGGGTGTATTCGAGAGAGAGGAGAGAGGCTCAGAGAGCTTCAGGACCTGCCCAGAGTCACACAACTTTGGTCTCAAGCCTGGCTCTGTCTACTCTCCAAAGCCATGTTGCTAATGACTGTACTGAAATTCTCACTAAATCACACAAGTTTTGACCCAGTAGCTGGCTTCCTGTCCCCCAAAGCGCTTTCTTTTTGCTGTTTGTGACTTCCTTCCAATGACAGCGAGCAGAAACATTCCAGCCCCTCGACAGCAGTGCTGATCACGGTTGGACTGGGGTACAGGATGGATCTGTCACACGTGGTTGGAACTGCAGTGTCACGGCTGCCTCCACCCCAGCCCTCTAACTCCCACATGCGGTAGGGAAGGGAAGGGAAACAGTGCCACAGAACTTTCCAATATCCGTGCAGAGAGCGGCCACCCAACCGATGCTGGGTACGTGCGCCTAGGATTCAAAACAGACACAGTTCGAGAGCGCTCCTAACCACTTCCGGTTTGGTGCTGCCTGATTCGAATCAATTTTTGCTCAAATAAACCCTTAAATTAAAAAAAAAAAGAAACAGATACAGTTCCGCCTAGTCAGCTGCACCCCTGGGCCACCACACCTTTCGAGATGGATGTGGACACCGCAGTGGGGCGGCGGGAGGGAGTGGGACTCGGGCTCATGGGGAACTCTGAGGGCCGCTTTTGCTGGACTGCAAGAGTGGTGGCCGCTTTGAACAAGAAACAGAGAAACTCTTCTCTTGGTAAACAGCCCTCACTCAACGGTCCCGGCAAGTTTCCTTCCCACTTTAAGGGAACCTGCTAAAGTTATCAGGCCTCTCAGCACGACCAAAGTCTGAGCCCACACGAAAAAGGACTTCACCGATGCTAAACATGGGACCCACACCCCATATGTTCCCAAGGTATGTTCTCTTGAGAAAACACGGGTGGGTCTCTTTCCCTTGCCCACCCAATCCCAGGTGTTGGTGGGTTTATCACATCTCATCCTGCTTTTCTGCCCTTACTTGGAGCTTCGCTTGGGAGGGTGGAGCCCCACGTGAGGCCCAGGAGATGAGGCAACCCGGTCTCCATCTGAGCCGGTTCAATATTCTCTGGGTGTAGCCTCTACCCCCCAGGAAGGGATATCAAATGCATCTGCAAACCGAGATCTGGCGGAACAGACCCCTGCTGCCAGATTTCTGCTTCCTTTGTGAGGAAAAGGCAGCTGCAGCCTTTAAAGCTCATTGGCTAGCAACGTGGCTCAACCCAGGAGATGCGCTCGAACGATGCACACACGGCAAAAACACCACACAGCGACCCTGCTGCCTACAGCTCTGACCTGCGAGTCACCAAACTGATTCAGAAAAAGGAGAGAGAAGCCCAGAAAGTGCAAGTCCAGGGACATGCCACACAGAGGGAAGCTGAATAACCCACTTCATGGCTTTCTTTGGCAAGGCAGCTGAGTTCAGACCCCTGAGGTTTAGTCAGGCGGGGAGACGGCTCAGGCAGTGTTAGGCGGGAGGGCAGTACCACCGGCTACTCACGGGCCTCGAGCGCTGTATCTTGGGAGGCGGCGGGCGAGTGGGATGGAGTCTCTGCGGCTGCATTAAAGTGGAAACTTAAGGAATCAGTACACACGGAGATGATCTGATGCATTTCCACACACGGCTCCAAGCATTCAGCCCCCCAGGCGGGAGCCCAAGGGCCGTCCTCGACGCCTCCTGCTGTCTCAGCCGGTCACCGGCTCCTGCACATCCCCTGTCCGAGGCCCTCCTCTCCACTTCGAGCCTGGATCACTGTAATCACCTCCAAACAGGCCCCCCCGCCGGATCTCCTCAGCCATTCTCCAAACAGGCCAAGCGGGATCTTCTAAAATGCAATGTGACCCTGCCGCACCCCAGCTTCGAGACCTCTGCTGTCCCCTCCTGTCCTGGGGCCACACACAGTTCAACAAGGCCCTGGGCTGGCATTCCAAATCCTCCAAGACCTGGGTTCTGCCGTGCCCCACCCAGACCCCTCCCAACCTGTGCTCACCAGCAGACCCTCAAATGGCCTGAGGCTCTCAGGCCTGCTTCCTGCCTGCCCAGCAGGTGGAATGACCAACCCCATCCTGATGTGCCTGGCAAACCTTTACTTATCCTTCACGAATTCGCGCAGGTCAGATGCTGCCTTCAGTGCTCTGACTCGTCGCTCACTACCACCACGTATCTTCCCCTCCCCGCCCCCCATTCTCCTTCAGATGTTCATTTCCTTAAGGGATTCATCCCTGTGCCTCGGGAAGAAATATCTGCTCAGTAAATGTCTGAGGAACAAATAAAATTTTTGCACAAAATGCTTGACTTTTGAACTCAGGACTTGAATAAAAATCAACAGAGCACAGACCTCTTAGCTCGCTCCTCAAACCCTTTATCTCGAAAGTCAAGCTTTGTTCTGTCAATGGCCTGCCCATCTAGATGCCCTGGACAGTGGGGCGGATGGGCAGACACAGTAAGGAGAGGAAAGGTCCACACTAGACCAAGGTCACAGACGCTCGGTGAGCCCTGGGAGGCTTCCAGTTGGGTCCTCTGTGAACCTCGTGGTTCACAGAGGTCCATCAGTACGCCACAAAGTCCAGACGCCCACTACAGGAGCCAATGGCCACACCTGGTGAGTCCAAATTAAGACGCGCTGTAAGTGTAAAATGCACGCTGGATTTCAGAGACTTAGTTTGAAAAGAGAATGCAAAATACCTCAATAATTTTTTATATTGATTATATGTTGAAATAAAAATGTTTTGGATATTTCAGTTAAATATATTATTAAAATTAATCTCATCTGTTTCTTTTTACTTTTTAAATGCAGTTACTAAAAAATTTAGAATTCCGTATGTGGCTTGCATGTGTGGCTCCTGTTACGTTTCTCGTGGACAGCACTTCAGAGCTTCACTTGGTTGGAGTGGTCCTCCAGGTAGTAAACTTGCCTCAGAACTCATTCTCTACAACCAGCTCCCGGAGAGACGGGCCATGTTTCAGGCGTCCCTGGATCCCTGGTGTCAGCAAAGGGCCTGTCAGAGTGGCCTATGGAGAAAATTGGCCGACTGACTTGGTGGAGAATTGGGGTCCCTCATGGCACATCAAGAGCATATGTGGATGGAAATAAAGTCTGGCTTCCCAGATCCTGTGCCGTTAGGAGTGTAGGCCAACCCGTGCTCGGTGACCCTTCTTCATTTGGAGGCTATCTGGGGTTAGGATGCCACCCAACGAGATGAGCACGGCCACCCACAAGTGCATAGGCTGCTGCCCTTGTCCCAACCCCCCGACTCTCACACACAACCCCCACTTCCCCCATCACCCTCAGCTTCCCTTGTCCTCGGCCACTCTGCTTCTGGGTGACCTCCTTCTCTAGCCCCAGAGCCCTCACCACTAGTCACCTCTGACCTGCATTTCTGTCCCTGCTGGCGGGGGTGGCAGCGTTCAGGAGGTGACCTCTGGGGTCAATCTCAGACTGAACCCCATCCCTCCACTCATCCTGTGGCCCAAGATTTAACCATCAAGCCTTACTTTCCTCATTTGTAAATGCAGGTAATGGCACTACCTACCCAAGGGGGCTGCTAGGAAGTTTCAATGGGAAGATGTTCGCCAAGATCTTTAGCCCGTAGACGCCAGCAACTATCATCATTATCAGGTTTGCCCGCCTCCAGCCTCTCCCCTTCCCAATCTATCTTCCACGCTTACTCCAGAGTGGACTTAAAAAATACACGCCCAATTACGTCATTTGCTAGCCTAAAGCATCTCAGTGGAAGGCTGGCATCTCCCAAGGTGTCTTCTGAGAAACCATCCTGGGAGATGCATTGTATGAAAGAAGAAAAGGGGGCTCTCCAGCCAGACAAGTCTGGGAAGTGCTGTGTCTTGCTCCATTTGGGGATTCACAATGCTGGTTAGCACAGCAAAGGCTGCCAACCCTTGCAATAAAACACCTTACCGTGAACAGGCAAAACACTATTAACTCCTTTTTTTTTTGTAAAAGACCCATTTCCCACATTTATTTGGATATAGACTCACTTCCCCTATAACACCTGTTAATATCCCCTGGAAAATGTTAACTGAAGTGCTCAAAGCCCTCCGGATTCTGGGCCCCACCCATAAGCCTCTGCAATCTCATCTCTGGTGCATCTCCCCCACCAACCCCACCCCCCGCTCAGCCCCTTGCTCTCCCTGAAAGCTCAGGTGTTTTTTTTAAATTTTTATTTACTTTTGGCTGTGCTGGGTCTTCGTTGCTGTGCACGGGCTTTCTCTAGTTGTGGTGAGCGGGGGCTACTCTTTGTTGCGGTGCGCGGGCTTCTCATCGCAGTGGCTTCTCTTGTTGCGGAGCACCGGCTCTAGGCGCAAGGGCTTCAGTAGTTGCAGCACGCGAGCCCTAGAGCGTGCGGGCTTCAGTAGCTGTGGCGTGTGGGCTCAGTAGTTGTGGCGCGTGGGCTCAGTAGTTGTGGCGCGTGGGCTCAGTAGTTGTGGCTCGCGGGCTCTAGAGCACAGGCTCAGTAGTTGTGGCGCATGGTCTTAGATGCTCCGCGGCATGTGGGATCTTCCCGGACCAGGGCTCGAACCCGTGTCCCCTGCATTGGCAGGCGGATTCTTAAACACCTTGCATCTCCTTTTGTCTCACTCTTGGTGCCTCTTATTTGTCCTTCACTGTCTGGCTCAAGCACTGCCTCCCCCAGGAGGCCCTCCCTGCCCTTCCCTGAGGAGCATGGGTCAGGTGCTCTGCCCCCCATGTATTCACAGCACAAAGGTTGTAATTATCAGCTCACTCATTGCATTTCTCCGTTTATCTAGTATGGTACTGGCTAAATAGGTGCTCAGCAAAGATTTTTGGCTGAAGCTTCCTGGCACATGTAGAAACTCAACACGTTAGTTCTCTAGATTCTGTGATTAATTTATTTTGCTTTGTCATCAGGAAGTGCTAGTTCTTTTGCAACTGAATTTATAAACGGTGGAAGGAAAGCAGCCTCTTGACTACACCTAACCTAGAAGCTAGTAAACCAGAGGAGTTTATAGACACTAAGAAATGGTAACGTGGTACAACTGTCCTGAGTGTGGCCGTGAGGACCCACAGCAGGGATGCTGGGTATATCACGGCAGCTCCCTCAGGGCAAGGCACACAGTGGATACGCTGCTAAGAAGCTTCTGCTTCTTGGAGGGGAGGAAGTAGTAGGGCTGTTGGGTCATGGTGGTTGCAGTTTCCCAAATATGCCGGGTGGCATGAGGGTGGGGGACACAGCTTGCGGAGAGCTGAGTACTCTGGGGACAGTTAGAACAGCCCATAAGGGTGGAATGGTGGTAACTTGGGCGGGAGGAGGGGGTGAAGAGAGAAGCTAGGGGAGAATCAACTCAACATACCGTTTTCTAGAACGTGGCTCCAGTGCTGGGGAAGCTGAATCAGGGAGTAACTGAATATGGGGCTGTAACAGGGTGAGGTGAGGTCCGACACGACTGCAGAGCTGGCCAGATACAGTGAAAGTCACTTCCGTGAGCCGGGGTCCCCACCCCCGGCCGCACTCCTTGAGGGCCAGGGCCAGTGCGCGCTTGTCTGTCTCTTTCCACGGCTCTGGTGCCAGGAGATTATCCTTCCATGGACAAGGAGACAGACTGGAGGGGGGGAAAGTGACCTGCTCCCAGGCCGCCTGACTGCCAACCCAGGGCTCCTCCCACTGCTGGAGGAAGAGGAGACAAAACCAGAGGAGCCTTGGAGCTGAGAATCAAGAGGTCTGGGCACTTTTGCAGGGAAATCATGTCACACGTGATCCTCAGTACCCTAGATACACTGACTGCTGATTCTTAAGCGAGCTCAGAAAGGCTGAGCCTTTGGCCATCTTTGGCTAAGAAGAGTTCTGTTCAACAATTCATCTGGCACTTCGTGAGCTGAGCTGTGGCAGGAGGGATGGGGCGCTGGCACATGCCTTCCTGAGGGTCATGTGTAGTCGGGAAGCAGACTCACTCTCCCATGCAAAGTGAGGGAAAAACTACCTGGGGCCAGGCCCTGGGGATTCAGGAGACTAGGACACAGTCTGTCCTTAAGGAGTGTATGGTCTAATGGAATTTGACCCACATCACGGAAAAATACCTTTCTTAGAGTACAAAGGGCATTTGGGCTAAAACCCCAAGACACATGCTTTGGTGGAAAGACTCACGTGCATGTCTTGACTCTGTCATTTTCTAGTTGAGTTCAATACTGGCTCTGCCATTTGGCAAGTTATTTAATCTAAGCCTCAGTTAACCCTTCTGTAAAATGGAAATAACTCCTGAGTCACAAGCACTGGTGTGAGGGTGCTACAAGAGTGCATTACAGCTGTGGGAGGCTCTGGTCTGGCAACCTGCTGATGAAACAAGACCATCCAATCCTCTGTCCTTCCCTTAAACCCACCAGTCTTCCCAGAAGAGTCCTGTGAATGTGAGGACCTTGGTTTTTCAAGGGAGTGTGCTGTGAGCAGGGCGCTGTTGAAAGGGACTGGATTTTACTAATCTCTTCTATTTACATGATGCGTTTTCCTTTCAAAGCATTTCTACTTCCCTTCTTTCCTTTGAGCCTCACATTCCCTGGTGAGGCAAGTTAGAGGAGTGTTATTTCCCTGTAACAGAGGCAAGAAACAGGAGGCCCAGAGAGGCTAAGTGACTAGTATGAGGTCACAGAGCTAGTAGCAGGAACTAAAACAAGCAGGCATCCTTAGTCCATTGTGCTATCCTTGTCAACCAAAATTTCCAAAGTCATCTGGAATCCTTTCTGACTCGGTTTTTCTAACCCATATCCCTTCTGAAGTTGCACTATGTTGTTAAGAGATCTGTGCCTTAGAGAAAAGGCTGGTGAAAGAATGACTGACATCCTCCCCTTCCTTCCTTACTTGAGCATCTCTTTCCAGTGCTTTCCAAAGGAGATTCACGTGTTGATTCATTCAACAAACAATGCAGTATGCTTCGTACAGGCAAGAGGCACACCAGTGAATAAGACCCAGTCCTGCCCTCAAAGGGCTCCCACTCTGATGGTGGGGTTATAATACAGGTGGAAAGAGGTCTGTGGAGGTACCAAGGAGGGGGCTCTTCTACCCGATGGGGGTGGTACAGAATTGAGGTGCATGAGATGGGAACCCCAGTGATCCAACAAAACCAAGTGAGGGTGAATATGAGGATAGGGCAGGCCAGGAGGAACGGCTGGTGGGTGGGGTCACATAATACAAGGCCTTGACTGTCAGCCTAAGAAGTGTGGATTTCCTCCTGAGTGCAGTGGGAGGGATTTAGGCAGGGGGGGACGTATCAGAGGCCTTGGTGTCAAAGATGGATGGGCTCCTGAGGACAGACACTCCCTTCCGGCCAAGGGGGCCCGCCCAGACCTCCATGCTGTCAACTCGCCAGCTGGCACGTGACTGCTGGGAGATGTGAACGTGAGAGGGTAAGCCCCAAAGTGTGATTGACATGGAAGTCCCAGAGAAGAGAGGAACTCTTTTGGCCTCTGACCGTCTCTGCCTGACCCTCGGCGTTTATATCTGTCAGCCGTGTGGACCAGGTGAGTATGCTCATTGGATATGAAACCCACATTTATGAGGACAGCATCTGATTTGCAGTTAATTTGTTGATGCAGCAAAACACATTGTTTCCAAAAGGTCAGGGGGGGAAGCCGTGTTGGAATATCAACTTAATTACCTGGGTGGCATGAATGAACGGGCGCCCTACACGGGGCTGCAGGTCGGAAAATGCTTCACCGCCAGGCGTGGACGTGGGGCAGAGAGTGAAGCGGGGTTACAGGTGGGGGCAGCCTGCGAGGTGGGCAGAACCGAAGCTCCGGTGGCCCGCTGTCTTCTAACGCCTAACCAGCGCATTTGCTGTCCCGGGAATGAGGGTCATTATTCCATTTCACAGATGAGGAGAGGCAAAGACTTGCCCAGGGTCACACCAAGCAGTGGATGGCAGGCCTTCAGAAGAGGGTCGAAGAGCTCGTCTCAAGTTAATTGTGCACTGGGGCAGGAGTCCTGTGATGGATGTGGGAGGGGCCGGCTGTTTGGGAACCAGTGCACGGATTTCCTCAGTCCCCATGGAGGACACACCTTGGACTATCCCTTTAACATCCCTTTAAGGTCAGAATCAGCCTCCCCTTTTCACGGCTGGTAAAGCAGACTCAGGGAGGGCAAACAGGCGCTGCCTAAGGCCACACAGAAAGTGAAATGTCAAAGTCAGTGGGCGGACAGGCCAGACCCCAAGCGGGGACCGGTGGTGAGGGGAAGGGGGCAGAAGATGGGAGATGCCCGAGGCCACAGGGATCAAGCAGCTTCATTGAAGGCCGAGGTCTATGCATGCAAAGCTTGGGGTGGGGAGGCAACCTGCTTGAGGTGGCAGCCAGAGCCCCTGCCATTACCCTTTCTGAGGGCCAGAGAAGGTGGGGCATGCCCGATGGCGGCTGGAGGCATGAGAACGGTGGCCTCCAAGGTCAGCCTCAAAGGGGGTCTCAGGTCCTTTGGGTCTGAATGGTATTCTGAACTGTCCCTTTTCTGTCAGACTCCCATCTAGCTCACCTGGAAGAGGCCCTGGCATCCCCAAAGGGGAGGCTGGGTAGATGCTGTGGGCTTTTCTGTGCCAGGGATGTGCCCCAACCAGATATGCTTCCAGGAATGGAGAGGGTAAAAGAGAAAATTCACAATTAAACCCTGTTACTGTTTAACGAGGGAAGAGTTCACCTGGTTAATTTTCCTGGCTAGTAGCCACATCAATGCTCTGACCTGTGCATGAAATGGCCCTGGTTGGGAGAGGAAGACAAAGCTTTCTGTGGCTTTACAAAGGGCCTCTGGGCTGAGAGCAAGGCTCCTCTACTCCTCGGGAAGGGAGAGCCGCTATTATGCAAGGTATGAAAATAAAAGAGGGCTTCTTTTGATAGGCCTCCAAAAAGGAGTGTATTGAAGCTATATTTGTGTGGAGTGTCTCCTTTGAAATGCCCAACCAGCTCTCTCAGGCACAGCTCTCGCCTGTCCCCCAACTCCTGTCATTATCTTGAATCCTCCCGTCCACACTTGATAGAGCTGATCCTGCTTGTTGGGGAGGATCAAATGCTTGCCTCCGCTTCAGAGTGTCAGCAAGGATGCTGGAGAAGACTGAGCGCTGGTGTCCTACAGCACTCGCTCTGTGCCAACAGCACTGGGCAGGCCCTGGGGCCCCACAGGGGACCCTGGGGTCCTCGGGCCCTGCAGCATCCGCAGAGGTAACTCTCAGCTCCAGGCTGTCATCTGGGAGGGATGCTCATGGAAAGACACTGCACAGGATGGACTTCTGCATCAGAGCTGAGGAAGAAGTTTCCATCCTGCCCGTACACGATGACAAGGTGCTTCTTATTGGGAAAGGGAGGCTGGGAGGGGCCTCATCCTGGGGCACCCTCAACGGGCCAGGTGTTACCCAGTATATCTCAGTCAGTCCTAAACCTCTGGATAGAAGCCCTGCCATAATCCCTCCAGCCCAAATTCGCACAATACATTAGGAAGCTGGCTGTCGGACTCCGGGGGGAGGTTCCCACATGCCTGCAAGTCGCCGTCCTGAGGCACCCTCTGCAGTGGTGCTGGGGACTGAAGGTGGCCCTTGAAGAAAAGCTGTAGCACCTGCTGTCGGCTCTGTACGCCGTTGTCTCTGGAGAGGGGCTGCCGGGGACTCAGCCCCCTCAACAAGTCACCTTGCGAGGCCACTCTCCCTGCTGGGCCCAGGCACTCTTTGCGGCAGTGAGAGCTGAGCCGAGAGACGGTTCCTCCCGGTCCTGGGAGCAGTGCATTCTTCCCCGATGTTGACAGGAGTAGTATTTTGTAGCGGTGCTGCTTAATTTGTAGTGGCATTTGTGGTTTGAAGCCTTGTCAAGATCCCTGATTACTTCCCGTGCAAGGAGCTCGGCTGATGGGGAAGTTCACATGCTGAACAAAAGCAGCAAGGCAGCTGTGAGGGAAGGCTGCGAGGGGGCCGGGTGACCCCAGGCCGCTTGGGGGACAGAGGCGGGGGGAGGGAGGGGGGACAGCAGTGGGGCGGGGGAGGGGAGCCCTTTGTTTTTAGTCAGGTGCAGCTGCTCGGTCTGAATAGGTGGCATCCCATTGGCGGCCCGAGGTCAGGCAGCAGATGCGGGCCGTGGCTGGGCAGGGGCAGGGAGCCTTGCTGACGCGTGCCATTCTCTGCCCAGACAGAAACAGGAGGTGGGGGCTTCGCTGCTACCTACATGGGGGCAGCCATCTGGGATGCCATCAAGGGTGCCTGGGTGGCATTCCCAGGAGGTGGGGGATGCCAGGAGGGGCTTCCAGATGTTGGGAGAGAGAATCCCCCTCTGACAGAGGCAGGGGAGCTGTTTTGAGGCACTTGCTATGTTCCAGGTTCTGTACTAGAAGCTCTACCTGTAAGGTCTCTAATGATCCCAACAACCCTGCAGAGAAGGTAAAATCCCCATTTGGGAGTTGAAGAAACTGAGTCTGCATGGCTCAGTGACTTGCCCAGGCCTCACCGCTAACAGGTGGCCGAACCAGCCTCCAGACCCAGGTAAGTCTGACCCCAAAGAAGCCCACACTCCTTCCATCAGACCCGATACACAAACGGCAGAAGGAAGATGCTGAATCTTATCCCCTTGAGAATGAGGGTGCTCCCCTCTCCCTGGGGAGTTCCTCCCCCCAATATCCTCTGAGTTTTTTGTCTTGCTAAGTCCATTCTGACCACACAGAAAGGTTTGTCTTTGCAGCCGCCTACATTTCACCAGGCCTGTGTCCTGACTTGGGGAGGGTTTGCTCGGTGCATTTAAGGGCTGGGGCCAGCTCAGCAAAACCAAGGCTAATTTATCATCTCTGGAATGGTGTCCACCCCAAGCAGTACTACCACTAGGAAATTAAAATAAAGATCTTCTCCCGATTTTGCAGTTGTACAGATAGGATCGCATAGCATCTTCCAGAAAGGGAGTCTGGTGATTATGACAGCTTCCACGCTGCTCTCCCTGCCACCAGCTCCCCCCGCCCTGGTCCACCCGCAGCTCGGGGAGCTGGTCATGTCCTGCAGACAGTTCTCGGCAGGCCATTCGAGACCCAGTCTCTGGCCCACCCACCCCATATTCCACCCTACCACAAGCAGCCCATTTTTCCAGCCCTGCAAAGACATGCCCTGCCACTCATGTGCCACAGCCCTTCACAACGCACGTGCTCGTCCTGGGTGCCCTTCCTGCACCTGCCTACCTGGTGGGTTCAGCTCATCCCTCAAGCCTCTGTCCCTTCCCTGGAAGCTATCCCTCTCTTCCTGGCTGGATAGAGCCCGGCTTCTTTCTTCTGTCCCTCCCCTAAAGACGAGGGGTTCCTCGAGCGTGCCGTGGCGTCTTGGTCACATCTGAATCCTGGGCTCTAGGCACAAGGCCTGCACGCGGTCAGTTCAAAGTAAATGCTCGCCCAAGACTGTGGGACTAGACTCAAATGATCAGTAAGGCCGTTGCCCAGCATTTGACTAATGTGAACCAACTAGTTGTCATCCTATCACTGAGTCGCACTGTCCACAAGGCTGGCAATATTTCTGATCAGGAACGGCATGCTTCTGAACAGGAACAGCATGCTTCTGATCAGGAAAAAACTCCCAACCTAGAGATATCCTGGTCTAACAGGTTGAGCCCAAGGCCACCCTGAAGAGCAAGAGACTTTTCGAGGAGAATGCAAAGGTGGGAAGCTTAGATGTGAAATATCCCCAAATTTTCCCAGTGTCTGTTAAAGACAGTCAGGTTCGCCAGACAGAGGCTTTTTTTTTTTTTTTTTTTTTCCTTCCCTCAGAACAAATGGATGGAGAACCTGTTTTTAAAATTCCTGGACCCTGGCATACATTTCTATCTGTGTCAAAGTCTAGCCCTCCACCGCCTCAGCAGAGTTTAAAATCCTAGCTAATAGGTTAACAACTGTTTTTCTTCAGCTTCAAATGAAGAATATCAGAAGGCTGGGGGGGAATGCAGCTCTCCAATTTGTACGGACTGCACACAGCTCCCTGCAACGTGTGTTTGACAGGACTGACATTCTGTACCGCTGTGAGATGGGGAAACGTGTGACATTTTTATTCATGGTGGCGTACGCCCTTGTAATGATCAGCTCTGGTCGATGTGCTTACCGCAGCAGCCCCAGAGCCCTCCGAGAACAAACAGGAACCCAAGGTGCCAGCAGTTCGACTGCCTTATTAAACACCGCCAGGATCCTAACGAAGACCAACTGCTGGAAAATCTCACTGTCAAATCCTCAAGGACGTTGTCAGTGCACAGCTAACTGCATATATTTTTCATTTAAAATACTGAAATCCAGCATTGTGCCATTACAACCGAGGGGAGGGGCACCCACTCCAGCGGCCATTCTGTCGGCTGCCTCTTTGGAGCTCCAGATGCCCAGTGGGGTTCAGGGCTGAAAAAGGGGTGGCGGAGATGGGAAACTGAGTTTCTGAAAACCCAGCCCAACCTTCAGGGTGAAAGGCTGAAGGTTACAGGGCTCTGGTGAGAGTCATTTAAACTTGGAAAGTGGATCCACTGGCTCCCTCCTAAGTCTGAGAGAATCTGCATAATGAGAAAATCCGTTTCCCCCAGCCGGCCCTCTTCCTGTAGGTGCAACCCATCGCATCCTGCACCTCGGTGCTAATCAGCCTGCTGCTTGGCGGCAGACCTTCAGACATCTGCAGGAACACATGGCCGTGGTAGGTTTCACACCTTGGCAGCAAAGCTCTGGGTCAGGGTGCCCACCTGCAATCTCACCACTCGCCTCGATTCCAAGGCCTCAAGGTCAGTGTGCAGGAGGACCCCTCCCTTCAGCGGTCATTTTGAATCCGCATGCACACTGATGGATGGAAGCCAATCACATGGTAGACCCTGGAGCTTATCGTGGTTGTTACGTGGGGTGGTTTGGTTATGGCTGCACACGCTAACGTACTGTGTATTTACCTTGTAAACATGTATTATTTATGCAGTGCCTCTATTTCCATACTCCAGCCCTGATGCACCAAGACATACTCTGCTATTTATTTATGGGGTCCTTGGCATAACGGGCCTAACAAGATGCCCATGTGTGGTTCTTGCAGGTTTGCAACAAACCGTAAGTGGTTGGCTAAACAACTGGATGTTCTCCATCCATCATAGACAGAGGCTTGCATTTTAAGGGGCTGTCCGTAAAACTGGTTTAGCATAATACTGTACATCATCCTTGGCAGAAATGCCCTGGGACGCTGAAGAGCTGGCAACCCAGCGAGAAGGAGCCCTAACCTTTCCTACCCTGGGATGGGGCATGGGGTAGAGTAAGCCATGGGTACCCTGGTTACAGGTCCCAGAGCAAGGGGGGAAAGGAAGGAGGATGGTAGACAGCCCCAGGGCAAAAGCAGGACAATGAGGGTGGAGGTGCCCTGTTCCTCTCAGCTGGCCATTCTGTCCTTCTGCAGAGCCTTTCCGCATTGACCCCGTATATCCCAACAGACACTCCTTTCATCATGGGCTGTGCCTCAAATCTCATTAGAGCATGCTGGTTAGAGGAAGAGAAATTCAGCCTGCGTCCAGCCCTGTGCCATTCCAAGGTGAACCTCAACAGTTCCCACGGAGGGCATCCGGCGGACCACGGCGTCCTGTCCCTTTGGTCCCCTGGACCTCTCTCCCATCGTTCCCTCATCCTCACATCCCACGAGCTCTCGTCTGAATGCTGGCAGCATTGTTAGTGGTCTCCTGGCCTCACCTGCTTCCACCCCTTCTAGCAGTGGCCCAGAGTGAATGTTCCCAGATGCCATTCTCTTGAATATAATCCCTCACTGGCTCCTGACACCCACAAGATATGATTCAAGCTCCCCCAGGGCCTGGCCCCTGTCTACCTCCGCCTACCTCACCAGCTGCCTCTACCAGCATTTCTCTTTCTGTATGGTTTGTTCACTGTGTCTCCCAGACAAAGAGTGCCATGAAGGCAGGACACACATCTCATTCCTTCGCAACCCTGGGGACTTGGACAGGGCTTGGAGTTCGACGTGCCTCATAATATGTTGGATAAGTGAAGGAAGAATTAATGAAGGCATAAAAAAGTAACTCAGAGTTCTGCCTGGCAAAATACTCCAAGGCATCAGGATTTTTAATCACAAAAAGCAGGGGAAGAATTCTTAGCTGGTCATCATGGTTTGGACAATGGAAAGTGTTTGGTAGATAGCTCTGGGGTGAAAGTGGCCCTCTGTCCCACCCTGTCTCTGTGGAGAGAACCATCCCCTGGTCAGCACACCTGGAGAGCCACCATCTCTGCTGATCGCTTCACTCCACCTGGCCTCCCGAGGCGCCATCTTGCCAAGGCTCAATCTACTGCCCCTCTGGAAACATTCTCTATCAACCTCTCCAGAAAGTGCAAACAGGGATCCATCTAGAAGGCGTTAGGGAGTAGGGCATCCCTAGGAGGGCTGAGAGGTAGCTGTAACCATGGAACCATACCATGGTTATGGGCAGTAACATCTCAGAAATTCAGTTTAGACTGCTGCCAGGCAATGTTAATCGCCCATCACATTTTGCATGTTAAGTGGGATATAATCAGCGATCCCTTGGGAGAAGTCCCTTTTATACATTCTCTTTTAGTACTTTTATTACATTTTAAAATTCTTTGCAGTATAAACTAAATGTGATTCAATATTCTAGAAGACATGGAACTAAGCAGGCTGACAATAAAACTAAGCTGGCAAAAACAGTGACCCAAATTAGGGACACGGTCAGTGCCATCTCAGATCCAGTGTGCACGAGGCTGGCAAGGCAGCCTTTGCTGCCAGCGAGCTGCCGTCACCACCAAGCTGCCCCAGGTCAGCTGAGCTGGGCGGTATGATGGGAGAAGCCAGGGTTTTGAATCTGAATCCATCCTACCAGCCAGGGGATTAGGGCTGGACCCTAGTGAAAAGTGGGGCACTCGTGGTCCCTCCTGCATCAGCCTGGGGAAGATAACGTGAGAAAATGCAAACACCTGCTGAGCATTCTGCACAGCGCCCAGCAGGCGCTCAGAAGGGTAGCACCACTGTTGTTCTTACCCCTGTGTTAAGGAATCCAGGGCTCTGTTAGGTTTACTCTGGGGAGGAAGCAAAGTCTCAAATCCAGGAAGTAGCCGTCAACCTTAGCCAGGAGTGGGGGAGAAGCAGAACAGTGACCTTGACCTCCCTAGCCACCCTAAGCCGTACTGCTGGAGTCTAAGCGTGCCCCAAACCACTGGCAGCCACAACCAGATACCCCAGGAACCAGAAGGAACTGAGGCAGAAGGCTCGATGAGAGGGGTACAGTGAGGGGAGGGCCTGGGGTCCAGCATCAGGTAGACCTGTTTTGGAAATCTTGCTCTGCCACTTACTGTGTGACCTTGGGCAAGTTGCTTAACTTCTCTGAGCATCAGCTTTCTCGGGAAAATAATAACTGTATCAGTCTCACAGGGTTGTTGAGAAGATGCAGTGAGATGATACTTGTGGAGGGGTTTGCATGAGAATGAAAACTGACCCGACCCATCCGACGCCTCCTCAGCCTGCCACTTCTCAGGTAGTCCTTGACACCCCTTCCCCCAGGCACGGCCAGGTTAATCATTTACCTCGTCCACAGCAGGGCTCAGGGACTGATGGGGGACAATGTGACAGGTAGCTCCGGGCACAGCGCTCCCGTGGCCACAGGGCGGGGACTCCCCACACCGGCAGCGACACTGAGTTGATTCTCCCGGAGGATTGTGCTTGTGGGATAGAATTTATTTTCAATATTTTATGTTTTATTTCCCCTTCCCTACTGGGATAAACTCTCCACCTTTGGCACATAGAATTCTAATCTGAGAAAATGCCTCCTCTGGTCTCGCTGAATCAGATTTCCTGCTCTTGTCCCGCTGGGCTCAATCTCTCCCTGGCAGGGAGCTGCATTCCGAGCTGCTCCAGCACAGACCTTAAAAGAAATGCTGTTTTTAGGCTCTGGTCAGTCCTCTGGCAAAGAGACCCTGCTGTCACACTGCTGAACGTAGACAGGCTTGGGGGACGCAGGAGGCCTGTCACGCACACACGGCACCGCACGCAGGGGTCCTCAAGTGAACTCAGGCCTGCAGACCAAGAGCCACCTCCCTTTTTTGATTTCTCCTGCTCTGAACTGACTGGTGGCTCAAGGGCAAGGGGAGTGCACAGAGCTGCCCTCACCCCCCACGACCCACCGCCTTCCGTGTATTCACCGCTCGCCACTCGGTCACTCCCCAGACTCACTGGGCAACTCATCTGCACCAGGCCCTGCAAGGGTGCTAAGGTCACGGAGATGAGGCCGACACTCCCTGTCTGGGGACAGTGCGTCAGGCGCGGGACGGTGCTGGCCCAGAGCGGGGACGGATGGCTCTGCTTGGAGGAGTCGGGGAGGGCTCGTGGGGCAAGAGGCGCTTGAGCGGGCCCTGAAAGGTTGATGGCATTTTGTCAGCTGGAGCAGAAGAGGAAGGCCATTCCTGGCACTGGAGACAGTAGGAGCCCATTCATCTCTGGGTTCCCCCAGCGCCCAGCACGAGGCCTGGCCTGGTGCAGACGCCCATGAGGAGCTGGTGAAGGAGTGAACACGGAATTGTGCTGGGCACTAGAGGAGAGGAAGGGACTCTGCCTGGGGTGGGGACACTTAGCAGAGTCTCACAGGGTGAGAAGGAACTGGCCAGATGTCAAGGACTGCAGGTACCTCCAGCCCAGCAGGCCCAGCTGTGGGCAGGGGGCTGGGAGGGGGCCCTGGTGGCTGGGTAAATTCTCCTGATCATCCAGCAAGTCTGTGCCCCGGGGAGAGAATCCTGGAGAGGGACCCGCATTGTGGAGGGCTGACGGGCCCTCCTATCTCACTACTTGCTGATGTCTTCTGATGCCCCTTGTGCCTCAGAGACCAGTGGAGGAGGGCGACGGGTGACCCGAGGAATTTGAGGGATGTACGGGTGCGGTGCGGCTGACATCCAAGGGCAACTGGGGTGGGGCAAGTCTGGGGAAGGCCAAGGACAGACTAAGACATTGCAGCAAGTGGAGCCCGTGAGGCAGGGCTGGATGAAAAGCGGACACTGGAGCTGCTAGAGCAAAGGTGGTGCTGGAAACCACAGGGGTAGCCGAGCTCCCCACTGAGTGGAGAGTCAGAGGGGACAGGCCAGAGCTGGGGAAGAGCTCTGTCCAAGGGAAGGAGGACCAAAGACAGCTCCCTTGGTGCAAAGTCCAGTTCAGACCTCCTGCCCTGCTGGACTCGACACTTCATCCATCCACCAGGCTCCCGCCGGCCAGCGCAATTTCCATGCCTTGGTGTATTTTACTTGGACCTTTCTGGAGACTCTACCTTGGGCCAAAGGAGTGATTTAGAAGGCAAGAATTCTCTACTGCAACCAGCCAGAGAAAGCCATGGGGCAAGGTGCAGGGAATTCCACCTGAAGTCAGTTGCCACCCCATCCTAGAACAGGCTAGAATAGCAGCTCTGTTTGGTCTCTCAGGTTCAGAACCATCATCAGGTATCTGAGACACAGCCTGGAGAGGCTGCTCCCACCTAAACGAGGACAATGGGCTCTCTACCTAGTCCCTGAAGCTGATGGAGAGCAAAGGCAATAATTAAACATTGCATCTACTCTGCAGTGATCTCCAGCAAGTCAGCAGTGATGAGGTGACGGGCACCTCCTGAGCATGCTGGTGGGGAATCACCCCGAGGACCAAACTGGTTGGAGTTTAAAACAAACGAAAAGGGACTCTGAGATGCTCTGTGGCATGATCATACAGCACAGGTCTGTACCTTCCAAAACCACCAGAGGGATTCTGTCCACCAGGATTAAGTTGAACCACTCACTGTGACACCGTGGTCTCCCTGAAGGCAGGGGCCTTGCGATCGTCACCCTGTTTTCACAGATGTGGCACAGAACAGGTATCCGTGATTATCTGCTGAACAAGTGACCTAGGTTCTTGGCTCCTTCTCCACCTCTGGGCCCTGGGTTGCAGCTGACTTGGCACACTCCACTCCCCAGAAGCTGTCACAGGCAACTGTGCCCATCTCTGTAACCTGCAAGCCCTGATTCGTACCTCCCTGCCATGCACTCACCTGTCCCCTCTCTATCTGGTGCCCTGGGTGACCTCTGACCTTGTCCCTCCACCATGTATACTCTTGATTTCAAGATCCCCACCACTCTGGGTGTGAACCTTTCTCTGCCATCAGACAAGAGGACAAGGGCCTGGGGCAATGTCTCCTGTTTGGCTTCTGTGCACATTTATCTGTTTTCCCTTCTTTTGATAATAGCCCCCTTATTTCCCTTCCAGGAACTACCCCTCCTGTGCTTCTTAGGTATGTGTTTCAGGTAGAGCCTTACTCGTGGCCAACAGAAAACCCTTGGCCACAATGATGGGTTCTAAGACAGGCAATATGATCAAAGTTGGTTCAATGAGTGAACCCATGCCTCGTGTGGCAGTCACTAGGAAGTGACACCCTCCTGCTGGTCTCAGCCCTGGAAGGATACAGTCTGGAGTTGCTGCAGCCAGGGAAAGCCTCCCTGAGAATGGTACCAGAAGAGGAGGCCAAGCCGGGAGAAGGCAGCAAAAAACTGGGTCTGATTGACATGATTTAATGCCTGGATCAAGTCATACTTGAAGCTGGTATGAGTGAACAATTTTTTTTTTTTTGTCTCTTGCAATCCAAAGTAACCTAATTGATGGAGATTCCTAGTATAAGCCCTGCCCCTGGTCTCTGGGGGCTGGGCTGGCCCCTGACACCCCCAATACTAACTCCTACACATGCCCAGTTTCTATCCTGCATTCTAATCCCTCACACATACGAAGAGAGCACCCAGCGTGCCTCTGGTGTCTAGTGATGGGTTTGGTGTGCAGAGTCTACGCTGGGTGCAGAATACTAACTTTCTTGTCTTGGTGCCAACCGAGGCCCAGAAATATTAAGGAAGGCCTGGGATCTGGAAGGAAACCAGAAACAAGGCCTTACCTGTGGTCCAACATCCTGGGATCCTGGGCCACCTGCCAAGGCTGCTGCACTGGCCCCATCACTACAAACTCAGCAGGAAACTGCCATGTTCTTAGCACAGAGCTGGAGCGTGAACCTGGGGTCTAGTAATAGACAACATGGCTTTGAATCCTGACTGTTGCTCCTGAGCTGTAAACCTTGGCTAAGCCCCCAATCTCTCTCAGCCTGTCTCCTCTGCAAGAGGAGATGATACCTGAGACCCAGTAGGCTGGTTAAAAGGACTCAATGGACTCACTCGTGGGAGCTGGAGTTGGAACACAGACCCCCTTTTCCAGGTCTCAGCGCGGTGCCTGGCATGTGGTGAGCAATTCAGCCTCATGGCCCCCCTCCCCTCCCTCACTGCTCTTCGACCATAAGACGTGCTCAAACTGCTGTGAAGGTGCCCAAGACCTAGCAGGAGGGGGCTGGACTATGGTCCTTGGCCCTTTGCAGTCCTCCTTAACTTGTGCTGAATGGAGGTCAGGTGGTGGAGCTTAGAAAGCAAATTGCTATTTTGAACCTGGATTTTCATTTGGCCGCTGACATTTCTCAGCCCTTCCATGGCACATCAGGAGCCCCTGAGCTACCTGTGGCATCCTAGCTGAGAAGGCAACAACACACGCTTAATCAGAAATCGCCTGGATTTTTCAACCCAATCCTTATAACTTCCAGAATCTGATTTCTCTGTTTTTGACTGGCAAGTTTTTCCTCTTGAAATCGAACATGTCTGCTCTGCGGAGCAAAGCCTGGCCTTGTTAACCTGGCATCAGAAAGCTGTCTCTGGGCTACCTGGGCTATGAGAAAGTGAGGCCACCTGGAAAGACAGGACTAGCCAGCCACCCTCGCCAGAAGACCTGACAAACCCACTACCAGTTAGGGACCACACTGCTTCGGTATCGGCAGGGCACGAGTCAGAACAACTCTGCACATCCACCAGCCTGCACTGAAGGCAGAGCTGCCTGCTGGTCACCCTGGAGGCGCACGCGGGAGCTGGAGGGAATGGAGCGGGAGGCCACCCCTGTCGTGCTCGCTTTCTCACGCAAAAATCTGGTTGAAAGAGTGGAAAAAGGGGCAATGGAAAAGGGGGAAATACGGTTTGAAAACAACAGGGCTTGAAGGAGCATCGTGCAGAGAGCTCTGCCTTGTGGCCTGTGAAGGCACAGCTGATTCCAAGTTAGGCCAAGAAAACGACTTCGGATGGCAGACCACGACACTCACCTGCTCACTCACGCCTGGTGCCCCAACCTGCCCCCTGGCCCCTTCCCCTCACGTGTGTGAGTCAGACTTGGGCACCATCTCCCTGCCATACCCCCAGTGCCTCTCCCCCTGCCCCACGATGCCAGCCCTCCTCGGTTTAGGTGTTGACTTTCCCACAAGAGCTGTAGGCACGAGGGTCAGTTACACGTATGCACGTGCAGGGGGGCTGCCACTGAGGGGTGTGTGTTCTGAGAGCCGCGGTGTGATGGGCGCTGGGAAGACAGGCTGACTGGGAGGCCATGTCAGTGGGTGACTGACATCTGGCTCTGCTTTTGCTCCACTGGAGACTGATGTTTACCGAGCGCCCATGTGTAGCGCTGATCCAGACAGACAGTACCTCACTCAATCCTTATAAAGACCTATGACGTGAGTATTATTATCCCCACCCTAAAGCTGAGAAAACTGATTTCACTAAGGTTAAGTTACGTAGTGAAGGTTACCAGCTTGTTAGTGCCAGAACTGAAATTTAAGTCCACGGCTGCCTGATGCTAAAAGCTGTGCTTTACCCTCAACCACACTGCTTTCATCAGCTGATCAGCCTCTGCCTTTCAGCAGCTCCATACTTGGGGGGATGGGGGCTGTATTTGCTTTCTCTCTCTGTGAATGGCTGTTACATATGTGCGTGCCTGTGCATGTGCATGTGTGTAATTTTTTGGCCATACCATCTGAAAGCAAGTTTCAGACATCACCTAAATACTGCAGTGTGTACCCCTGAGGTATAAAGATAAGCCCCTAAAAACCATGACATACATCAACAATAGCTCTAACATATCACCTAACACCCCAGCCCATCTTCAGATCTTCCAACTTTCCCAAGAATATCTTGGAAGCTTTAAAAAAAAAAAAAATCCAAGTTCATACCTTGCATTTGGTTATACAGCTCAGTCTCTTTTACAGATAAAATCTTTACTTTTTTGATAGAATTCAAGGGACACCGGGCCTTTCCTTCCCTTGCCTGCTCTCTTCCCAGCTTTCTTCCTTTCCAGGTCGACCCATCCTGGAAGTCTGGGGGTGTCCCAGTGCTCGCCTCTCTCCCCTCCCCTCCGTTCCTGGGGCATTTAGGACTAGACCTTAGGCGCTCATAAAAACACAGAATAAGACAGGATCTAAATTCCTATAAGACAAATCTGTTTCTACTCGGAAACAGAACCCTTATTTATGGAAAGTGATTTGGAAGTAGATTTTGACCACTAATGGAATATTCATTTTCCTTTTTCAAATGAATGGAATTACAAGCATAGCAACGGAAATAAAACCAAGTAACCTGGACACACAACAAGTACTTAAACAATAATCAATTAATTATTAAGCAATTTGAAAATCCACATCAATAATGAAACCCCAAGACATCTACTGACTGCCAGGTCAGTGCCAAGCCCTATGGTGGATGTTCCAGGCTCACATTCTCATGGGCCTAAAGGTATAATTACAAGGCTGCGTGAGATGCACTGCATGTGCCAAGTTCTGGGGCAGCACAAACACAGGAGCGACCAAATCAGTCGGGAAGATTTACCAAAGGGACATGCTCTGAGGGCGGACAGGCAGATCACCCCGGGCCTCGCGGGCTCTGCCAAGGGTGAAGGTGGAATCTTCGGGGGAGACGGGGAGCAGGGAGGTGGCACGGCCACTTGTGTGTGAGGCTGTGTGGGGAATGCAGTGTGGGGGAGTCTGGAGGCCTGGAGGCCAGTTAGGAAGCTCTGGAGTGGTCCAGGTGAGTGATAATGCAGCCTGAACCAAAGCTGTCAGAGGCGCTGGAGAGGAGAGGGACTGGGCGGTGGCAGAGGGCAGAAGGGAGAGGCTCTGGGGCGTGGGGAGTGGACCTGAGCTTGTGGATGGACCTCGCTGTGGTGGGAGATGGAGGAGGGGGGTGAATGTGGCGCGAGTGCACATTCAGACTGCAGGCCTGTGGTGTGAGGTGTCTGGAAACATGTGAACATCTGTCTGAGGTGTTTGGGAGGCAACGGCTGAGTTGAAGGGAATCGTGTGTGACTTCCAGACTCATTGGGACAGAAGGGGTTTCTCAGGTCGCTCAGAGCTGAGGGTGCTGAGAAGGCATTCGCTGGCTGGGCAGCTTCTCCAAAGCAGCACGAGACTGGCACTAAGTGACCCAGCTCACGCTTATAAAGCAGAACTCTCCGTATGCACAGATAAGCAGGCAACCGTATTCCAAGAGCTGCTTCTGGGGGTGTATCCAAACCACTCTGCCCCAGGTCTCTGGAAGCCTGGTAGCGCTTAGTTTGAGCTTTGGTTTAACTGGCTTTTCAAACTTTATGTTAAAGAGGTTTAGAGAGCTTTGCTTAACCGGGAGAATAGACACCTTTCAATGCACACTTTTTGGAATCTAGCAGATTGGAAGACAGGCAATTACTTTGTTTGTAGGATCAACTCGGGGGGAACACAACGAAGGGGGCCTTGGAGTGGGTTTGCCCTGTCCTCCCACCTCCTGAGAAGGCCCAGCCCCTGGCCGAGGCCCACAGCATGTGGCAGCACGTGTGCAGGGCTAGAATCCAGTGTCACTGGGTGCCACTGCCAGTCCAGTACCTCAAGCCAGGGAGGGAGAGCTGCACTCAGCCGAGAGAAGCAGGGGTGCTGCTGGTGGTGGAGTATGAATTAGCTCCTAAATCAAGTAAATGTCTTCTGGGCCTGTTTCCCCAGCCGTACAATGGATATGAGGCCTTCTTCCTTACCAGCTAATGTCGATTCGATTAAACGAGTACAGAAGTGAAAGCGCCTGGCCGGTCCACTTATTAAACGCAGGAAGCAGAGCAGTTTCCATGGGGGTGCTGCCTCTTCTGATTTCTCACATGGGGAAGGGTCAAGCCAAGACGTCTGGCTGAGGGGTGCCCAGGCCCTGCTGGGGAGGGCAGGGCTTCCTCACTCCTTCCCCAGCCACAGACTAGAGAGAATGTCCACTTCCCTGCCCAGGAGAGAAAAGTGTGGGGGAGCCCTTAGCTTCTCTCTGTGCCCTCTTGCTCTCGGCTGCCCAGGGGAGGAGGAGTGCTTCCCTCTGACTTTGGGAGAAGGAACTGAGCAGGCTCTGTGCTCCCGGTGGCCCCGCCCCCACCCATCAGTCAGTCCACAGGCACCCTGGGCGCTGCCTGCAATTGTCCACGTCTCCTGTGGGGAATAGCTCAGTCTTTTCAATTTGGAGGTGAGGTTTCAGCAAGCCCATTTGGCCTCAGGTCTAAAGCAGTATTCTCCTTTTAGCCTACTGGTAAAAAAGCTGGCATTTTTATCTCATTTGACTGTCTCCTGGGCCTTATTTCTCATTTGATTCTGAACTTGGGAGAAAAAAGAAAGTTATTTATAGGGGGCTTCCCTGGTGGCGCAGTGGTTAAGAATCCGCCTGCCAACTCAGGGGACACGGGTTCGATCCCTGGTCCGGGAAGATCCCACATAACCGCGGAGCAACTAAGCCCGTGAGCCACAACAACTGAGCCTGCGCTCTAGAGCCCGAGAGCGCCGCAGCTACTGAAGCTCGTGCACCTAGAGCCCGTGCTCCACAACAAGAGAAGCCACCGCGATGAGAAGCCCAAACACATTAGCAACCAAGAGTAGCCCCGCTCACTGCAACTAGAGAAAGCCCGCGTGCAGCAACGAAGACCCAACGCACCCAAAAATAAATAAAATTTTAAAAATACCAAAAACACTGCTTAAAAAAAATAACAAAGAAAAGCTATTTACAGCCTCCCTAAACCTAAACATTTTCCAAGGTAGGAATAGGTATTCTCAAGTCAGAGACTTTTTTAAAAAACTATTTATTTATTTATTTATTTATTTGTCTGCACCGGGTCTTAGTTGCAGCATGCAGTATCTTTTAGTTGTAGCATGTGGGATCTTTAGTTGTGACACGTGGGATCTAGTTCTCTGACCAGGGATCAAACCCGGGCCCCCTGCACTGGTAGTGCAGAGTCTTAACCACTGGACCACCAGGGAAGTCCCTCAAGTCAGAGACTTTTGAACTCTTTAAAGAAATCAGACATGATAAGGATGTAGAGGCCAACTAAAAATCCCTTTATTTGCCCTTGTCTGGAACTATTGACATGGCTCATGATGAGGTGTGAGGGGCGTTACGTATGCCTGCTTTAGAAAACAAATGAAATGCTAGTGAGTTCAGTCTGTTGACAAAATATCTTTCAGTTATAGGGTTCAGCTTAGGTCTACAGACAGTGGTCCTGCAGGTGAAGAGGCTGCCCCTGTGGGGCCCTCAGAGTGCCCCGAGCTTACCTCTCTCGCTGTCCCCATCACTCTGAGTTGGGCTGTCCACCTGCTATTCTGTCCCCCTTACAACGCCCCACAAGTACTTTTTTTTTTTTTTAAGCACATGGTAGGTCTCAATACATGGATGAATAGATGCAGAATTAAAGGGAGGAATGGTCATAGCCTTGAAAGAGGAAGCTCTGGTGCAGTAGAGGCAAGAGAGCACCTTTTCTCCCCCAGGGGGTCTGAAAAGGCCTCCCCTGGGCTCCCTGCCACCCTGCCAAACGTCTTCATGGAGTCCCCTGGCTGGCTCCATGGGCACTAGCTTTGCAAGGTGGAGGGATTAATGTAATAAAGATCTCAACAGTCTCTGCCCCCAGTGGAAAGCTAACTGTTCTTAGAGAATGAAATCCATGGGAACACAGACTCAAGGCAAAGGTCTTTCTGAGGTTAGTGTGCACTGTCTGGCTAGCTTAAATTATTTTTCCAGGACACATTAGTTTTACTAGACATTTCAAACAGAAGCTGATGTCTCTGCTTGGTGACGGACCTGAAATGGGTTCTGAAGTTGAACTGTCCTGGGTTTCTGTGCTGGCAATGTGGCCCTGGGAAGGTCCCTGAGCTCTGGCTCTGGGTCCATAAAATACAGCTAATGATCCCTTCCTCAAAGGACTATGGCAGAGATGACACATGTTTTCCAAGAGGAGAATATGTACTGCTGGGGCTACATGAGTAGTTTAGGTGATACATGGATGGACACTTAAAAAAGTTGTTTTGGATACACCTTTGGAAAAAACTGGACCAGTACATCAAACTATGGTTTTACCAACAATCATTGCATAAGATGAGGGTAAAGTTGGTATAAATGTCAGGTTGGAGTCTGTTTAAAGAAAAATATCAAGTAAAAAAAATGGTACAGTTGGAGTACAGAGGAGAGTGTGGCAAAAAATTCTGAAATGGAACTCGAAGGACTTCTTTGAGAATACCTAGCCCCTAAAACTCATGTCTGCCGGTAGTAGGTGCTCTAGAAACGCTGCGTGTTCCGGTCAATGGCCCATCAAAGCAGGCGCCCAGGGAAGGACTGAAGGACAAGCTAGTACCAGGGCAAAGCTGGAAAGAGTTAAAAGAAAGAGGTCTGCGGTTTCTGTGGCCCATCCCCCCTGCAGCTAATCTGTCACCTAATGAAGAAGCGGCCGGCACAAGTGAGCTGGCTGGCAGTTCACTTACAGCAAACTGATTAAGAATGTTCAACCAACAGCAGACTGTAGACCTTTCCAGAGAAAATAAATAGAGTGTAGACTGTATGCAAATGTGTTTGTCACTTTGACAGCACGTCTCAATTAAGGCATCTCGCGGCTGTGGGTAGGCTCTGCGGCTGCAGCTGTAAGGGAGAGCCCGCTGCATGGCTGATACTTGGGGCTTGACCTTAATCCACATGCATGCATTAAAAAAAACCCTGCCTTCCTGTACACTTGCATAATGCTGGCAGCCACGTGAGGGAAGTGACAAACTGGGGAAAAAAAGCCACTTTCATCCTCTCCAGTTTACAGACCTGTGAAGGCACAGACAGCTCTTATTTCAACAGAGTTTGGGGTGGCTTTTTTAATTGTTTATCCCCCACCCGTGCGCACACACGCTCTTATTCTGCATTTAGCTGGGAATGACATTAAAGCATCTCTACTTCTCGCTGAAATGGAAAGAAGGTCTTTCTCCATTTCAAATAGGGCCTCCTTTTTTGTGTTTCGAAAACGGAATGTTTAACACCATGAAATCCCTCCCCCCCCCGCCCCCTCTTTCTCTGTAATGGGCTCCAAACTCCAGAGAGGGGCTCTTTTCATGGGAAGGTTAGTGTGTGCAGGAATGAGGACAAAGGAAAGCAGGAAGCTGGCTCTGGAATGCCATGCTGGCGACGACCGAGGCTGTGCTTTCAGCAAACACAGCCAGGGAACTGGGGCGCAGATTTCTCCAGCCAGGCCTGAGCCCCAGGACAAGGCAGCTCCTCAGGGGTGCAAACACTGACGCAATTTGAAGATAATCATTATTCAGATGAGCACTGCCCTGTGGACGTTTCTTTCTTGGGCTACATTTCAATTTTTATAACATCCCTTTTAAGTGTAAAATCAGAAAAGGGGGATGGATGTCCCCAAGTTTAAGACGTATGAATGTATTATCTAAAAATATCGATTACAGAGGAAGATTCTAATGTTTCAACAAACTCATCCCTCACAATAATAACCCACAGCAACAATTTCATTAGTTCCCTTCATTTCTAAATAGCTCAAAGCCTGGTACGTAGCAGGCACTTGATAAATGTCTGCTAAAAGCAGGAACGTTTTAAATGCATGCTTCTAGATCATTTAGGTGATAAAATAGCATCATATTTAAGATAAAACCATGAAGATTATTTTAATCATGGGGATGGAATTCATCATCTAATAAATGGTTAAAGAATCAGGTGATTTAAGAATGAATAACCTTGCAAA
This sequence comes from Delphinapterus leucas, assembly GCF_059928025.1. Classification (NCBI taxonomy): domain Eukaryota; kingdom Metazoa; phylum Chordata; class Mammalia; order Artiodactyla; family Monodontidae; genus Delphinapterus; species Delphinapterus leucas. The sequence continues at coordinate 113,404,424 of NC_143134.1, forward strand.
TTCTTGTTACAGTCATAGCTTGCTAACAGAGCCATTTCTCACAAATAAAAAAATTATGACTTTTGCTAATCAAGAGAGTTAATTCAAGAGTAGAGGAGGGTATACAACCTTTTTCAACCAAAAATATAACCACTGATAGGAAATGGATAAGAAAATTTTCAGTTTCTATATGTTTTACTTAAGAGCAAAAAATCAAACAACTGGACAATTTTTAAACGCTCAGGTCGAAAACAGTTGGTTACAGAATCGGATCATGAGAATCGTAGCGTGAGTGTTTACTCTGAGAAGCACGACACCCAGAATTGATTTTCAGGAAGTACATTAATAAAGAACTCCTAATTGATTTTTTTTAAGACTTTGCTTGTTACCTTTTATTTGAAGGTGCAAAGAAGGGCCTGGGATGCTAAAGTGTTCTAATGAGATGCTTAGCTAACAGAGGCACCTTAAACGGAGTACCTTGGAGTGGGGAGGCAGCAGCTGCATTTAATGACTTCATTCAACAGTTCAGCTGGTTTACGACCAGAGCCATGCTGTCTCCTCAAAATTTCTGAAAATTCACCTTTTTGAAACATGTTTGCACCAAGCGAACCTTTGAGACGTGCAAAACTCCATGGAGTTGTTTTGTTTTGCCAGAGAGAGCCGAAATGAAAAACTGTTACATGTGCTATATCGTCTGCTGAAACATAACAAAAAGCCCAGATGGAAGGGCCAGGGTACATACCTGTCCAAAGTGGACTGTGATTGGCCTCCGGTCTTCTCGGAACTTGGGGTCCTTGGCCTCCACCAGTGGGGACGGCGCAGTCTTTGGCAGCTGCTCTTCTGTGGTGGGGACACAGCCATTCTCGGTGATGTCCTGCAGGGAGAAGCCCGGTCAGGGGGTTGGTGTCAGGGTCATGACCCCTGCCATGAGCACAGGGGCTCCATCCAACCCCATCGCTAAGAGGCCTGCCAGGGAACTCCCTCTGGGACATTCTGAGCCTATCCCCCCGCTAAAGATGAAGGGAACGGAAGGCTAACTTGGCCCTTTGACTTTTAAGGAGTAGAGAAACCAAAATCATGCGTATTAAATTACAAAGATAACATAATAATTCACAATAGTGTGTGGGGGGGAATGTTTCATCCTACTACCTTACATGGTTATTTTAATTTTTAAATATTCACTCTGTCCACATGCAGACATTCAAAAATTACTTGCAATCATAGCTCGTGCATAGTTTTACATTCTGTTTTTTTCTACTATAAGCATCTCCACGGTGCTCCATAGTCATTAGAATGATAATTAATGGATGCATAATATTTCACTGAGCAGATACTCAATAATTTAATAAACCATTCTTACTACTATTGGGCATTTAGATTGTTCCTAATTTTTTTTTTAACTTTCTAAACATCTAAACATCACAGTGATAAACACTGCAGTCTTTCTTTCTTTTGTATTATTTCTTTTACAGAAATCCCTAGGAATGAAACTGCTTGATCAAAAGATATAAACATTTTTAAGGCTTTTTTATTCATTCTACCAAACTGCTTTCCAATTTACACCAACCACCAGCAATGGATGTGTTATCCGTTTCACCGTGCGTGTTAGCCTCATCGTTTTAAAAATGTATTGCTAATTTAAGAGGTGAAAAATTAGACCTCATTGTTGTTTTAATTTGCATTACTTTGATTATTTGTGAGTGTGGACATTTTCTCCACATTTGTTTACTGATGATGTTACTGTTTGTGAAAACGATGTGTTTCTGCTCCCTCTTTCTTAGCCCTAGTCTTTCTGGCAGAGAATGAAGAAAGAGACCGAAGTCTAAGTTAGGATTCTATGACCTGGAGAGTATTTAGGGAGCCAATGTCATTTTTTTTAAATCAGAAATTTACATTTAATCTGTGCTTGTGATGAATGACGTCAAATTTTAAGGTAAAGAAAAATCCCAATGTGCCAAAGGCAGGTAATGGCTCCTTTGCCTAACGCTGGCAGCTGACTATACCCATGGGTTCTCTGGGACCTGGATGGTGCCGAGTTGTGCAATATGGATCATATGGCTTTATTCAAGTCATGAAACTTGCTTAAATCTTCATTTAAGCAAGGCAGAGATTAAATGTACACGTAAAAAACATTTAAATCATTGTTTTTTTCTAAGTAAAAATAACAGCTAGAATAAAATAATAAATACAGTTTCCAATTATTTTCATTGCAAAAACAAATACACACTTTGGTCAACAAAACACACACCCTTAGTACTCATTAAATTCTGCACATAAAAGACAATTGGCTGTTCTTACTTAGTCAAATAGAGAGAACGGTGACACGTGGATGAAAGTGATCCCTTACTAAATAATAATGCATTAAGGAAGAAACACATGTAACATCTTTGAGCCTCAGTCTCCTCATCTGTAAAATGGAGCTATGGCAGCTATGAGGAGTAAAGGAGATTAAACAACATACGTGTCTTGAACATTTTTACTCAGTAGTGTCCTATATACAGGACTCAATAATAATAACTGAGTACCTACTAATAAGGTTTTCAATAAACTATAGGGAGTAAATCAACTACACTTTAATAATAAAAATAAATAAACGACAGGGATCCCTCCCCCACCCCTCTTCTCTATATGTTCAACTCCACACACCCAGCTGAGTCTCTGCACTGCTTGGTAACAACACAGGGAAATGGTGACCTCTTGGTTGTGCGGGGAGGGCTTGCATCAAGTGGCCCCCGAGTCTTAGCCTGGCTGAGGCTCAGTGATGAGAGAAGTTGCCGCCAGCCAGTTAGAAACAGATTTCTTGGAAAGGGGCTGCCCTAAGGTGCTCAGGTCAAGTGGAACAAAGACGGGGAGGGGCTCCTTCTGTGTCAGAAAATAACAAAGGGCAAAAGAGGCATTTTGGATCCAGTGGGGTTACCGAGAGGACAGACATAAGAGGTTGAGTAAAGCCAAACAGAAAACAAAACAAAACAAAACAAAAAAATTCACTTTTAGTTCAGGAAAAATATTGCATGTGTGTATGATTGGTTGGGGAAAAAAATAAAGACATGAAGCAGTACGGTAATCTAGAAAGAAAATATTGATAGTAATGAAAACTATAAGATGATAACTATTTTTAAAAATGTCTGTGGTAGTTTTGGGAAAAATGTCTTAGTTTAAGTTTTTAAGTTAAAATTTTAAGTAAAAATTTCTTAGGTTTTGTTTTTACCATTTAGCTACCTGTCTGATCTTTCCAATTCACTCAACCTCTCTGCACCTATTTCTTTATTTTTGCAACGGACACCATCTGCTTGGCGAACTTCAAAGCTACTAAGAGAATGGGTTAAATGAGATGAGATGTGAGGAAGCGTTGAAAAATGTCGAAGTCCTGCACAAATTGAACGTTAGAGCCTTATTCCCTGCAAAATGGAAAAAGCACCATCTAAAAGGAAGAGCTTCCCTGTGCTGAGTGTCTACTACTTGAAGTCACTTTTCCAGACCCTTGACCTTCACTATCACACTTAGTTTCCAGAAGAACCACAAGGTAAATAGGATTATCGCTCTTTTATAGGTGACGAAACAGGGCTCAGAGAGGGCAAGTTACCCAAGGCTACACGGCTAGAAAGTGGAGGAGCCCAGAGCAATGTGATTTCTGGCATTTATACCTTATCGACCCATGACAATAGCACAAGAGAAGGTGCTCAACAAATCATCAGGTGTGACCTCGTCCTCAGAAACCCCTTTGTCACACTGACCCTAAGCTGCCGCGCTGTGTGCTATCTGCACACTTACCTTATCCCTATAGACTGAATGCCATGGGGTTTGGGTTCTCTGCCCCAGAGCCTGGAATACAGTACATGCTTTCTGACGAACCTTTGTTGAATTGAACATTTGGAAGGCAAATGTGTCCAACATACACACGTGCTTGTGCATCAGTAAGCAGTGCTGCACGCTAATTTTCTTTAGTTACAAGAGCCAAAGGTGCCCAAGGCTTCTTACAAAGTCCTGTAGCTCGCCCCACCAGTCTGTTAACTTCTTCACTACTTCCTCCACCTGGGGAAGGATGGCTGCTTCTTCCCAGGGTCCTAGAAAGCAGGGCGGGAGGAGCCCTAGTCAGGAAAGAAATAGGGCCCGTTTACGTCCTCTACTGTAGGTACCAGTAGAGACCTTACACACTGTAGGGATCCAAAACCACAACTCCTGGTGCTCACGATTAAAGAAATTGTGTTCCAAGAATTAACTAAGATGCCATCAGCAAAGAGTATGGGAGAACGGGCACTCTCATACCCTTCTGGTAGGAACACAAACTGCAATTCCTATCAAAACCCTAAAAGAGGTAAAGGGCCTTTGGCCCACTAATTCCACTTCCAGAAATTTATCTGGATGAAATAATTAAGAATTCCCTCATGGATTTACCTATGAGGACGTTTGCCTAGAAAAAATGGGAACTAAAGTGTCCAATAATGGGATTAATGAATGTATGTATGTCCATCAGATAAAATTATACGTAGCCATTTAAAACAACAACATGTGCAGGAAACATTTAGTGGTCTGAGAAATGGTCAGGATACAGTTAGTGAAAATGCAGGTTATAAAATGAGGTTATTTTATTTTTACTTGCCGGATTTCTTGAATTTTCTCCAACAAACATGTTTTTCATTTGTAAATGTTCAAAGTGTCATTAAAAAAAAAAACCGAGGGCTTCCCTGGTGGCGCAGTGGTTGAGAAACTGCCTGCCAATGCAGGGGGCACGGGTTCGAGCCCGGGTCTGGGAAGATCCCACATGCCACGGAGCAACTAGGCCCGTGAGCCACAACTACTGAGCCTGCGCATCTGGAGCTTGTGCTCTGCAACAAGAGAGGCTGCAACAGTGAGAGGCCCGCACACCGTGATGAAGAGTGGCCCCCGCTCGCCGCAACTAGAGAAAGCCCTCGCACAGAAACGAAGACCCAACACAGCCAAAAATAAATAACTTAATTAAATTAAATTAAAATTAAAACAAAAAACAAAAAGAAACAAAATCATGAATCTGGTGGGAAGTGTAAACCTGTTCCTTCCTGAAGAGTCACACAGGAGGAAGACACTAGACAGAGCTGCAGATCAGAGGCCACTGCAGGGCGGCCGATTTCTTCCCAGGAGCCTCCACAGCTCGGCTCAGAGCTGGGACACTATTAGTTCCCATCCCTCGGTAAAGCAAAGGAGTCAGAAAATAATCCGATTCGTATCACCTTCCCCAAGCTGGAATAAAAAATCATGACTGGGATCTAATTTCCACCTGTCTGCGGAGAAGGCAGGGCCAGAGTCCCCAGGAGAAGCCTGGAGGCAGGAACCCAGAGAAGGAAGGGGGCTCTGTGTGGCCTTGGGTGGGAGCTGGGGTGAAGGAGCTGAGGATGTGACTTCATGAGGCAGAGGTTCCAGGAGAATATTCCTGGCCCAGGGGAGGTAGGGAGCAGGGTGCCTGGAAGACTACTCTGTGTGTGGAGGACCAAAAGGGAGAGGGTCCCACGCCAGCCATGTTCTCAAGGTTTGTGCCCACAGGTGTGTGGACAGATTGGTTGCTCCAGGTGTGGGATGTGAGAGGACAGATGGGATGGTAACTCCCACTTGCCGAGTGGCTACTACGTGTTGCTGTTTAAATCCATTACCTCTTCTAATCCTTACAACAATCCAGTAAAAATCTGTATTTCCCCTACTTACAAATGAGAAAAACTAAGTTCAGAGAGGTCTAGTAACTTACTCAATGTCACACAGTTAATATCCTACACAACCAGCACTGAACTCGGTTCATCCATCTGCCTCAGAAGCCTAAACGCTACTCCACATTGCAGGGGGGAGCTTTAAAGCCTCCTGGGAGGCCGAGGCCTCCCATCTCTGACTCAGCTTGCTGGTCTCCATGTTCGGATTTGTGCAGTGCCCTTCTTTTCCAGTCTACTTCACACTACAGCAAATGCAAATTACAATATGAATATTGATATCGAAATAGTATCCAGAGTTGGAATGTCTGTGATTGAGGTTGCAGCGGAGACAGGGAGCTGACAGTTGTGTGATACGGTGTGAAAACGTCTGTTCTACAAGAGTCTACCGGGATCTCCTTGCCCTACACGTGCTTCCTCACTCTCTTCAATACACTAAGAAATGTTTAGCCGGAAACTCAAGCCTTCACTAACCCAACTGTGCGTTTGCTCCTTTCAATCACACAGACTCTAAATCAACAAGCTCAATTTATCTTTAAAAGATCAAAGATTTAAAAAGGGCTGTGAGGGAATTGCCTGGTGGTCCAATGGTTAAGACTTGGTCGGCCCTTTCACTGCTGTGGCCCGGGTTCAATCCCTGGTCTGGCAACTGAGATACTGCAAGCTGTGTGGTGCGGCCAAAAAAAAAAGAAGGGGGCTGTGAAATGGACACAGTTGATTCAGTCATTTTGATTTTGATACTGAAGAAAAAAGATAATTTTTTAGGGGTTCCCCAACAGGCAAAAGAATGACATCCTTATGTAAATATCTTAACCTTTCCTGTAGGTGAGAAAGAATGTGTGTGCAGCCACTGCTTTTAAAACAGGGCATTCTGGTGCCAGCTGCGTACGGCGCTGCAATAGAATGCGATTTGTTGAGAGCCGCAAGCCCAGCCACACAGCATCCTCCTGCAGGCCAGCTCTGGCAGGGAGGTGCTCTGGACAAAAGCACTGCATTCTCCCTTTAGAAAGCGACGGCTGGGTAGCATTCTTTGCCATTTCTTCTTCTTCCTAATTTTGAGCAAGTTAAACTTCAAAGAAGGCCAAGCTATAGAAGAACTTGACCACCTTGTTCCATTTATCCAGAGAAATGTGTTATCCCTCCTTCTTTTTTTGTTGTTGGGCCGAAGCAGAGCAGGTATGGAATAAAGCCACACTACAGTCTCTATTAACAATTATTTGCCAATGGTCACACGGATACCCTGAAAGCGCCTCTTTCAGATGCTTTGAAAGTCTGCAGCACAAATGAACGAGGGATGGAGAAGGGGCCCTGCTCAGTCGTATTAGAGATGGACCCTCCACACACCATGGTGACCTCTCCACAGGTCAGCCCCACATTTTCTATTTGCAATTCAAACCCAAGGCGAGAGTGAAGAGGGCAAGGTTGGGTTCTTGATTATACCTGAGGGGTCACCATTGCTATGCAGAGTTAGAGGAGGCCAGGCGGCAACCCAGTACATTTGAAAATTGGGTCTTTGTTGGGAATTGCCTCAATTTCATAGCAGAAACCAAACTTGAGATGTCTGTATTGGACGCATCTAGGGAGCCACACAGATATGTTGCCACGTAAAGGGGAAGGGGCAGAGGAGAGGAACAAAAAAGCCAAGGAAATATTTTCTACCGCACTGAGAGAGGTCAGACAAAGCCAAATCCTAAATTAGCTCAGGAAGGGGAGCTGCAGCACTGTGGAAGACCTGGTCCCATCTGTCCCAAACAATGCTAGAGTTTCAATTACAAAATAGCTCTTCCAAGAACAACTGCAAAATATCAAGTCTGAAGAAATCTGTAAAACCGAAGGGGGGGAAAAGTGAAAATTGAAAAGGGTGCACTAATAGATCTGTCAACAGTCCGATGGTGACAAGCCACATTTCTATGAAATGCCTTCACCATTTGTGTCACCTGAAATGTACTGACACTCTCTATAGAACATTATCTCCTGAAGCTATTCTTGAAAAGACTGGCAGGGGGAAGAGGAGAAGGGGGGAAAGGGCTCTGCCTCAGATACCATCAAGGAAAGGAAAGGGGGATGGCGTGAAGGAGAGTGATCTAGATTGTTTAAGTGAACCTTTGAACAACATCAAAAACCTGAGCTTAACTGGTTATCTGCAGAGATGTTACACATCATAAAAAGGGGATTTTCTTAAGGCCCGATGCTTACTCATACGAGGAGGGAGGCAATGGCCTGCAGAGGGGGGATCTGACCAAGGAGGCACACGTGTCCTCTGCTTGAGGAGGGACCCTGTCTTTGCTTACTTTAGGTAATATTCTAATACTAGCCCGATGCAGTTATCAAGGAGGGAAAACCTGGTGAGAGCTCCGCCCTCCCTGCCCCTCCATTTTATATCAGCAGTCCAATTCAGTTACATGTGACTGGGATAGGAGATAAAAAGGTATATTTAGGGACTTAAATAACATCCAAGTAAAGAATTCCACCTGCCAGTCTCTGGCAGGGTGCAACAGATCACAGTTAAGGTCTATGTGAATTTACATTAGCAAGATTTTAATTTCAGGACTTGAATCTCAGCTGCTAAAGATTCACTCTCAGCTGAAGCTAAGCATTTGAAGCTTAGTCAGAACAAATCCTTTTGCAATTAAAGTTAAGGAATCAATTCCTTTGACCATCTCAAGTTAATGAGAGGTCCTTTCTGACTTCCTAAAATTAAAACCGCTTTCAATTTTTAAAAAACTGCCGAGACAGACGAAGGCCCTTATTAGCCTGGTAAATTTCGGGGGTGTGGGAATAATGAAATAAGTGATCTCAAACACCTTTTGGAAAACAAAACACTTGTTTCAGGAAGGCAGTATGAAATACTATAGTGGTAAGAGCAAACACTGAGGTAGATGGATCTGGAATCGAATCCCGGCTCTGCCAGGCTCGAACAGCATGACCTTGGGCAAATTACTCCACCTTTGAACCGTGGTCCCCTTACACATGAAATGAGAATAAGACCCCCCAGTGTTGTTCTATGGATTAAACGTGAAAGCTCCTGGCCTGGACCATCCTTAGAAAGTGCTTAACGAAGGCTGGCAATGCTATTAATGACGATGATATTCATAACAATATAAAGATGCCCTCTCTGTTGTATGAACCTCTCTGTACAAGTCCAGAGAATCAGGTAGGGGGACTCTTAGTCAGGATGTAGTTTGTATGATTTTATACGATTTTACTGATGGTCCGAGAAGACAATCAGAGCCTCTCCCTGCCCCTCTGAGTCTCACACATGAACTGTGAGTAGAGCCCGAAGTGTCCTCCTCAAACCCACCCTCTGTGCCCTGTTCTGTGTGGCGGCCGCGTGCATGCCAGAACCATGGCAGTCATTTCCTGGAGATGCTTCTTGGTTTTGGTTACAGTCAGCTCCAGAGCAGAGGTCAGCTGTAGGAGGTGGTGGTGCCGGCATGGGGAGGCCGAGCCAATTTGTATGGACCCTGGTGAAGCTCAGGCCCGGTGGGGCGGGCAGGGGACAGACTGACAGTGGTAACTCTGAACTTGCTTGCCTTTATGGGTTTAAGCCAGTCTTAATGTTATTTGAAGACAGTTTTTTGTCTGTGAATATTTATAACAGTGTGAAAACTCCCGGACAGCTGGTAATGCATTTTGAAGTGTGCTAACAACACTGTATCAAACAGCCTCTATTGATCACATCGTACTTTTTTGTGGCCACGCATTTCATACATGGTGCTTATACATTTTGAATAAGAACTTCAAGTACCTTTTGCTTCAAGCGGTTTTTCACCTCTTTTATTCCCATTTTTGCATGATCTTTTGCCTGCATGAAAAATTAATTTAAGTTAAGATTCCCTCTCTGTTTCCAGCAGGGACTATGCTTGATTTCAGTCCATCGTGAATCACCTTCTCTGATTACTAGAAAAAGGAAGGAAAAATGGGATCATCAAGTTGAAAACATAATGGCTATGAAAACAAATACAGTGTTGAAAGGTTAAAAAAAAAAAAATCCCTTAAAGAGGCTACAGAGATTTTATTTTCTGCATTTTGATGGGACTGATTTTTTTTCCCCTCCGAAACCCTTCTTCTGCTCTCTGTAATTATTTATCTCCGCAGCCTGGTGACAGCTACCAGTAAGAGGAGAGCAGAAGCTTCTTCAGCTGCAAGATTCAGAATAGCTATTACACTTCACCAGGGCAGGGCCTCAGGACCAATTTTCTGCCCAGGCTGAACAGACACATCGCTGGGTTTCTCTGGTGCCATTTCTTAAATCTCATTTCGGCAGACACCCTGGCTTTTATTTTCTGTCATTCTAAGACCTGTGTGGTTCTCTTGGCAGCCACCCGCCCCATTAAAATAGCTACAATTTAAGCACAGAAAGGACTAACAAAATTAAAAATGGAAATAAAACAAAACCACCCCAGTTAAGTGGCTCAGAGTCAAATTAGCAAGCAAGAGAAATCATGAGAAAAAATACTTGAGGCCCGTAAAAGATGGAGCACCGGGAACTGGTGTGTTCTCTTATTTTCACTCTGCTGTGGGCACGAGTTTCACAAACAATGCATTTCCTATATAGGGCAGTGATGAGAGAGATGATGAAGAATTTGGGACAAAAATTCGGGGGTGTGTCCCACCAGGAGCACTCTTCAGTAACCTGTAAAGGAGCTGCTTTATTCTAACATTCTAACAAGGATACGTGTAGGAAAGGTCTGCCAGAACACCTGACAGACCACACCTCTGGTTCTCAGGGATGCAGGCGTGGAGCAGCCTGAATTTTAGCCACCCTGTCTACATTTTAAAAGCTAAAACCAGTAGCCTCCCTTTTCTCTATTGCAGCAACTGTGTGTAGAAACATTTTAAATTAAAAATGTCACTGACCTGGTCATAAAGCATCAATGCCAAATAATTCTAAGAGCATTGAGAGTTTTAGGAAATTACACAGCAGCCCCCGAATCATCTCTGCAACATAGGATCAGGTCTATTGAAGAGTTTCGTCATGCGAAGGAACAGATTTGTTGGGATCCTGAGACCAAGACCAGTACTTACGAACTTATAGACAGTCTTCATGGCTGGGTTTGCTTTCGTTTTTACAGTATTCAGAATTGCTCCACTTCCTTTCTATAATAAAAACGCCAGTTAGCAATTTGGACTGAAGATATAGTAGGCCAACACCAACAAAGACCTCTTCTCTTTAATCAAGTTAAGCCACATTTCGTAAGTGTGTAACTTAATTAGAGAAACAGCCCTAGATGGTGACTGGTCCCGGGCAATTAAGTTACGGCCAGGCGGAATCCCTCTGGGGGGTATGGGAGCGGGTGGCGAATGAGGATGGAGACAAACTAGCTGAGCGGGGAGACCCCAGGCTCAGTAGTTTGCTTGGTGCCTGTCCGCTGGCTGGGAGGAAAGCTCGTCACAGGCTCTCTGAGGCAAGGGTTTCCTCAGAGTGATCTACAGCTTCTCAAGAAGTTCCAGTTACCACGGACAACATTAAGGGAAGTTTAATAACAATGGACTCTAACTAACACCGAGCCAGGGCAGGAAACTGGGGGCCCACTTGGGCAAGATTATCTGGCTACTGTGGCTACCTTAAGCCATGAACCCTTCTTTCCTCACCCTGGTTTTCTGTGTTGTTTTTTAAAAATCACTCTGGCAGGCTGCCTCCCTAACACGTACATCTTGACAAAGGGAAAGAATGAATAGCCACAGATGTTCATTGTTTATACTTTAGTATAAATCCAACATACCGATTCTTTGGCTCTTTTTTCAGGAGAGCAGGGGAGCAAAAGGAGGAGGGAAGGCTTTCCCAGTACACAGAGGAGGCAACGAATGTGTGTGAAGCGCACAGGCTCTAGACGTTTTGTGAGGGCTCACTGTGGGGACGTCCTGGCTTAGGCTCTGAGGGTACCGAGCCACCGGAGGACCGGTCTCTGCCTTCAAAGACCTCCAGTCTGGGGGGTAAACAAGTGCAACCCAAGATGGTGAGAGCCGCGCTGGCCGAGTGCACAAGGAGGGTGGTGGCAGCTCACTGTGTGGAAGGGCGGAGAAGGCTTTCGAGGATGAAATATTTGGTCCATGAAGGATGAGTAGGAGCTCATGGTGGGGAGAGGAAGGATAAGAACATTCTAGGGACAGGAAACAGCACATAAGTTAAGTGCAGAAGCTGCAAAGCCATGGTGTGTTCTGTGAGTAACAAGGGCCGTGCATCACGGGAGGACTGGCAAGTGGGGCTGAGAGCCAGACAGGGTCAGCCCACAGAGGGCCAGCACGAGGAGTCCACACTCCAGAAGATTTTTAACCAAATGCATCACATAATCAGATCTGTGGTAATTCCAACTGATTTGAATGGAGAGAGAGACCTGATCCAGTGCGTATACAACAGAGTAAGATACGCTATGTAATTATTAGGATTAACTTTTAGCACAATTTTTGGTAACTGCCTGCATTAGAAAATTTGAGCTTTAATTAAGAACTTCAAAATTTGACCTAGAAAGCGTTCTCTGTTGTAGGATAATAGGAAATTTTCACCCACTCACATATTCCACACTGCTTTCCAAAATTACTCAGTATCCTATTTCAATGGTCCTTTAGAGTATTAAAACTCCCTTTATCAATCAATCAACAAGTCCTTATTGCTTGTCTGTGATTTGCCAAGTGCCGTGTTTGGCCATATGAGAGGAACAAAAGAAGCCTTTCATTGAGGAATTGCTTACTCTCGGCCCACTGCAGCCACTTCCAAGGAACCTGCCTTGGCAGTAGCGCACTTGGCCCACAAGCAGGAGAGAATACTTGTCACACTGTGTCGGAGCTGCCCGTCTATGTGCCTGCCTCCCCAGTAAGGCCGGGAGCTCCCCCAGGGCAGGGCCTGCGTCCTGCTCTCCACTGTCTCCCCAGCACCCAGCGTGGCGCCCAGCACACAGCAAGCCCTTTGGTACACACTCACTAATGAACCCACGTAAAGGAAAGGCAAGCATCTGAATTCTTTAGTGGCTTCTGAAGCCCTAAGCACCTGGCTTCCAACACAATAAAAAACTGTTCACAGCAACAGCGAGGGGATGAAAACTCTCAGGGATGCGTTTTCCATCCTCTCAGGAGCCTCTGCGGTGAAACATATTCAGAGCAGCAAGAGGGACGAATTTTTGGTTTTCCCATGAAGAGTTCCCAATTGGTCTGGCCCTAGAAGGAGACCCCGCAAAATGCTCTAAGATGGCAACATCCTTTCAACACGCCTTGGCCTGCTTCCTGAGACACGGAAGCGTCTCCTGGCTCTCATCATCCTCACCGAGGGATGGCTTTGGACAGTCTCATCCTTGGCCCCAGAACGGCCTGGCTTTACAAACAAAAGCATCTTCAGCTGGGAGAACAGAGTGCCCTGGGCCGAATGACAGCCTGGTGGGTGGCAGGGGAAGAGGAGGGCTGCCAGGAGGCTAAGGAGGGGCCCAGGTGGCTCTGCGGGGGTGACACTTACCCGGACTGTGGAGAGCCACTGGTGGTACAGTTTATCGCTCCCTGGGGAAGGAAGAAGCAGAGAAGCTGGTATTTAAAGAAGTCATGTGTATGCCCTCAGGAGTTCCTCAAGTTGCTTTCAGCATGCAGGACTTGGAAAGTTCAAAATCTAGAGAATCACGTGGAGGCTCCCATGCACCACTCCCTGAAGGAGTTGCTGCCACAGGTTTTCTTTCTCAAAGTGAGATCTGATCCTATCAGTGCCCCGAGTACAAACCCATATCCTCCTCCTTGCCTACTGGATAGAGGTCGGGCCCCTTAGCAACCCTGCTCTCTTCCCCTGTCCTGTCTTGGCACTACCCACCCTCTGCCTCTCCATCCTGTGCTTCCATCCTGCACAACCTCAGGCTCCCTGGCCACACCTCCTCCAAGCCGTCCATGCCCTCGCAAATGCTGTTCCCCTTGCCTGGCCACCGTTCCCTGCTCTCTCTGCTGCAGGGACCAGCTCAGTCATGTCCTCTGTAAGTTTCTCTTACTCCTTCCTCTCAACAGCCCTCTAGAATAGGTAACACCCATTCAGAGGTCCACGTTCTCTAAAGTTCTGTGAGCCACGCCAGGGCAGGAACCACAGGGCCGTGTGTCCAGTGTAAGCACACTGCTGGACACACACTCGGCCCTTCTCATGCTTAAGCAGTGACAGGGAAAGAAAAAGGAGGTGCTGTGAGGAACTGATTCATTTTATCTGGTGGGATAAGTAGGTCTTATCAGCAGACAGCTTTTCTAGGAGTCCGAATGACTAGACTTAGTTTAGCAACACATAAAGCCTGTCTTCTCCCCAGAACCCACATTCAACTGTTAGAATGCTACTCAAAACCCGCCTCCTTTGTGAAGCCCTCATATTACAGAGTGAGCATTAATAGAGCCCTACTCTACCTGCACAAAACCCCGTGTCTGCTCCTTTTCCTGCAGTGGCTTAGTCTGTATTTGTCTTTAGTTATGAGCTTTCCCCCATCAGTCTAAAAGTTCCCTGAGGGCAGAACTGGGCCCCCCGTTCTTACTGTACAGGGCTGTGGACACAGTAGATGTCCAGGAAATGCTCATCAACGACTCACACACCAGTTTTATTGACTACTGTGCTCTCCATGCAGCACAGGCTGGTAGGGCCTGACAAAGGGGTCTGTAGGTGAGGTCACACCTGGCTCTATGAGTTTATGGACTGCCAGTTGGATTATCAGCACAGTCGAGACCAGACACACGCCCAGCAATAAGAGGGGGCTAGTAGTGTGATTATTACTGTTTTGCATTTAGTTTTACTTTGCTGACAGAGACTGAGGCTTTGGGTCTTGGAAAGGCAGCCAGATTGGGATTCAGGAGGCAGGGTCAGCCACTAACATTTCTCTGGGCCTCAGATGCCTCCTTTGAAAAATGAGAGGATGATTCCTCTGGTTCTAAAGGCCTGCAGAGACAGGGCACCCGCCATGATCTTCACATTTTAAAGAAACACTACTAAGCCGCGATCCTCTGCCAGGGTCTGTCCTGGGCGACTGCACAAACCTTTCCTTGGGGTCTCTGATTTAATCTCAACAGGACTCCTGTGAGGTAGGCACTGTTACACTCCGTGCACAGATAAGAACACTTCAGCTGAAAGAGGTGAAGTGACTCGACCAAGTTCTCACTGCTGGGCAGTGAATCCTGGTCTCCTAATTCGATTCCTCATGTGCTTTCCACCGCATCGTGCAGGCCACTACGTTACCTAGACTTCGCCCACCCAGGAGAAGCAAGTGACCCCAGCACAGAGGACTTCAGATGGGCCAATGTGCCTCTCATCAGAACATGAAGAGGAATTCCAACACTTCAAGGCCAAGGTTGCAATCAGTCTCTCTAATCCCCGGTGAAGGAAAAAAGAAGTCATTGCCACTCCTAGCGAACACACCCCAATCCCACAGACAGCCCACAGCTCAGAAAGAAAAACGAAATGCCCTCACCAGCATACTCGCCCATGTTGATCTCCTCTTCAAAAACATCACTGAAGCCCTCACCAGAATTGAGAAGGTCTAATCTACCATCGATAAACTATACAAAGAAAGAACAAAAGCATAACAGCTAGTGCAAAGGAACGGGGAAACGACGTTCAGCTGGGCTCCTTAGTAGATAACCAAAGAACCAAGACAGGAAAGGGTCTTTGGAATTGTGAGCTTAAAAAGGCGAGTTTCTGAAAAACTCGCTGCGTGTTTATGATAACTTATAAAACTGCACAGCATATTTGCAAAGGCTCCGTCTGGTGGCTGAGCTCCCTTCTCACCCAATCTCCCTCCCCAGACTCTGGGCCTCTCTGGGATGAGGCCTGCGTTCCCCCCATGCCTGCAGCCTCAGTGCTTAGAGTGGAGGCAGCTGCAGAAACCCCACCAGGGACCCAGGTGCAGAACAGGCGAGGGTGCCGGGCACCTGCTTGAAGAGCTGCAGCTGTGTGGCGTTCTGCAGGAACTGCCTCATGGCTCCGGAGCGATAGTGGGACACGAAGGCTTCCTCGCAAAAGGTGATTGGCTCCTCCTGGGAGACAGAGATGAGACGGGGAGAGGAGGGTTAGAGGGATGGAGTGAGAGAGATCAGTGCTTGAACTCTGTTAGGTGGCACTTCTATATCTGCTGATTTATCTAATCCTCACTTACCTGTGAAGTGGCTGTTATGCTCGATGGCATTCTACTCTGGATGAGGAAGTTATTTCAGAGAGGAAAAGACATCTCCCAAGGTCGTAGGGTAAGAGGCAGGGTGGGAACCAAGGGCAGTATTCCAAACCCCGCCCTGCCCCTTCCATATTAGCCACAGGCACACTCCAACAGCAAGTTAGTGGGATGTGCCCTTGGTGGGGGGGGGCGGGGGATGATTTCCAAACTCTTCTTTTCACTTTTAGGAGAGGAACTCTTTCTCTGGACAGCACCTTAGGCAGAAGGAGACCTGCCGCATTCAACAGCCCAGCTGCTCTGGGAGGGCTGGGGGCAGGAATGGAGGCTGGGCTCTCCTTGCTGGGTGGTACCCCGCCCCCCACTTGCCCCTTTGCAGTCCCTAAGGCACCAGCCGTGGAACGCAGTGTGGAAACTATTTACAGAGTGAGCTTAACCAGTAGTGAGTTATGATTTTAAAATAATTAATTATATTAAAAACCAGGGATGATCAAAAATAAGAGTTATCATCCAGTCAACTTTGTGCTTATGCTGCTTGATGAGGACTACATTTTATGAGTCAAGAAGAGACACCCTAAGCTTAAAAAACCACCCATCTTTGTAGTCAGCACCTCACTCCTTCTTTGAAGGTATGTGGAGTACTCATCTACACAGACAAGTCTTTAATTTCAACAGTGTATTCTCAATTCTGAAAGATCAGACTTTTACATGTTGAACTAAATTAAAGGTACCTCTCCCTTCACAGACTTGGTGGCAAACACAGACGTTTGAAGCTCTACTTTTATCCTGCTTTAATGAGTTAGGTGAGTGTTAAAGTTACTGTGTAGCGGCTGTAAATTCCAAGAGTCCTTCCTGCTTAAATCCAGCCAATATTAGCTCAGCAACTGGGCAGACCTACTGCTCAAGGGTGAAAAGGATGACCCTAAAATACTAGGGTGAGGGGAATGTTTATTTTTATACAGTTACACCTCACCTAATTTTACAAAGAATCTGAGGCAGCTTACATGAGCACCTAAAACAAAGAAAAAAAATCAGCGCTGGAGAATACATAAATATGTAAAACGTATTTATTTGGGAAAATAGTATCTGGATATGCAGATCCTATACGGTTTCTAAAATTCAGCTACAAAATTAGCTCTGAGCTTCCTGGCTGCCACCGAAGCAAGAAGGGAACAATGCAAATGTTATATTGTCTGTGAGGAAAAAAACACACACCAGTTCCTCAGGAAAAAGGGTTTTCATGACATTTATTACTTTGGCATGGATTTATACCTTCCTTGCTGAACAGTGGAAAGATCAGCTGGTGAGAACCAACAGAAGCCCACCTGGAATTCCATTCCTGTGGCCTAGAAGTGTCGCTCCTCACCCTTGGAACCACAGCAGGGCAATTAATTCTCTCTCCAGGAGGCCTCATCCACGAGCACAGTGTCACCCATACACTGATCACTCCTGATAAACACTGTCAGCTCAGACGTCTCTTGTTCCAAACCCATATGTCTCAATCCCCACCTGAATGGCCCACCAGAACCTCAAACTCAGAATGGCCAAAACTCCCAATTACTATCCCATCTGGACCGCACTCTAAATCTTTTTTTCTTTCTGAAGTTATCATTATCCATAGCTACTCACAGCAGACCTATCAATTCCCTAGTCTTTCCCATTTCCCCACTGCAACGTCTCATCTGTCTGTCCCCTGCTCTCTATCCCTTGGCAGGGGCCTGACTGCCATGGTGGACGTTCAGCTTCATGTCCCTCTCTTGTTTCGTTCCTCCCCGTCCACTTCAATCCTTCTGGCCAGTGATTTCTAAAATGCATATTGGATCACGTCACTATCCTACTCAAGAACTTTGATGGTGGAGATGTTACATTTGTGTGATTATTTAATTCTTGCACTAGACTATCAGCTTCATGGGGGCAGGAACAGTCCCCGTTTGTCTAACAGCAAGTGTCACACACGCGAGCTCCTGTGCGGGGGAGGAAAGAACAAGTCCTTGCTCCTTAGTCAGGCAAACAAACCTTTCCTAAGCTGAGAGAGTCCTTGCTTTTCCAGAGTCCTTTTGTGTCACTTTCCTATGCTCCCCCGTACACCTTATGCTTCAGAGGTATCTCCTAATCACAGGCCATGTCCTTTCCCACTTTCTTCCGTGCTTTTGCCAGTTCTACTCCTTCCACCTGGACTGTCATGCTTTAAACACAGGCCTGTGTGCGGCAGTCACTTACCCCTGCTCAGTGCTCCCACAGTGCCTTGTGCACCCTGAGTGCTGGGTAATCTTCACTGGTGTCCCTGTGACCAGGAGCTCGAGAGGGCAGAGGCCCTGCTGGATGCATCACTATACCCCCTGGGGACAGTGCAGCAGCCAGCCCCCAGGTAGAAGCTCGAGGATGTTGGTTAAAGAGCTGCAGAACGTGCTTGGCCTGGCTCCTGTCACATGAGCCCTGCGATCTCTGTGTGGCTGAGACACCGCTTAGTCTGATGGTGGAGAGGTCTCAGAGTACGAGGCCAGGCTGAGTGACGCTTATGTCCAGGGAGTTTAGAGCTGCTCAGAGGAAATGCTCATTGGAGCTGTTAGCATTCACTCCTGGAGCTTTGGCCCAGTGTTGCCAGGAAGGAGAAATCTGCCGAGGGACCAATAAATTCAAGAGAGTTTGCAACCAAATTTGCATGGAAGAGTAGCCTGAGGCAGGCTTTAGCTGTAGGAGAGCAGAAAGAATCTCATCTTTGGGGAGACAAGAACATTTTGGGGCCTGTTGTCTACTTAATGGAGATGACATCCCCTGGTCAGATGTCTGCGCCATAAAAACGAACAGAAGGACATGGGCACGGATGGGAAAGACTCAGGGGAAACGTCGACAAGGGGGGCTCTTTCCGCAGAGAGCTTAAAGAACAACATCAGCAGTGTCAGTTGGACATGGAAACAAGTACTGGCTACAGCGTCGTGCTGCTGGGCTGGGTGGCAAAATACGCACTGGAGTCAGAGAGGAAAAGGCTGGTCCTTGCAGGGCAGCAGGTGCGGACATATGAGGAGAAGTCGGCACGTTCAGTGGAGTCTGGAAGGGTGAGTCAGTTAGGTGAGCCGTTCCCACCCATTCAGGGCAACTGTTCTACCCTAACCCTACACTGTCACTCAGAGTCATGTATAAAGGTCTGACCGGCAGCAGGCACAGAGGGCGCATTCCCCTGCACTACTCACCTTCTAAGGAAATGACAATGATCACGGTTCACCTGATCCTTACAGAACAGCAGGTAGGGTACCTTGCCTGAGGTCACATGACCCGCACATGGCAGAGTCGGGGTTTAATACGAGGTGGCCTCCAAAGCTCAGCCGTCTCATGCATGGTCTGCTACAGACTTGGGTTTTCTCTGAGGCCTCAGCTTTGTTTGCTCTTGGACACCTGCTGGGGAGCACAAGCGTTCTCTTTAAAGTGGGAGCCCCTCATGTTCTCCTAGTGGACACTCAGAGTACCAGCCCCTCAGAGACAAACAACTCCCGGGAGGGAGTAGGCAAGGCGTCGTGAAGGGGGTGCTCCTTCTGTCATGGAACCAAATGGACACCTAACCATTTGTACCCACTTGTCCACCTCCTCCTGCGGTTGAAATGGCTGCCCCCACTCTGCTCTCTGCAGCGGAGGGGAGAAGGCAAGGTGTCTCGTTAATTCCCTCCTTTACAAGAAGTGCTGATTTAGTTCTCCTGTTAGGCTCCTGTTAGGATTAAAGCTTTTGTCTTCTTGGGCGACACTCTAGGCGCTGGGGTTACTGACTGATAGCGACGTTAATTCAGGCAAGTCAGGCCGTGAGCATTCAAGCTCAGATCGCATTAGTAGAGTTTTCCATCTATGACCCGAAGGACAGTTAAACACAGCTGCTTAACCCTATCAAGGACTTTGTTATGGAAAGACAAGTTTTACTCTTGGTTTATCCTCTTGACACATGGAATCAATTGGAAATTCCATTATTAATGAGTCCATCTATGTTAACAGGTGAAGTTGGTGATTCCAAAGGTTTTTGATACTTCCAGAAATAAACGGCTTTTATCCACAGCATTGTGGGTACTGGCATAAAAATAAAATCTCCCATCAGATTCCTTGGCATCTTTCCTTGTTCTGCTGATCCATACTCAAAGTATCAAATTCTTATTTTCCTTCACAAATTTAATTTTTATCAAAAATTTATGTGCACATTTACCCGGAAATTCTAAGGAAAAAAGGAGGTGTCCACTCTTTATGGACCTTGCTTAAATTTTAAAAAAATGATAATTTTGGAAGATTCATCCATCCAAACATTTTTAAAACACCTATTGTGTGCCAGGCTCTGAGTTAGGGGAATACAAAGATGAATAAAATACAGTTCCTACAAGTAATACCAATAATCAAATAACGGGTGGGAGTAGATGAAGGTATGTAGAGATGATACGAGAATGGCAGAATGTTATGTTTATAGCAGCATTATTCACAAAAGCCAAATGATGGATGCAATCCGAATGTCTACAGATGAATGAATAAACAAAATATACATAAAATGAAATATTATTCAGCCTTCAAAAGGAAGGAATTTATGGCACAGGCCACAATATGAATGAAACTTGAAGGCATTACGCTAAGTGAAATAAGCCAGCAACAAAAGGGCAAATACTGTCTGATTCCACTTATCTCTAGAGTTGTCAACTTCATAGGGACCGAAAGTAGAATGGTGGTTGCCAGGGGCTGGCGGGAGAGACAGGGAGCTGTTGCTTAAAGGGTACACACTTTCAGTTTTGCAAGATGAAAAAAGTTCTAGAGATGGATGGTGGTGATGGTTGCACAACAGTGCGAATGTACTTCATGCCACTGAGCTGTCCACCTAAAAATGGTTGAAGTGGTAAAATTTATGTTATGTATATTTTACCATAATTAAAAAATTTTTAAATGATAGAATGTTTATGGTTGTAGAAGCTGGGCAGTGGATACATAGTTTATTTATTTTGAATATATTTGAATTTTCCGTAACAAAAAGAAAAAAGAAAAGCTCCTGTTACCAAGGAATCTTGCTTAATTCAGGGAACAAATAAGTACAGTACAGCGTAACAACTGGCACACCAGAGAGCTGGTTTTGGTTTTTTTGGGGTAAAGGCATCTTTAAAAAATTTAAAAAAGAACTCTGATCCATTTGAGGTAACACAACACGGTGGGGAGAGAACATGTCTTGGGGTGAGAAAGACCTGGACTTGAACCTGGACTCTGATGATACTGGCCACGTGGTCTCAAGTGACTTGTTTTCCCTCATCTGCAACAATTACTCAAGGCTGGCCCACCTCTTAGGGTTGCTTAGAAGATTAAGACAGATGACAGCAAATAAATTTTGCACGAATAACCATTTCTTGAGGGCAGAGATTGAGTTTTACTGAGGCTGGTAACATAATTTAGGGGACCCAGTGCAAAATGAATATGCAGGAAAAAAGCACTGTTGAGTACTAAAATATGAAGCTTTCTTCTTTTTTTATGGTCTCTTTCTAGACCCTTTATGGTGTTTTTTAAGTTTGCTATTTAATGTCATTCCATGTAAAGAAAAAATAAGAATTTAAATTATTAGCATAGCTTTTATTGTTCAGCTTTTATCGTGCAATGCCAGTTCTGAATGCTAACATATGTGGAATCGTATTTTGTAAATCATATATGCATTTGTATTTTGTTCTTACCAGACAGTGGAAATGCTGCGCAAAACTAACTCAACTGTTTTAATTTCAGTTCTTGATATACGCACATTTTATTAACACTCTCTGTCTTCGGCTTACTGATGAGAAAGGAAAAGGGACCACGGTTTCTCCACCTTTTCCTCTCCTTCCATGTCATCATTTTCGCAAGAAGCGGTTGGCTAACACAAGGATGAGTAAGGAATGTGACAGATTTCCGTGGTCATCGGTGCTTCCTAGAACACCACTGCCTTCTCTCAGTGTGAAGAAGTTCTGGTTCTGATGCAGGGTGAGGCCTCTGGGGGCTGTCAGTGCCCCGTGCCTCGGCCACAGACACTGACGCGCTTACCCTGCAAGTGAGCTCCACTCACACTGGGTGGGCTGGAGCAGCTCTGTGAGAGGAGGAAGGCAAGGCTCCTAGGAGGGTGTCTGTGCAGATCTCCTCTGCTCCTGCACATGCTCTACTGTCCCATCGGACTTCATTCACAAAGCACGAGTCTGAAGGTAAAATTACTAAGAATCTTGAGGCAGTGACGGCAGAGCATAAACCAGGCACGGGCCTTTCTGAGCGTGGGCCCAGTCGCACACCGTACACCAGGGAGGCCCACCTGGCCTCACATCTCTCTTCTCCCCTCCCTTCAGAGGCTGACACTCCATAGGAACTCTGGTTACTGGCTCTGTTTGCCATCTGACCAGGGAGGCCCACCTGGCCTCACATCTCTCTTCTCCCCCTCCCTTCAGAGGCTGACACTCCATAGGAACTCTGGTTACTGGCTCTGTTTGCCATCTGACCAGGGAGGCCCACCTGGCCTCACATCTCTCTTCTCCCCTCCCTTCAGAGGCTGACACTCCATAGGAACTCTGGTTACTGGCTCTGTTTGCCATCTGACCAGGGAGGCCCACCTGGCCTCACATCTCTCTTCTCCCCCTCCCTTCAGAGGCTGACACTCCATAGGAACTCTGGTTACTGGCTCTGTTTGCCGTCTGATTGCGCAGCACAGGACAGCTTCAGGCAAGTCTGTGGGTTGACGGAGGCGGGGTTTCGAAACTCCTGAGCATGACACTCAAGGCTCTTTGTGACCTTCCCCAGCTGATGTCTTTTTGCTTACGACGCTGTCCACCTTTCTCCACAGAACTCATTCCCTTCCAGAAATTCTGGACTGTCGATCACCCCCCAACCGCTTTACACACTCTCACTCCTCTGGCTTCCTTCTTCACGTTACTTCCTGTGAGAACCTTACCTGATGCCCTCAGGTGAAGAGGGCCCCCCCGTTCCTCCTCCAAGCCTCCACACCAACACCACCTGTGCCCGTTGGCCACTCCCAGCCCACTGCAGACTCCTGGAGGCTCTGATCTACTCCCCACGGCTGGCATGCAACGGACAACAGCTGAGTCACTCCAGGAAGAGGCAGATGGGGGAGTGGGACACAGAGCTGGGTTCCAGTTCCAGTTCTGCCCCTTTGTGCAAACAGCTGCACCTCTCAGATCCCCATTCTCACCACTTGTCACATGGGGATAGCTGGGGGGGTTAAACAGGGGTGAATGTGATAGTGTATTTAGCAATGCTCAACCTTGGCCATGCATTAGAATCACCCGGGGCACTTTTTCAGTAGTTTCTAAAACTCCCCAGGTGACTCTAATGTAGCCAAGGTTGAGAACCACGGGTGTAGGTGAAAGTGACCAGCACAGCACCCAGACCAATCAACACTCATTTTTAAAAACTTAAGAATAAAGAAATATTATAAAGAAAGCCAGAGAATCTGGCCCCATTTATCACCAGCAGTCCCAACCCAACTGCATTTTATTTTTTTATACAGCAGGTTCTTATTAGTTATCCATTTTATACGCATCAGTGTATACATGTCAATCCCAATCGCCCAATTCATCACACCCCCACCCCCCCCCAGCCACTCTCCCCCCTTGGTGTCCATATGTTTGTTCTCTACATCTGTGTCTCTATTTCTGCCCTGCAAACTGGTTCATCTGTACCATTTTTCTAGGTTCCACATATATGCGTTAATATACGATATTTGTTTTTCTCTTTCTGACTTACTTCACTCTGAATGATAGTCTCTAGATCCATCCACGTCTCTACAAATGACCCAATTTCGTTCTTTTTTATGGCTGAGTAATATTCCATTGTATATATGTACCACATCTTCTTTATACATTTGTCTGTCGATGGGCATTTATGTTGCTTCCAGGACCTGGCTATTGTAAATAGTGCTGCAGTGAACGCTGGGGTGCATGGGTCTTTTTTTTTTTTTGCGGTACGTGGGCCTCTCACTGTTGTGGCCTCTCCCGTTGCGGAGCACAGGCTCCGCACGCGCAGGCTCAGCGGCCATGGCTCACGGGCCCAGCCGCTCCGCAGCATGTGGGATCTTCCCAGACCGGGGCACGAACCCGTGTCCCCTGCATCGGTAGGCGGACTCTCAACCACTGCGCCACCAGGGAAGCCCGCATGGGTCTTTTTGAATTATGGTTTTCTCTGGGTATATGCCCAGTAGTGGGATTGCTGGGTCATATGGTAATTCTACTTTTAGTTTTTTAAGGAACCTCCATACTGTTCTCCATAGTGGCTGTATCAATTTACATTCCATCACCAACAGTGCAAGAGGGTTCCCTTTTCTCCACACCCTCTCCAGTATTTGTTGTTTGTAGATTTTCTGATGATGCC
Organism: Delphinapterus leucas; assembly: GCF_059928025.1. Lineage (NCBI taxonomy): Eukaryota > Metazoa > Chordata > Mammalia > Artiodactyla > Monodontidae > Delphinapterus > Delphinapterus leucas. Next base: position 113,428,524 of record NC_143134.1, read on the forward strand.
CATTCTAACTGGTGTGAGGTGATACCTCACTGTAGTTTTGATTTGCATTTCTCTAATAATTAGTGATGTTGAGCCGCTTCTCATGTGCTTCTTGGCCATCTGTATGTCTTCTTTGGAGAAATGTCCATTTTTCCATTGGGTTGTTTGTTTTTTTAGTATTGAGCTGCATGAGCTATTTATATATTTTGGAGATTAATCCTCTGTCCATTGATTTGTTTGCAAATATTTTCTCGCATTCTGAGGGCTATCTTTTCGTTTTATTTGTAGTTTCCTTTGCTTTGCAAAGGCTTTTAAGTTTCATTAGGTCCCATTTGTTTATTTTTGTTCTTATTTTCATTACTCTAGGAGGTGCGTCAGAAAAGATCCTGCTGTGATTTATGTCAAAGAGTGTTCTTCCTATGTTTTCCTCTAAGAGTTTTATAGTGTCCGGTCTTACATTTAGGTCTCTAATCCATTTTGAGTTTGTGTATGGTGTTAGGGAGTGTTCTAATTTCATTCTTTTACATGTAGCTGTCCAGTTTTCCCAGCACCGCTTATTGAATAGACTGTCTTTTCTCCATTGCATATGCCTGCCTCCTTTGTCACAGATTAGTTGACCATAGGTGTGTGGGTTTATCTCTGGGCTTTCTATCCTGTCCCATTGATCTATATTTCTGTTTTTGTGCCAGTACCATATTGTCTTGATTACTGTAGCTTTGTAGTATAGTCTGAAGTCAGGGAGTCTGATTCCTCCAGCTCCATTTTTTTCCCTCAAGACTGCTTTGGCTATTCAGGGTCTTTTGTGTCTCCATACAAATTTTAAGATTTTGTTTTTGTAGGTCCTTTTCTTCTCGTGTTTCGCACTTAGAGAACTTCCTTTAGCATTTGTTGTAGAGCTGGTTTGGTGGTGCTGAATTCTTTTAGCTTTTGCTTGTCTGTAAAGCTTTTGATTTTTCCATCGAATCTGAATGAGATCATTGCCGGGTAGAGTAATCTTGGTTGTGCGTTCTTCCCTTTCATCACTTTAAATATATCATGCCACTCCCTTCTGGCTTGTAGAGTTTCTGCTGAGAAATCAGCTGTTAACCTTATGGGAGTTCCCTTGTATGTTATTTGTCGTTTTTCCCTTGTTGCTTTCAATAATTTTTCTTTGCCTTTATTTTTTGTCAATTTGATTACTATGTGTCTCGGTGTGTTTCTCCTTGGGTTTATCCTGCCTGGGACTCTCTGCGCTTCCTGGACTTGGGTGGCTATTTCCTTTCCCATGTTAGGGAAGTTTTCGACTATAATCTCTTCAAATATTTTCTCAGGTCCCTCCTCTCTCTCTTCTTCTGGGACCCCTATAATGCGAATGTTGTTGTGTTTAATGTTGTCCCAGAGGTCTCTTAGGCTGTCTTCATTTCTTTTCATTCTTTTTTCTTTATTCTGTTCTGCGGCAGTGAATTCCACCCCTCTGTCTTCCAGATCACTTATCTGTTCATCTGCCTCAATTATTCTGCTATTGATTCCTTCTAGTGTATTTTTCATTTCAGTTATTGTATTCTTCATCTCTCTTTGTTTGTTCTTTAATTCTTCTAGGTGTTTGTTCTTTAATTCTTCTAGGTCTTTGTTAAACATTTCTTGCATCTTCTCGATCTTTGCCTCCATTCTTTCTCCAAGGTCCTGGATCATCTTCACTATCATTGTTCTGAATTCTTTTTCTGGAAGGTTGCCTATCTCCACTTCATTTAGTTGTTTTTCTGGGGTTTTATCTTGTTCCTTCATCTGGTACATTGTCCTCTGTCTTTTCATCTTGTCTATATTTCTGTGAATGTGGTTTTTGTTCCACAGGCTGCAGGATTGTAGTTCTTCTTGCTTCTGCTGTCTGCCCCCTCTGCATTTTGTTTAAATACCTCCAAATTCCTAATAAAATACCCAAGTCATTGGCCAAAGTGCGGCATAGCCAAAACCTTGCTCTGAAGTCTGAAGGGTGCTTCTGTAGCCTCCCCTGGGCAGCCAGTACGTCCCTACTGGCCCCTCCTCATGGGGTCAGCTGTGGTGGGGGCCAAGGAACCTGGGTGAGCTCCCAGGCAACACGGAAAAGGCTTAGTGCGATATCCAGCCTAGAGAATGCCAAATTCTTACTTACTGGAAGGCAGGGAAGGAGGGTGGGAGAGCTGGGACAGCAGGATTAGCAGGATCCAATCACTTCAAGTTAGCCAGAAGCAGGCACGAGTTTAGGGAGAGGGAGCCGATGCCAGCTGAGCACTTGCTCTGGACCAATGTGTACCTTCCCCTCCCTGAACCCTCACCAGAGCTGGGGGCGTCCATAAGTGACTCCCATTTTATAGATGAGGAAAGGACGCTCATGCAAGTGAAATGTTTTGCCCACGGTTCCAGAGCTGGTGGTCTGAATGACTCCCAAGCGCAAGCACGCTCTTCCCCAGCTTCAGAGGCACGCTGTGGTATGTGCTCGAGGGCCGCCAGGGGTACTGGAAGGTGGTCCCTGCATAGCCACGGTCATGGCTCTGGCTGGGTTGCGCTGAGCCACGTTTGGGGATGACAGGGCCAATCTGGCCTTCTGAACCATGGGTGTGGTAGTCCAGGTACACTGGGGACAGCCTCTCAGCCAGGACCCCTGTGACTATATAATAAGCCCTAAACAAAAAATCAATGTGTCACTGTGAAGGCGGCTCACTATTGGGATGATTTAAGTCGGGGGAAATGTGGGTGCCCGACGAGGGCTGCTCGGATGATTTGCAGGGGCAGGGACAGCCGGGCTGACAGCATTCGCCCATTCAGGCGGGCCAGCCGCTCGGTATTGACAGAAGCCCCCCCACACACTCGCTAGATTACAGTAAAGACATTCAAATCACAGGCGCGGCGGCCCACGCCTGGCTCCTCTGTGCCAGCAGCCCCTTCCTTCTGCATTAACCGAGACAAACGGGGGGAAGTCAGGAAATCCTGATTAGCGCGGGATGGCAGATGAGCGGGGAGGCCCGCAGAAGCCAGCTGAGGAGACACAATGAAGCAGGTTCTCGTGCATACCCGTGGAAGATTTCCTTCCCATAAGAATGCAGATGGAGGCGGCTCGACGGGGAAAGCAAGTGCGGCGATTAAAACAGAGGCTGCTCACTGAGCACCACCTGCCCTGGGTGTTGTCGTGTGCATTATCTCGCTGACTCAAGGCAACCTGTGAGGTAGGTGTCGCCTCGACCTCCATTTTACAGATATGCTACTGAGGCTCAGAAAGGGGAAGTCACCAGCCTTAGGCTGCAGAGCTGGTCACTGACAGAGCCAGACTTTGAAGCCAAGTCTGACTGGCCCCTGAGGCTCATGTGACACAATGTTATTTAAAAGAAGTAACCACGAAATAGTATTTGACCTATCAGCCGCCCCTGGGACTGTCCTAGCAATTCGGAGATGGAGCAGAAGGTGGCGATGAAGAGAGCAGGCTCTGGAGAGATGAGTGGGTTTGGGCTCCACTCCTTGCACGCAGGGGCCACCCATCCTGGAGCCTCCGTTTTCTTACCAATATGCCAGAAATAATCCCTATCGTCATCCTCTGAGCATTCACATCGTTATGTTGGCAGGTCCAGGGAGCAGCGGCTGGGTCAGTGAGAACTGGTGACCACCCCTCACTGCAGCGGAGCGCCGTGCTCTCCCCAGCAGGACACCAAACAGGGACAGGCCGAGATCTCTGTGTCAAGCAACCTTTTGCTTGGCTACCAGCGCGTGCCTTGCTGTCACTGAGAGCCAGATTCTGGGTTTTAACACAATGACCCGTGCATTCCAAACCCCAGGAAAGGATGTGCCAAACTGACTAGAGAAGAGGATTTTGTTTCCTGAGAGTGAGGCGAAGACAGTTCGAGAGCGTGTACGGGAGAGCAGGTGGGTTTGGAGGGCCTGGTGGGCCCCTTTGAGAAACGTAAATCAATCTGAAGAGTGACCAGCAGGAGAACCAATGTTAGCTGTGGCCATGGGAACACGGGACTCATGGATCGAAAGGTTTTTAAAGGACGTGGAGATAAAACTGGAGGAACACAAATTAGTGTGTAGAGAGGAAAAATCCCAACCCCCTAGCTGAGTTAAGTGAGGGGAAAACAGACGGACCTCACGTAAGATACGCAGTCTGCCAGTGCTTGGCGACACGGCTCCGAGGGAGCTCATCCACAGCACTGTCCACACGCTGGATTATTGGGCTCACTTACTGGGTCACTGATTTATGACCAGCCCTCTCCCGAACGTCACTTATTCAGGGCCAACCCCCGGTGTCTGGATGGGGTGTGTTGCCCAGGAGGCTTTGGCAGCAAGTTTTTCGTCATGAATAAATGGCAGCGTTGTGAAGGGGAAAGGGCACAAAGAGAAGAGTTGAAACACTCGACTTGGCCTTGATTCCTTTTCCTTGTCTGGGCCTCAATTTCCTCATCTGTAAGATGGGAAGGTGCTGAGCTAACACGTGCTGTTTCTAGACACCCAACTAGGCCTTTCTAAAAAGGGCCTTTCTCTATGAGGTCACCGACAGCCCCTCACAGAGAATGTGTGCAGAGCCCTCGGTGCAGAGTTGGGAACAGGGAATGAACTCGAGTGGGAATGACCGCTCTGCCACTTACTACCTTGAGAGCACAGTGGAAGGCCCTGAGCCCTCTGAGACAGTTTTCTTATTCCCAAAATGTAAGATATACTTCTTACCTCCTGGGGCTATGTGGGGATCAATAGGTGATTCGTGTACAACAGTTAGCTCAGGGCTTGACTCCTAGAGGGGCAAGAAAAACCTGGTGTTCTACCCCAAATAGTTCTCTGCCCAGAGCATGCTTTCCATGATTCACATCAAGGCACGTGACGTGCACTACCTACCCAGGACATGTGTTGGGTCAGTGGAGTCAGGACCATGACGTGGAGCGAGGAGAAAAGGGATCACCGCCGCCCCCCCCCCCCCACCAGCTGCCTTCTGTGGATGGCGGCCCTGCCTGGCCGAAGGCTGGATCTGCATAACAACCCATTAAGAGAAGCTCTTTATCCTCATCTTACAGAGGAACATGACTTGCCCAAGGCCACAGTGCTGCAAAGTGCCAGAGCTGTACTTGAAGCCCCTTCTGCCTGCCCCCAAAGCCCAGGCAGGCTCTTCCTACAACACCCCAGGGCACTCTGAGCATGCTCAGTTGCCTGAACTTTTTTTTTTCCCCCTCTGGGTTTCTGGGGGAATTTGAGATACAGAAGATGATTTCTCACACAACAAAAATCCTTTCCCACGTACTGCAGCCCCAGCCCAAGGAGTCTGGAGTCTCTAGGTGGGGATTATGTACTGCCCGGGGATTCAAAAGAGGCTCAGTGCAGCCCAGAGCTCCATGAATGGGGAAGCAAGTGAGCCTCTTTGAGCCCCGTTTCCTCATCTGTGAATTGGGGATATTACCTACTCTATATCAAGAGGTTTGAAATGGTATAATATTTGTCCAGGTGCCAATTCTGAGGGGCACACAGCAAGTGCACAATGGCAGTTCAGGTCCTAACCGCACTTTTCAGATGCCCTTGGAGAGCTGGGTGTTTCGTCTTGTGCGGGACCTTCTACCTCTTTCCCTCAACAAATACCTTTGATGGGGTGCTGGGAGAGCACAGACAGGGTGCCTATGCTGGGGCTGGGTGGGCTCCGGGGTGTGGAGTGGGGCGCGGCGCTGATATAAAAACCAAGCTCCAAGGAGGAGCAGGCACTAGGTAGATGGAAAGGCGGAGGAGGCCACGAGCAGGGGAGCGGGGCCGTGACGAGGCGGTGCACATTGAGGAGGTGAAGTCCCTGGGGCTCAAGGGGCACGTCACAGATGGGGTGAGTGAGAGAGATGCTGACTCTCTCCTTCCTTATTTGGGGGCATCTTCCCTGAGAGCCAGAGATCTGAGGAGTGGTGAATGCTGGACCCCTAGAATACACAACTGCCAAGAAAGGTGCAAAAAATAATTACTCAGCATATGCTGGTGGCTCGCCCCTGAGCAACCCACCCAGCCCTGAGCTGAGCTTCCCATGTCCGAGGAGCAGACTTCATTCACAGGGATGAAGGCCTTCATTTTCTCAGAGCCTCATCTTCGAATCTACCCCCTACACGCCAGGCTGCGGAAGTCCCCCCCTCGCCCTTCAAGGATTAACTGGGGGACAGCTGCCCTGGGACACTCCCCCTCGCCTTCCTTCTTCCTGCCTTGGTTGGGTTAGGTGTCCCTGCTCGGGGTTCCGCAGCTCCTGTGCTCGCCTCTACTATAGCCCTTCCTGCCATCTTTGCACTCCTGGCTGCCCGGGTGTTCCCTCGCTAGATGTGGACTCCGCGTGGGTACAGGCTGAGTCTTACTTGGCTCTGCATCTCCAGTTCCTAGCACAGTGCCTGGGTCAGCTCAGGCACTGTGATGCTTGTTGAATGAATTATTCACTGCAGATAAGGCAACAGGAACATTTCTGAGAAAGACGCCAACGGGGTGGAGAGCAAGACAAACAGACTGAGGATGCGAGGATGAGGGTTAGCAGGAGGAAGGGAAGAGAGAACGCGGTGTGTATGCTGGGAGGGGTAGTGGAGGGAGGCGGGAGGCCGGGAACACCATCTAATTAGACCACATGTGCAGAGCAGCATCTGGCTCAAAGCGCAGCAGTTTACACCGCTCCTGGAGTTGTCGTGGAGACAAGCACATGACCAGCCTGGAGCTGAGACTCAGGGGCAGCGATCCAGATGCACTCCTAACATATTCTGACAGAGAGCAGATGGGCAGCTATTTGCAGGGCCAAAAAATGCCAACTCCGCTCCCCTCCAGACCTGTGTGCCCTCACTGATCATTTTCATCTTGTAAAGTCATTCTTATCTGCCCTGGAACCACCAGTTCCTCCCGTGTAGGAATCAGTGTGAAAGCTGCTATTTCTGTAGTTCTCCGACCATCACAACTTCCAGCCCGCTCCTGTGGGTGAGGAAATGTCGCCACCTTTAACGAAGGGGTCCTCTACGCTGGGCTCCACTGCCGCAAGGCTCCTCCCCCTTCCAATCTCTTTCTTAGTGAAAAGTGTCTAAATTCCTCACTCTTTAGGCCCCACTAGACAGATCCTGGCTCGGGAGCAATGCTGAGCAAGTGTGGGGAGAGCACAGGCTTTGTGGCTGAGCTCCTGCTGGGCCGGTACCCACCTGGGGAAGCACTGGGCCTCTCCAAGCTCCGTTTACTTCTCTGTAAAGTGGGCTTTGTAACACCTACTTTCACAGGGTTATTTCAAGGATTAAATTAAATAATCATGGAAGATCCCTGAAAATAATAAAACCTTATATAAAATTTTTACCAGGATAAAAGTTCTTTATAAACTTCATTTTAGGCAGAAAGCTCATTATCATCTGAGGAGCAGAAAAATGACAAAATCTTAGGTTCTATATGACGCTTCATTACCCACGTATATGGCAAATTTCTCATTTATGTCTTTGGCGAGGTGGGAAAGCATCTAGTGTTGGAGAATCAGGTTGGGTTTGAATTCTGGCTCTGATGCTTACTAGCAGTGTGGTCTTTAGGAAGCAACTGAGAATTCTCTAGAGGCTCGGTTTCTTGATCCATTAAATGGGAATAATCATTTTTACCTCCTATGAGCTAATTCCAGTTGGGACAATATATGTAGGCACATAGGAGGCACTCAATAAACGTTTTCCTTCTTCCTGATCATTTAACAGCATCAAGTAAGACTGAGGGTGAGAAAGAGTGTAGTGAAAAGCGTGGGTTCAGTTAGAGCAGGCTGGAGTCCCACCCCCTGGCTGTGTGGCCTTGGGGAAGCAGTCATCTTTTCTGAGCCTCAGTTTCCTCTTCTGGAAAAGGAGGAGAACAGGACATACCTGTCACGCTGTTGTGTGGTTTAACGGGAACAATGAACTTAAAGCAGTTAGTATCCAATAAAGGTAGTCATGATCCTCTCACTCTTACTGGAGAAATTCTCAACCCTTTTGGGAAAAATTACACCTTTCACGTGGGTCTAGGCTGGGGCCCATATTGCCATGCTATCTCAGGAGAAATGAGTTTCCTTTTCGGTGGACGGGGCATAAAGTGCAGTGAGGACCCGGACTGGAGGTGTGGGCTGCTTCGGGCTCCCATCAGGACGCGTCCCGGCCCAGCCTGCCGCCTGAGTGCCGTGTGGGGAGGGCTTGTCAGGTGCGTGAAGGCTTATTTATAAAGCACCGCAGGGCTTCCTGCTGCCTCACTTGCCTGCCATCGCAGGTGTGGGGAAGACCCGGCTAAAAATATTGCTAACGTGGGTTTAATGTCGCCCAGCAGAGACTAATGATTGTTTTAAGTAAATATTAATTATAAGAGTCACCCAGATAGAGTGCTGGAGTGGCATGAATATTTCTGCATCTACATATGCAGGTGAAGAGCCCACGCGGGGAGATAACTTCTTACACACCTCCTCCAAGGAGTTATTGAATGATGGGAGGACTCTAAATATTTGGGCGATTCCTGGTTAAAAGAGTTGGGAAATGTCTTAATATGTGAGATATAGGGATTTTCCTATTTGAGAGATGATCTTCTCCAGACCAAATAGCTGATTCAGTTCTACTGGACCCTCTACCATGAAGAACTGTCACAGTGGTGTGGAGAACCCAGATTTGGTTCAAGGCCCAGCACACTGGCCACCCGATCTGGGGCAAGTATCTGCCCAAGAGCCTGGAGGTGGGGGTCACCAGTCTGAGATGGTGTTCTGGTTCTAGTGCTTTACTACCTGTGTCCCCTTGGGCATGCTCCTTCCCTCTCTGAGTCTCAGTTTCATCACCTGTATGGGGAGCTAACATTTGTTGATCACTTTGATCAATAGTTCCTACATCCGGTATTGCAAGAAGACTCACCTAGGGAGGGTCTTTTTAATGCATATTCCTGGGCTGTGGCTCAGACCTTTACAAAGCTGCTCAGATGATTATAACGCATTTGGGAACCTGGGTGGGGGGAGTAGCAGTTAACAAGAGTAGTAGACACTTACACTTGCTCACCAGGTGCCAGGTACCTTTGTAAGCGTTTTACATGTATGCACTCATTTAATCCTCATAACAACCCCGTGAGGTAGATATTGCTGCTGTCCCTGTTTTACAGTTGGGAAATGGAGGCGCAGAAATGTGAGTTAACTTTTCTAGGTTTGCACAGGCAGGATTTGACCCAGGTGGTCTGGCTCGGGTCTGTGCTTGACCTAGACTGTAAGCGCTAAGGGAACAGCAGCTCTGCTTCTCTTCATCACCACTCTGTCCTCAGTGCCCAGTCTCAACCTCCATTGTCACAGTTGGGTTATTAAGTCTTCCAAAGGCTTTTGGAGGTTGTCAAGGGGATGAGCATCCAGGGGATGGGCTGAAGTCTGTGCCAGGGGCACCATGGTGGCTGTGACTTCCAGCCATTTCCCTGCCTGAGACCAGTCCACAAAATAAGGACAGTTTGGTTCCCAGGAAATGGCAGGCCCCTCCCAACATGTGGCTAGCAGGTGTCTTACCTTTGGGAATATCAAATCACCATGACTGTCTTTCTTTCCTGAATAATAATAATTATAATAATAATAATAGTAATAGCAGTAACCATTTACTGAGTGTCTGCTCTTCACAAACAGTATTATTCTAGTTAGCGATTAACAGGCTGAATTGTTTAGGGGAAACTGTACTGATATCCGCAACTTACTCTGAAAATGCATCAAAAAACAGATGCAGGGCTTCCCTGGTGGTGCAGTGGTTGAGAGTCTGCCTGCTGATGCAGGGGACACGGGTTCGTGCCCCGGTCCGGGAAGATCCCACATGCCGCGGAATGGCTGGGCCCATGAGCCACGGCCGCTGAGCCTGCGCGTCCAGAGCCCGTGCTCCGCAATGGGAGAGGCCACAACAGTGAGAGGCTCATGTACTGCAAAAAAAAACCCCCAAAACAAACAAACAAAAAAGATGCAGTGATAGATGGACAGATACGTGATAAAGCAAGCATAGTAGAATGTTAATGGTACAACCTAGTTGGCAGGTATGTAGGTATTCACTGTAAAATTCTTTTGATTTTTCTGTATGCTTGAAACATTTTGCAACAAAATGTTGGGGAAAAAAACCCCACAGGGGGACATGAAATATCAGACTTCAGAAGGGCAAGGGTGGTGGCAGGCAGGATGTATTATTCCACAATCAACTAGTCTTGAGGGGATACCAAACATGACATTGGGTTATCCAATTTATTGCTGACCTAGTGACAGGGAAGTATTTATTTATTTATTTATTTATTTTGTGCGGTACACGGGCCTCTCACTGTTGTGGCCTCTCCCGTTGTGGAGCACAGGCTCCGGACGCGCAGGCTCAATGGCCATGGCTCACGGGCCCAGCCGCTCCGTGGCATGTGGGATCTTCCCGGATCGGGGCACGAACCCGTGTCCCCTGCATCGGCAGGCGGATTCTCAACCACTGCGCCTCCAGGGAAGCCCGACAGGGAAGTATTAAAAGTGAGTTATAAATGAAAAACAAACTATTTATTGCACATCTACTATGAGCCAGGCGCTGGAAGAGTAATGATTAAACTGGTCCGTCTCTCTCCCCTCGGAGAGTGTGGGAAGATCACCTCCCTCCCCGCCCCACTCCCCCCCCGCACACAGACGTGTACGTGACAGGCACGTGAAGGCACCCATCCTCTTTTTACAGATCTGGAAATAAAGCTCTGAAAGGTCAAGCGACTTGCCCAAGACCATGTAACAAGTAGGTGGTGGGTGAGGATTCACATCTAGGCACGTCTAAGTGTAAAGGCTCGGTTCCTTCTGCCACCTTTCAAAAGGTCGCTAACATCATCGAATCTCATCTGCTCTTGATGAGAGGAGCCACACAGAAAACTGACATTCCAAGATCACTTACAAGTTTCATTCCAATTATTCTTTTCAACCCTGCCCCTCATCAGACTGGGTCCCAGATTACCAGCAACCAACTTTTAATTCTCTTCACTTGGGAATTCTTTCGGCTTTTAAGGTGGCTTCCCAATTGTTACCTTATTTAATGCTTATGTGACCCCGAAAGATGACTCTGGAATTCCATTTGACCTGCGACAGGCTGTCTGCTTAGCCCTCCCTTCCCTCTGTCCCAGGGTTAGTGGTGGTCGGTGAGTTTGGCAGAAGGAAAAGAGAAGCTGCCCAAAGAGAGCACATGGATGACAGAGTTTTGACTGGACAGTTCCAGGCCTTTCACTGCCCACTGGCCTGTCTGCCCCTTCAGGACCCCTAAGGCCTTTTGCCAATAACCTCTTCACAGGGACCAAACGATTCTCCCTCTTGCTCTGGTGGTACACTGGGCGCCTCTCACTTCTTGCTTCCTTTAGAAGATAACTGCAGGGTCATGTGTGGTTCCAGCCAGGGGGACTGTTAAAAGACTATCCCAAGAACCCCTGGAAAGAGCTTTTATTTGGTAATGATGAATGGGGAAAGCAAGTGTCAGCTAAGTTCATTTTACTAGCAATACATTCCCCGTGTCAGGATAGACAGGGGGAAAAGAAAAAAAAAAAAAAGAGAGCTGGTAATCTGAGGTACTTATGAACAAAGTTGTGTTAAGAGAAACACAAGATAACAGACTTTCTGCTGCAGGGCTTTACTTCCTAAACATCCCATCCTGCTGACCACCACCCGGAGGTGCACCACTAATGCACCACTCCCACCATCTGATCACATCACACCCGCTGAAAGCACTGCCCTGCTCCGGCTGCCTCTGTGAGGGCTCCGAGGCTCCTCTCAATCGGGCACGTCCCCAAAGCCACCTCCAGCCACACCTCCTGATACTTCCCCCTGCAGACCAGAAGTCTCAATCACTGCAAGCTGCCCGCAGCTCCCCTGCACCGACCATACTGTTTCGGACCTTCCCGCTCTTCTCTTTCCTCCCTTCTTCATCAGGCTAACTGCTACTCATCCTACAAGGCCAAACTCAGGTGTCATGGTCTGCAGAAGCGGCCCCTGTCCCCAGGGCCCCCCTCTCTGGAACTCCCGTGGGCTCCCATGGCACCCTAAGCCGACCTCTATCACCTCATACAGTTCCCTGCTCACCCACCGGCCTCCCCTTTGGGGACGTGAGCTCCTTATGGGTAGGCAGTGAACCGCCTTATTGGCCCACAGTTCCCTTAGAGAGCACACAGCCTGGCACACAAGTGGCACTGAATACCTGTGTGTTAAATGAATGAATAAATGAATGAACCGTCTACAATCATATATGGGAGTGAGTCCCATGAAATGAAGCCGCTTTCTGAAAAGTAAAAGAATACCAAGATAGTTCGAAACAGACCCACACCATCCCAGAATTCTTCCTGGAGCAGACGGCTGCACAGCAAGGCTGCAATTATAGACACGCACACACACACACGAGCACACATTGTTTAAAAAAATTCATAGAATGCACTTAACACTGACTTTTTTTTCTTATTGGAAACCTGTTTACAATCTTGTCCACTGTCAGTCTTAAATGTCACTTTTCAGAAAGATGGCTGCTGCCAGGAGAAATTTATTTTCAAATGGAATCACAGCATGTTCATGCAGAGAAGCACCTCTTTTGAATCTCTAAATTGGAGGGAATTCAGGGAAGAGAACGGGAGGTGATTAGAATCTGCACAGGCTGATTCAGGAAGAAAAATTATGAGGCTAAAATATGCACGGGTGAGCTAAACAGCAGCTATTAGTTGGTGGAAATGGTGAAGGCAGGACAGCAACTACCTAGAAACCTACCAGAACAGCGAGGATGCACAGGAAGAAGTGGAAATAGGGCTGAGGGAGTGGGAGAATGAAATGGTGGGGGAAGTCTAAGCTTCCTTCAGGAAGGAAGCGCACGTTTACTGATGCCCACCCGTGTCAGGTACTGTGCAAGGTGGCCTTGCTTGTTCAGCCTTTGCCCACTAGCTACCTTATTCCTGTTGTAAAGGTGAAGAGACTGAGCTTCCGAGAGATGAAGAAACCCAAATAAGGAAGCGGGGGTGTGTGTGTCAGTGTCTACCAGCCACTCTGCCACCAGCTAGTGACTAAGACAAGTTTGCAGTAGGCATCACTGTCCCTGCTATTTGCCAGAGGAGGGTGATCAGGGAGGGCTTCCTGAAGGGGGAACACTTTAGCTGAAGCTGATTATGCTTCTTTGTTGCTGCTCAGAAGAGAGTTGTCAGCTTAGGAAAGTGAGCCGGACCTCAGCAAAGCCTCTTGAGCAGACCCCCACCCTGGGGTGTGTGAAGTACCTGTCCTCCACGGCAGATTCTGTGCTCCTGCTGAGCCAGCCAGCAGGTACTCTGCATCCTGGCTCTTGTACCTTTAAGCCAAGTGAACTTGGGCCAGTCTGAGCCCAGCTACCTCCCCAAGAAGATGGAGCTGATGCCGCCAGCCTCATGGGGATGCTGTGAGGATGAAAGCACTAGCACGTGGTTGGAATCCACTGTGAACACTATTCTTCCTTTTTTTTTTTTTTTTTTAAATTTTATTTATTTATGGCTGTGTTGGGTCTTCGTTTCTACTAGAGAAAGCGAGGGCTTTCTCTAGTTGCGGCGAGCGGGGGCCACTCTTCATCGCGGTGCGCGGGCCTCTCACTGTCGCGGCCTCTCTTGTTGCGGAGCACAGGCTCCAGACGCGCAGGCTCAGTAGTTGTGGCTCACGGGCTTAGTTGCTCCGCGGCATGTGGGATCTTCCCAGACCAGGGCTCGAACCCATGGCCCCTGCATTGGCAGGCAGATTCTCAACCATTGCGCCACCAGGGAAGCCCCTATTCTTCCTTTTTAACACAAACATTATACACGTTTTCGATTGTTCCCTTGACCTGGCAATTGTGTACTCATCCATCAGGACCCAGCTCAGGAAACTATGCCTTTAAGAAGCCTGTCCCACACCACTGTAAAGCAATTATACTCCAATAAAGATATTAAAAAAAAAAAAAAGAAGCCTGTCTCAAATTTGCACGGTGCCCCCGCCATTCTGAGAGTCCCGCAGAGGCCTTGAGTCAGGACTATGTTTTGTTCACCACTGAATCCCCAACCCCAAGGGTAGGGCCTGGCACATGGAAGGTGCTCCAGAGCTGCCGGTGAATGCCTGGCTGAGGGGCTCCTCAGCCCCTCCACCTGGCTGCTGATGACCCCCCAAGTCGGCCTCCAGGAACTCAGCGAGCAAAGCCTGGGCCTTGCAATGCCTGCTTCTGCGTGCAGACTCTCTATCTGGAAAGCTGAGGATTCCCAGCCCAGACCCGGGGCTCTGTGGGTTCCCCAGCTTTTAGCTGACCCGATACTTGAAAACTGGTGTTTGTCAGGGTCTGTCCTGCTCTCCATCTTTCGTGAAGGAAGCGCCCTGTGTTGACTATGTTCCACTCTGATGGCCTCTGAGGGAGGGTGTGCTCTGGCGTGGTTCAGGCTCCACAGGGGGCTGGGCGGGGCATCCCGGCTCTGTCACTCACTATCCATGTGGCTGCGGGAACATTTTTAAGCTAACCAAGCCTCAGTTTGCCGTTTGTAAAACGGAAACAATGCAACCTACCTCACAGCGTTGTCATGGGGAACAGACAGTTCCCCAAAGTACTTGACTCAGGGCCAGACATGTAATGGAGACTCATGGTTGGTAGTTGTTATTAATGTCCTATTCATTCCCAGTCTCCTAGGACTGCACAGTAAACGGGTCATCTCCTAGTAATTGTGGTCAACCAATATAAGCTATTAAATATTACTTTATTCATTTAAAAATCTGTCTAAATCTGGTCAGAGTGACTTGGTTGAGTTGGCAGCTCTGGTCTTTGGGAAGCCCGAGTGTCTATCCTAAAAGTTCCCTATTCAGAATCCAGGGAGCCCACGCCAGGAAACTCTTCGTGTCCCCATTCATTTAGTAAACGTCTATCTAGCAGGCCACACGGTGAAGGGAGGGGGCTTGGTTTCTGGAGACAGATGGATCTAGGTTTGAATCCCACCTCGACTCCCTAGCACCTGGGCAGCTTAGAGCAAACCTCTCATGTGGAGGCAAAGGGCAGTGATGAGGCCTTGACCCTCGGATCCCAGTGTCATCTGACCCATCAGAGCATGTGCAGACAGTGCCACCCAGGGATTCTTCCAGCCAGCCCTCTGATACTGTCCCTCCCCTGTCTTTTTTTTTTTTGCTGTATGTGGTCCTCTCGCTGTTGTGGCCTCTCCCGCTGCAGAGCACAGGCTCCGGACGCGCAGGCTCAGCGGTCATGGCTCACGGGCCCAGCCGCTCCGCGGCATGTGGGATCCTCCCAGACCAGGGCACGAACCCGTGTCCCCTGCATCGGCAGGCGGACTCTCAACCACTGCGCCACTAGGGAAGCCCCCTCCCCTGTCTTTAACTTTCAGTGATTGTCCCGCCTTCATGGTGACTGTCCCTCCATTCACCAACACTGATTGACAACCTACTATGTACTGGGTGCTACCTAGGTCCCAGGGAGGGTGCAGTGTCAGGAAGTCTGAAGTCTTCACCCTGCATCTGAGGGCCTCCCGCTCTGGCCCCTGCCTGCCCTTCCTGCCTCGCTGCCCCTCGTTCCCTGCTCCGCGGCCGTACTAAGTGCCTTTGGGTCTGTGAATGCACACAGGGTTGCTCTCACCACTGAGTCTCTGCCCAGGTTCCTTCTGCTTGGATGGTCCTTGCACACATCATCCACCTGCCTGCCTGACTCCTGCCCCCTCTGGGGCCCTCAGTGAATGGTATGGCACGAAAGGGAGACCCTGGGCAAGTGTGGGGAGTCCACCGGCCATAGCGGCCGGCAGACCTGGCCCTGCTCAGCTCCATACCTTCCCACCTGTGGCACCTGGGGCATGTGACATCACCACTCTGCCCCCAATCTCCTCTTCTGTAACACAGAGGTGGTAATGTCTGCCTCAAAGTTTCATTTCAAGGATCACAGGAGACCCGTGCTAGGGGTGTGGTAAATGGCAGCCACTGTTAAGTGTCTCCGTAGTTTCTTGCCTGTCACTCTAAACCCTGAGCTTCCTGAGGGCAGGAGCTGTGCCTCTGCCATCTTGGGACACTCCATGTGAGGGGCAGAGTCTGGCACACTTGAAATGAGCAAGTGACAAGCCTTGGGGAAATGTGTCTCTTGAAATCAAAAGCCTCTTTGGTGTTGAAGGAGTTAAAATCTGCTCATGCTTATAAACAAGCCCCACTTCAGCTCAGCACTATCACTGGGTGTGAGTCACAAGGCTTAGCAGGTGTGGGCAATAATTAAAGGCTTCAGCAATCTACCTGGGCAAGGTATTTTTGCCTCTTATTCCAAAGAGGAAGCTCTCTCTATGGAGAGCAGAGGAGCTCATTAATGAGACTAATTAGGTGTAAAGGGGGTAGAGGCTGGCATCAGCTGCAGCTTGAAGGAGCGGATCGTTAAGCTCTGTAATCCCCTCCACCGAGCACAAGCAGATCAGGCTCAGGGGCTGTGGGCAGGCTCCCACACCTGAGTGCCTGACCACGGCCTTGGGAGAGGCTGAAAGGCCTTACCTCTCCCCCGCCATGCTCCACCAGGAGATCACACACACACACAGACACACACACACACAGACACACACACACACAGACACACACACACACAGATACACACACAGACACACACAGACACCCTGCCCCCGTGGGGTCAGCTTCCAGGGAAAGGGGCCAGCTCATCCAAGAAGAGGCTTTTCTTTCAGTGTTCCCTCACCCCTGAGGAGCATGTGCTGGGAAGTTGTGCCTTGGGTTTTACAAGTTTTCCTGGATATAAGGAATGGATCAAAGAATCTCCTTCTTGGCCTCCACATGTGGAAGATGAAACTCTCATGCCTAGAATTCCAGATTTTCCAGCCACCATGAATGTTTAGCTGGCACTGGGAGGATTTCTCTTTCTGTATCCTTCTCCTCGCTGGCCTGTGAGCTCAGTGACCTGTGGGCCGGGGGCTGCTTCCCTGGGATCTTCAGTGGCTGGCACCCCAAGGTGTCATGGATACATTGGATGCGTGGTGGGATGGACGGCAGGGAGGGCGGTGGGGAGAGAACAGCTGGATGGATTGTGGCACTGCCGCTTTTCTCAGCTCTGTGGCTTTGGTCAGGCAGGTCACAGCCCTGAGCCCTAATTCCCTCATCTGTGAAAGGAGTGTAAGAAGATCATGGGCGCAAGAGCATTTTCGAAAGTATAAACCACGTATAAAAGTAGTTCACAGGGCTTCCCTGGTGGCACAGTGGTTGAGAGTCCGCCTAACGATGCAGGGGACATGGGTTCGTGCCCTGGTCTGGGAAGATCCCACGTGCCGCGGAGCGGCTGGGCCCGTGAGCCATGGCCGCTGAGCCTGGGCGTCTGGAGCCTGTGCTCCGCAACGGGAGAGGCCGCAACAGTGAGAGGCCCGCGTACCGCAAAAAAAAAAAAAAAAAAGAAAACTCCTTCTTCCTAATGGAGCTGATCTTGCCAACCCCCAACCAGCCAAGGGGCAGGCATGTGACCTGTGTCTGGCCAACTGGAGGCCCCCATCCTCTGGTCAGTGCTTGGCTCAGGGTGGCCCAGATGTAGCCAAGCTGGGCTAAGCAGTCTCCTCTGAGAGGTGATGCACAGACACAAGGGGTGGAGACTCATTTCAAGTTCTAAGGACCACACAGGCCCTCATGCCTCTATTGCAAAGCAAGAGAACGTCTGAAATAAAAACTAACAGGCAAAGCCAAGCTAGGCCAAGCCAAGCCAAAGAGTGATCGATGAGAGATGAGATAACATCATCTGAGCTCCTGAATCCAGCCATGGCTGTAGCAAGGGAAGACTTGGGGTTCTCAGCTATGTGAGCCAAGAAATTCTCCCTCCTGACTTTTTTGCCCAAGTTAAAGTTCTACCATCTACAACCAAGAGAGGTCAAGCCAGGGTTTAACCAGGTCTAGGGCCGTTTTAGTCAGCCTGCAGGGTTTTTTTCCTCCCCAATATTATTGCTGCTATTGTCGTAACTAGAACAGACTCCATATTCATTTCTCCCCCTCTTGCCTTTTAGTTATGAGGCAAGATCACAGTTCTAGACCAGAGACAAGCAAAGACATGGCAGGACCCGAGGCTGCTCTCAGACCAACGCCTGCGGCCTCCAAATAGCCCTCCTGGTTGTAGCTATCCTGTGGACATTTTCTGGCTCCACATGCTCCTTACAAAAACCACTGTTTGTTTCTCAGAGTTTTTTCCTGAGATCCCTTAGAATGTTTTCCACCATTTTCTCGGTCTGAACAACAAGTCACGAAAATATCAATATACACAATGTCCTGTAAAATCAATAGCTTTAAAATAATTGGAATTAAAAAGGGGAGCAGAGGAGCCCAAAACCTGTTCCCAGTAACAGTATATGAAGCACTCTGAAAGGGGTGCTGGTATGTCTGGAGCTCTGGTGCTTTATGTACATATTATAATCCCCATTTCACAGATGAAGAAACTGAGGCTCAGAGAGGGTGAAGTAAGTTGCTTCCCATCACACAGCTTGGCAAATGCCTACTTTTCCCCGTTTAAGGCCCAGCTCGAGTGTCGTCTCCCCTGTGACCTGAAGCATTCTTCCTGGCGTCTCCAGCAGAGCTCCCACAGCCCTCCATCCAGCAGTTACCACGGGGTGTCCTCCTCATGGTTACAGGTGGGCCTCCACAGTAGGTAAGATCTCGAGGCAGAGACCTTTTCATTCATCTCTACACTCTGTCCATCAGCACAGGCCCTGGCCCTGGGCACGGCTGAAATAAATCTTTGCTGGAGTAAATGAATGGCTGAAGGAGTCGTGATTTGAACCCTGCCTGTTCAACTGTAAGCCAGACAGAGCTTTCCCTCCCCCAGCTGCCTCCGTGACTGCCTCTTGTTCTCCCTGGAGGGAGTCAGGCTGGGTAGGAGAAGTGGTTACAAGACTAGAGGGAGCATGGACAATGGTAATAAATATGTAAAACCCAGAATTCATTACATCCAGTTAATTCCAAATGCAAAAGACACCACATCCTCTGAGACAGACCCAAATGAAGGAGTCTGGTTTCTGGCTGGAGGAGTGGACCAGAATTGTTTGGTCCGACTTAAGAAATCATTCTCTTCTTGATGGGCAAGGTATCCACAAGGCTCTCCATCCTCCACTAATTCTGTGCCCAAGGGATCATGCCCCACCCCATCTCAGTTTCAGTTCTGTAAAAGACCCTCCTTTTGGTCCCTGAGAGGTCTCGCCACCTTATGGCTGTGAACTAGAGACTCTCTGGTCAGGAATCTCAAAATCTGCAAAGTGGAGGATGTTAATTCTCTTAAAGAGACAGTGTTACAGCAAGATGTTAACATTACACAAAGTAAACTCTGTCCTCTGGGGGGAAAATGCTCCATAAACCAGAAATAAAGTGAATATCCCTCATGCAGTGCACTTGAAAACAGGCACCTTCGTGTGGTGCCTGCCTTCATCTGTGAGCCCAAAGAAAGGGAGAAAGGGCCTGGCGAGCCACCCAGGAAAGACAGCTAATGCTTACAATTCAGGCAGGCAGGAGGTCTGCAAACGCTCCCCTCTAGCCTCCCACACTCAAAACATTTCCTATAGTGAGGGCTTCAAAGGTAGAAAGGGGAAAAAAGATTTCCCCTCTGCCCTACGCCAGCCAAGAGAATATCTTTCTGTTCCCTCTGACACACACACACACACACACACGCACAGACACAGCTACAGGAGAAAACCAAAACTACACACCTTGCTAGAAAGGAGGGGATTGGGTTTGAGACCATAGATGAAAGTCATGCCCAAAGCACGTGATCTAGAGTGAGAGGTTCAATTCCTATTTCTGAAACTTACTAGGACTAGAGGAGATTAAGCGAGAGTGTGGGAAGAGGCACTCCACGTGAACTGCTAGCACAGCAATGGGCATACACACCTACAGATCCTGGCACTCACTAGATTGCATTGACTGGGTCTTCACTACCAACTGTAGGAAAGACCGTTCTTCAGTAACAACTAATGAGGAAAGTCTTGAGGGGCACTGGACAAGGCCCCATTCCTCCTCCCCTAAGGCCCCAAACTTCTTCCCTATTGACTCTGCCTCAGCGGTATGGCTCCAAATAAAGTTCTCTGTCTGCCTGTAGTACTGAAGGTCCCAGTTAAATGTTGTATGCTCTCTTTTAAGAGACAAAAGTCATGTTCAGCCCCTATTAGTCGCTAACACTTTAGTGAAAATTAGTTAATCCATTTGGTGTCTAAAAGCAGGAGAATAAGTCATATCAGATTTTGTGTTTCTTTTCCTAATAGGTGGTGAGGTAGCTTGGGGGTAAGGCTGGGGCAGAAGGGGAGGCGGCTACTTTAGGTACCATACAGGCTGCAGTTAGTGAGACATTTGGAGAAAATCAGTCTCCATGTGGGCAAAATGGAGAAACATGGGCTGAACAACCACAGCTAAATGGTGGGTTTGTAGCTGTTATCAAAACTGTTGGCCAATGAGCTTTGTGTGTGGTAGAACTCTCTACTTTGTTCTGATGCCAACCAACATCATCAATAGCGACTTAGATAGAAGCACAGAAAACGCTGATCAAATCTGTAAAGGACATGGTGACAGCAAGGATTGAAAAAAATTCTCAGGAGACAGGAACAATGGGCTGAAACTAATAAGTTGAGATGTATTTGGGACAAATGTCATTTCCTACACTTAAGTTCAAAAAATCAACTCTACAAGTACCAGTCAAGGCTGACCCGTTTTAAAAGAAATTTGTATGGCAGGTGTAAAAGTGGCAGAATTTTATGTTCAATACATGTTCAGCAATGGCCGACAGCGTGATATGGTTCAAAAAAAGAATAATGCAACCTGCTACATTCACGGAAGTAGAAAATCTAGAGCTGCACTCAGGGCAATAGAGTCCAATAGAGATACAATGTCAGTCACACACGCAATTTAAAATTCTCTAATTTGGTTCTGGGGCAAATTTCTACCTCATCCTGCGACAAGAGAAATAAACAATTGAAAAGAAAAAAAATTTCTCTAGTAGCATATTTAAAGAGTAAAAAAAGAAACAGGGGAAATTAATTCTAATAATGTGTTATATTTTACCCAATAAATAAAGTAATTATAATTTCAACATGTAACTAATATGGAAAATTGAGTTTTACATTCTTTTTTCTTACTAAGTCTTAGAAATCTGTTGTATATTTTGCTCTTACAGCCCATCTCCTTTCGGCTAGTCACATTTCAAGTGTCCGAGGGCCGCCTGTAGCCAGTGGCCGCCTGTAGCCAGTGGCTACACACGTCTTGAGTAAGAGTGGGGACAGGCCCACCAAGTTCTCTTCTCAGCAGACCGCATGTGGAATATCTGGTATTTTAGGCATTTAGGAGGGACAACGACAAACTAGAGCCCTCCAGAGACTAGCTGAAGAACTGGGATCAGAAGGCTGAGTGCAGAAGGACTTCTAGGACCGGTAGGAAAATCACAACCAAGTGATACTAGTGCTATGTGGCTACAGAGCATAAAACTAGGACTAGAGGATGAAAACTGTGATCAGAAGATCTGGCTCTTTAAGAGCGAGTTTTTCTGACACCAGGAGTGTGTAAGCACAAGCCAGCTGACCTGCAGAAGAGGACGTACATAGAAGTGGATGTCCTCTAAGGTCCCCGTCAACTCCGAGATCTAAGTGTGACCATCAAGTAGAATGGCTGGCTGTCTAGCTGACAACCCAGAACGTACACTGCCAAAGCTGTTTTCTCTGGCGAGCAGTCTTCTTGGGGGTATATATTTTATTCTGGCTGACCCTCACGGGCTGCCCGTGTGGTTCTGGTTGTCAGATGAAGGCACTGGGGGGCCTGAATTCGCATGGTCCCTGCCATCAAGGAGCTTACAAGTGAGGGTGTGCAGTGACCATTCCTCGTTAATGTTGTCAACTTGCTGGCTCCCAGCTGACTATGGTGAACAGAAGTACCGCCAGAAGGGTCTCTGTGTGAGCACTCCATCTGCCATGTCATGGGAAAAGGACACCTCCAGTTCCCCATGGACACCAAGGCTAGAGAGGCCTCCAGCCCATGGAAGATCCTGGGAAGCCCAGAGCTCTGCTTTGGACGTCTCACTACCCACCGGTCGCCTCTACCTGCATGTACCGTGGACACCCCAACATCAACATGTCCCCAACTCAACGCTTTATCTCCTACCCCCCACCCACACCCTATTCCTCTGTGAGCCCAGATTTGGCTGAGTTCTCTGCTGAGCCAGTCGGCTGTCTCTGACCTGGGTACTGGCTCTCACAACCTGGTGGGAGAGGCACACGTAACTCTAATATAAAGCAAACTGGCTGGAAGAGAGGGCTTCCTTTCCTTCCCCTGATGTTCATAGGGGAACGTCTGTCAGCTGTGTACTGGACACTGGGCGCCGCCAAGGACTCTGATGGGGCTTCTGCCCTTGAGGTGACTGCAGCCTCCTGGGAGAGACAGGCACACAAATAAGGGTGATAAAGGGTTTAGGTGAGGGGACACAGGCTTGCCTGGGCATAGAGAAGGCCTGAAAGAGGAAGGGATGGATCCCACTGGGGCTGTCATGGAAAAGCGACACAGAGGAACAGAGGGTGGGATGCTCATGCTGAGCCTTGAACCTGGTCGGATGGAGTCTGGAGGGTGTTCCGGGCAAAGAGTGCACGAGCCAGAGCATGGAGCAGAGTAGCCCGGGGCCCAGGGCCCCAAAGAGCAAGTCCCTCCACAAGAGGATATGCGGGAGAGAGGAGAATGTGAAGGGAAGTGAAAAGAGGCAATCACCGGCCACATTGTGAAGGTCTTAGATGCCAGGCCAAGGAGTTGAGATGCTATCCTCTACAGACTGGGGGGCACAGGAGGGTTTTAAGATCAGATCTGTCAGGAGTAAGTGTACATTTTTTTAATGCAAGAATTTTTTTTGCTCTGCCTTCATTTTAGTAAAAATGAAGCATTATGGAGCTGGCAAATCATCTCTGCATCCCAAAGACAGTGCGACATGTGATAATGACTGTGAAGCGAGGCTGAGCCTGTTAGCAAGAATGACCAGGGAGTGAGAGGCAGGGGTGGTGCATTACCCTCCGCCATAGTCTCTTTGTTTGAGCATCATTAGGAAAGGAGCCATTAGAAAAATACCAGCCAGGTAGTAGGAGGGAAACAGGTCTTGGCAGGGCTGTGTTACCCATGGAGAAATTAGCAAATAAA
The DNA here is from genome assembly GCF_059928025.1 of Delphinapterus leucas. Taxonomy (NCBI): domain Eukaryota; kingdom Metazoa; phylum Chordata; class Mammalia; order Artiodactyla; family Monodontidae; genus Delphinapterus; species Delphinapterus leucas. The sequence goes on from NC_143134.1 coordinate 113,451,544, forward strand.
ATTCAGAGAAGGCAGGGGCTTCTGTGCTTGCCCATTGAGTTTCTTGGGGAATAACAGCACTGCCACCCGACGAACTCTTGATGAGACCGAAGACTTGCCCGGCATTCTGCAGCAGGCTTCAGGTGGGCAGAAGCAGACTTCCCAGGCAGGGCTGCGAGCCCCAGGGCCCTCTTAAGGGTTGGCCTTTCACCCCCGGACCACTCTCCCAGCCACCAGGTGATGCACCAGGGATGGTGTGATGACCCAGTAAGCTAACACTCCTCGATATGGTGGCATTTGAGCCTTGAGGGAGGCAGGGCAGGCCTGTCATCCCCATTCCACCACTGTGGGCAGTAGGGAGGGAGGGACTCGGGTTAGTCATGCATCCGTTCCCTGTCACTTCGCTGAGCCCCAAGTTCCTCTTGTTGAAGCGATCACTCAGAATACCAAGAGCGTAAAAAAGGGGAGGTGACTCACTGGTCAGAATGAAAACTGAGGGTTGGAGCTGCCAACCCTGTTTTCACGGCAAAGAGGGGTGACCCAGAGGGTGGAGCCATCACAGTGATAACTCTCTTCCCTTCCTAATTCTCTTAAGTTTCAGATACTCCTTCACCCAAGATTTCATGGAGTGCCTGTGTGACAAGCCAGGAGCCAGAGAAGAGTCACAGCCTCTGCCCTACGCCGTACAGTCCAGTGTGGCGCTTCTAACAGGGGTATGCATCCCTGAAGGAATTCAGCGGGGGCCAGGGGTCTGAGTTCTGGGGGTCGAAGTTGGGCATTCTGCCTTAGGGATGCACTGCCTTCTGAGAAGCACTGCTGGGTAATGAGGAACTGCTTAAGGGTTACAGGTGGGAGGAGGACAGGGTGTGGAGAACAGCTTGTGGGGAGAGAGCAGAGGCCGGGGGACTGGAGGGTGACTGCTTCATGAACAGCTTCTGGTTCTCTCTCCTGACAGCAGTTTGAAAGAGAAGCAGACATCTTGGCGGGGGGTGGGGGGGGCGGGTAGTTGGGATAATCTCTCTCTGGGACTTTAAAAACATTCTGCAAAGGCTGCTGGGGAAATTCCCTCCACTAAGGGTGCTATATCCCGGGAAAATGAGGATCTTGACATGCAGCCAGGCGCTCTTCCCCTTTCCTGGTGGGATGGTAGAGCGCATTTCTGAGTGGGCCAGGCCTGAGAGTCTCTTAGCTGACAGCTGCTTCAGTGCCAGGAATTTTAGTGTCACCTTGTACTACCTGAAGCAGTTCCAAATATGAGGTTAGATACCCTAAAGCTTCCTACTTAGCCAATAATACCAACTTTTTACCGCTGCTTCAAAGGAAGCTGGAGCCGCATGGTGGAGGTGGGCCCTGCAGCTGGCCTCATCTGAGTGTGGCTCTTGGCTCTGACACTCCCCAGCAGCTGGGGGAGCCTGGGCAGATAACTGCACCCTCCTTAATCAAACCTGATCCACCCATGAGGCTGGCAGAGTTGGTGGTATCTCAGTTTCATTGATGAGAAAACAGGCCAAGTGACTTTTGGGGGATATACACAGCTTTTAGGGGTAGATTTAGGGCTAGAATCCAAGACTCTTGATACTGAGTTCAAAATTTTTCCATAGCCTCTGGGGAGCCTTGGCAAAGGTGACTCAAGGTTGAAGAACACACCCTCAAGAGAGCAGCTAAGAATACTATTTCAGTTTGGCCCTTGGACAGGTCATCAAGCCAGATCCTCTCTATTAAGGACACACAAGCTGACAATCCCATTTCCTAGCCTCTGCATAGCTGCCCTCTCTCTAGAAGCTCCACCTCACCTCCTAACTTGTTAGCCAACTTCTATTTAACTTTTAAGGCCCGCCTCATATGTTACCTTCTCTTCAGACTTCCTTTTTTTTTTTTTTTGTACTTCTTCTATACATCCATCTACTCTAACCCATCACTGGTTTATTCATGTATTTTTTAAAAATGTCTGTTTCCCTCACAGGACTTGAGCTCAGGGACAAGGGGCTGCACCCTATTCATCTTTTTACTGCCAACAGCCAGCAGTGCTGACACACAGTAGGAGTCAACTGAATGCTTCTCGAATGGACGGTCTTAGTTAGGCTGGGGTTCAGGGAGCTGTAAATAGCCCTAGGAGGACATACTTTCATTAATACCCCGCAGCTCTTCCCTCCACGGGTAGACATTTGAATGGCCCATGTGGCTAAGTCACAACCCCCCAAGACAAGGCCCCTTTTTCTCCTCAAAGGAATAATTTAATAAACTATGGGTGTTCCAAATGGTCACTTTCTCCACTTTATGAAAGACACCTTGAGGAGGGGTGTTGGGGAGGAGGCAAAGGGGAGGGGCAAAATATCAGGTCTGTGTGGTCAAAGACCATGATTTTTACTTACCTTGAAAGAAGCCCTGACCAATATTAAGCAAGCAGTGTCCCAAGAGAAGGACAATAGGTTAGACTTTTGGATTCTTTCAAAGACAAGCAAAAGTCATGCTATCAGAGACCCCTCCAGTTCCCATCCATTTCTTTCCTTCTAACTTCCCCCTCTGAGCCATCTTGCTGGCCCATGACAAGTATGGAAAGTAACTCTGAGAGTTTTTAAGCACTATGTTTCTATTGTTTTAATGGCCCCACTAAGGGCACCATTGTTCCTTAGCGGTATACACGCTTCATTCTATAATTAGCTGTCAGAGAGGACCCAACAGCAGCCTAGTGTTGTCCCCTCAAATCATATTAATGAAATGCAATCCACTCAAATGTCCTGAATGCATATCTGTAATTGCATTAAGCAGAGAGACTGGGGACATCAGGATCAAACTTCAGTCTCTGAACAGACCGCTACGATCAAGCACATTAATCCAATATTTCTTCAGAATCTGACAGCCAATTAATATACCAGGCCTTCATACACCAGGCAAAGGATTGATGTCCCTGTCATGATTTTGTTTTTTAAAAAAATCATTAAAATGACTGTTTGTACTCTGGGATGTCAAAGTAAATGCTGGGTGTAATGTTTCTAATCAAAATCAATTGTTCAAAGGTGGAAAGGTAAGAAACAAACTTTAGAGAAGCACTGTCATCTCTCCCAAAAAAGGAAATTTAAAGATCTGAGAGCCTCACTGCTTTCCCTGGTGTTTTTAACAAAAAAGTAGCTGAAATTAAGTACTAGTCAGAGTTCAAAAAGCTCAGCTTCATCAAGTGATTTTGAACAGGACAAGTTTGGCATGGACTCTTTTTTACTTTTAACGCAAACAGGTCTTCATTTTAAGGATTTCACTAGTATTCACAGCTTAAATGCATAAGTACACAGTGCGAGATGGCCCCGTCCTGAGTTTTCCTGCTTCAGTCCCCACAACACACTTTGTTAATTATCAAAGCTGCCTTACACACATTAGAACTTCTGCCGGACTGGGAAGGCAAAAATGAGAATAAATACCTCTTCAAATCTGCAGAATTGCACAAATGTCCTATGAATCAGACCTACTTGGAAGAGTGTGCAGGTCACTGGTGCATTCAGGACTGTGATAAAATTTAATTAGAAGCTGCTATTAGGACACTGTTACTGATGTGCTAGAGCAAGCAGAGATAAAACTGCAGCCTGTGTATTGCCTGTGCCCTTGGCGAGAACCGTCTTGCTGGGGCTGACTGCACCACGCTGAAATCAAACTCATTTTGGGTTGAGGACCAGAACGTGCACACCCCGCACGCCCCCGCCTCCTCTGGTATGTTCCAGACACACAGCAACCAGTGCTGCTCAGCTCCATGCTGGGTCCCTCTACCAATTTTCTTTGAGTGACAACCTTCAACACTGAGCCCGGCATCCCTTTCTCGAGCCGGGGTTGGTAAGCTTTCTGTGGGGCTCTGTGACCCCATGCTTCCCGCTAGCACAGCACCTACCAACACTGTTGTGGGAAGTGCCTGCTCCCAGGCTGACTTCCTTTACCTGAGCGTGCGCAGCTACAGCGTAGAGATGACCACCTAGTGTAGGGCCCCGCATGCAGCAGTGACTCAAGAAAAGCTTGCTGAATCCAACAGAGCCTGAGTATCTTTAAAGCTCTTGATGTAAACTGCCACGCTGCTTCCATGCTCCTCTCAGCAGCATAGCAGGGTGCCTTGTGGGAATTATTTCAATTGTTAAAAACTGGGTGTGCTGACTCTATCTTCTATGGCTCACCTCACAAATACTGGCTGTTTCTAGTTTTATTTCCATAGACCCATCTCCCTTCCACCTAAAACAAACAAACACACAAACACCTCCCCCCCCCCCCACCAACTCCACCTCTCAAGTTAAGTCTCACCCAAACCTTGGGGAATGGGACACTGGTTTTATAAGCAACACCAAAAAAGTAGCAGTTGCCTCATCAACCCAGACCCCGCGCTGGGAGAGGGAAAGGTGGTAATTACTGTGCAAGGAGCCTTAAGAGTGGACGTGGTATGAAACAGGGTATGAAACAAGATGTGTGCAATTTTAGGGTTCATGTCAGAAAGACACTTTTAATAGAAGAATTTAAATGCTGACAACTAAGAGATGGTTTAAATATGCAAAGCCTTGGGTGAAATAACTGCTGGGAAGTTCTGATTATAAAGAAGAGTTCTGTACAACACAGGAGGGTGGGGAAGGAGAACACACCATTTACATAGCGGCCACTAGGTGATTTTGCACAGGCTCACTTTACACGCATCTCTCAGTCAGTCTCCACGACCATCCCTGTGAGGCAGGAATGACTGTCCCTGTTTTACTGAGGAGGCTCAAGGAAGTAAAATACCTTGTTTAAGATCCCCAGTGTGCTAGTCAGGGGCAGAGCTGGGATCTGACTTCAGGTCTCCCTTGTTCTAGCCCATCCTTTCTTTCCATGCCACGTCTTAGCAAAGGTCAACGATTTTTCTTTTGTGAAAAGAGTTTTAACCACTATTAAAGCAAAAATACTACTCAAAATATCCAGGAGCTTGGAAGAAGAAGCTACACAGTAAAGATGTGAGCAGAAGCTGTAACGAAGGGGGCCAGGGCTTTGAGGCCCAACAGGTTGGCGTTCAATTCCCAGCTCAGTCACTTACTAGATGCATGGTCTTGGGCAAATCACTTAGCTGTTTCCAGTACTTCGTTTCCTCACCTGAATTATGGGCATAAAACCACGTGTCATAAGGGGATCCCTATAATTTTATCCAACCACTTTCTCCTGCTTACAGGTTGATGGATGGTGGTAATTCATCCTTCAAGGCTCAGCTCTGTCACCTCCTCAGGAAAATGCCTCAGGGCACTTCTTGCCCACAGTAAACACCTCTGACTCCTCTACTCATCTCTGAGCACCAGGCAAGCATGACCTGGGTCCTCCCTTCTCTGCACCCTCAGAGCCCAGCATAGAGCAGGCATCCTCCCTTCACACCTGGGCAAACAAAAGCCACACGCTTATATCAGCCACTTAGCCTACACGGGAGGGGAAAGTTTAATTAAAAAGCAGAAAGCCTGAAAATTTACTTATTTTTCCCCTTAGGTTTCATCAATTGTATGATTTTAAGTGAAGCAGGTCACCTGGATACACCATGGTCTCTGAATGAATAAACATTTGTAAATGCCACTCAGAGAAGACAGAGGCAGAAGGCCTCTGCAGGTTCCTACATTTCAGGATTCCAATCATGTCAGGTTGGCAGGCAGGGTGGGACTAGATTTTCTTAAAAGCAAATCAAGACACCAAGAGCACCAAGAGTACCAGTTTCAAGCTCTCCGTGAATTCTGCTGTTGTTCCTAAGTGGATCATCAACATTCAATCCAAGAGAGAAAAATAAGCTCAGACACGTTCCCCCTTCACAGTTTTGCAAACTCCTATTTATCCTTTAAAACCCACTGTAGACACACCTCCTGTGAAACCTACCCTAACCCCTCTTCTGGGTTCCCTGAACAGCCTTCAATAACCACACTTAACATGCCGCGCTGAGAGTTCTCCACATGTCTCTCCCACATGACAGTGAGGGCAAAGGCAGGGTTCTGCTCGTGTCCGAGTCTCCAGCTCTGAGCTCAGTGGCAGGACTAGAGTAGGGGCTTGATAACATGTGCTGAATTTAATGTAAAAAGTCTTCACTCAAATCTGGGTTTCTCATCTCCAGCATCAAGGTCAGGATCTAACCATTGGGTTCAACTCAGCTCAGAGCCAGAGTACTGTTGCACCAAAAATAAAGCCTACCAACTTTCTAATATGTCTACAGAGAAATATTTCTGAGCAATTTCTTGAACAGCCTCCTCAGAATTATTAAGGAGGAGTAGTGAGCAGGCTGACTGAAGTTCAGTACCTGGCTTTGCAACATCTAGTTGTGACCTTGGCTACTAAGCAAAGCCTTAGTTTGCTCATCGATTAAGCAGGGATAACACCACTTACCTTGTGGCGCTGCTGGGGAGAGTAAATTAAATAGTGCATGCAAGGTGATTTGCACAGTGCCTGGCAGTTGGTCAGGGCTCTTACATGGAGGCTTTCTGGGGCAGGCAGTACAGCTCAGTGTTAAGATCATGGACTTGGGAGTCAATTGGATGGGTTCGAGGCCTATCAGCCACGTGACTTCGGGACAGTCAACCACCCTCTCTCTGCTTCTTTCTCCTTATTCATCAAAGTGGAACAACAGCAATACCTGTCAGATGGTTTCAAGGAATAGTTGGGGAATATATGTAAAAGTACCTGGCACAGTCCCGGGCACATAGCAGGCCCCCAACAAATGGCTTCAGGGGACCAGGGAAACCTTCAGCATCAGTCTTTAGCAGAAGTCTTCATCTTCTGCCTCCAACCTCCTAACCCTGAGCCCATCCTGTGTCAGTCACCAATTCTATCTGCGGGCTCTGGCAAGGCTGCTAGGCAGATGACTTTGACTATCACCATCTGGCCAGCCTCTTGCCTGTAGGACTCCCGGAAGGCCCACATCCGTGGAGAAGGTGTGGATTGTATCCAAAGGGGGCTCTCCTTGAAATGCACCTTGAACACCTCCAGGTGTAACCAGGTGTCTAATCAGATACTGGTGATGCTCCCCTGCCATTCTCCCCCAGCTCCAGTCCCTCCTCCAGGTCAGAGTGATCTTTCTAAAATGCTGACCAGATCTTGTATTTCTACCAACTGCAGCTCTCCAGTGGGACTTCCCATCTCTATGTCCTAAAGTTAGCTCCACAGCATCAATAGGACTTTTGCCTCAGAAGGGTTTGATGGTTAAAAGTCTGAGAAATACTGGGTTAAACCAAATTCAGTATGGGTCATTGCTGAGCACACATAGAGTCTTTATTGTACACAGTGTACTTCCAAGAGGTGAATCAAGCCAACTGTATTCCCAGAGTCTGATGGTCACAGAACCCTTTTTATTGCAAGAACACCCATTACCACCAGTTTGAAAAACACTGGGCATACTCCTTGGAATGGAACTGCTAAGAGTCTGCGACTTTTCACAAACCTTCCTTACTAGTTTTATCCCTCCCTCTGGCCCTTCCTCAGCCCACCGCCATGTTTCAATACTGCAGAACTCATTGCTTTGCTCCAATATGTTGCACCCTCCCTTCCCTCCTAGAAAGAGTACCCCTTCCCCATTTGGTAAAACTGCACTTGCCTTTCAAGGTCCAGCCCAAATATCCCCTCCTCTGTAACCCGTGCCCCTCCCCACCGAGTAGAGTATGCTATAGGGAACCCTTTTAACAAAGGGATGACCTCTTTGCTTGCTTTTCATACAACCCCCAGCCCCCCACCACAGGAGATAAGCTCCTGCAGGGCAGGGCCATGAATGATACAGCTTTGAACACCTGGCGCCAGGCCTACACAGGATAGGTGCTCAATTATGCTGAGTAAATACTTGCTATTCAGTCAGAAGGAGCCATTGCATGCAAAGTAACAGAATTTTTTTAATGTGGTTTAAATGCCTTAGGTTTTATAGACTTAGACTTTTTATTTCTCAGAACATAAATCCTTAGCATCTGACTATAAATTCTTAGTGGATTTAAAAGCATCATGTACTTTCTGCTCTACTGAATACAGAATCTGAGAAAGGCAGAGCCAAGGGGCCTTCAGAGATCTGCTGACTCTGCTCTGTCATTTTAAAGATGAAGAAACCGAAGCCCAGAGAAGGGAGGGGCTCTCCCAGGGGCAGCTCTCCTGATGCCCAGGCCAGCCCTCTTTCCCTGCAGCTCCGTGGACTATACAGGCAATTCCTTGGGGGTATGGAGGTGACCAATCAGGGTCTCGCAATCCAACTGCCTCCTCATGCCTAGCTGAGCTGAACTTCTCTGTAATGACACCAAAATGTGCTGCCTGGTAATTACGGACTCAACAGTCATGATAAGCTGTGGCACACATAGAAATGGCTACAAAAAAGCAGTGACAGCATGACACAAGAAAAGCCAACCCCCACCCCCGACTCCGCACCTCCAGAAAAGTTGGCTGGTGTTCACTCTTAATGTTAAATGATGGCAGTCACATATTTCTTCAATGTAACTCTGAAGGAACTTTGTGATAATTTGGCATCAATATCCAACTTATGTTACCTAACATATTTTAAGAGCTACAACTCCTTGCATGAGATATTCTATATGGACAGATGTATGGTGATTGGTAAATTACAATATGTACAAGTACAAATGCCTCTAAGGAAACAGACCTTTATGTAAATATGTGATATTTTATACAGAATCCATGCTACCTACATACACGGGTTGCTGTAATAGATGTGTAAACAGACATGTTGGAGAAGATAATGTTTGTCTTCACCATGACTTGGGATTATTTCTTTAAACAATGGATTGTGAAGTGGGATTTACAAGTACCCTTACATCGTGAGGCACGTAAGCAACACAGCTTTAAAAGAGTTAACATGTCTCTACCAGAAGTCTTAACAAATTGAATCTTATTTAATTAGATAATGTATTTGGGAGGGGGGGAATGAAAAAATTCTTTCATTAACTAAACCAAACTCCCTTAAAGGCAACAATATGTTCCTCTTTGTCAGGACAGAATGGAATGAAATCTTTATTTTAATTGGGGTCAGATGAGGAGCCATTTGGATTCAGATGCTTTGTTTATCAGCCCTGAGCTTTATGGCTGAACCGGAATGTGAAATATTCCATTACACAACCGTTCCACTTAAAAGCCCACTTTCCCAACGATTTTTCATATGTTAAATGCTGTAAATATAGCCTAAGCTTGCTTTGAAATTTAGAAATAGAATACTTAAAGATTCCCCAGCAACATGATGATCCCAGATGGCCTTGGGTCAGAGGTGCTAGTTCTTCTATCTAGCAATGTGGCTTCCCTTAGACAAGGGCCCTGTGGTGGAGAAGAGTAGGCTAGGAAGCCGTCACTGTGCCACTGCCCCTCAGCGTGCATGAGTGTGTGCCCTTCAGGCACCTGAGCTGACAGGTTCCAGATTTATCAACGAGCATTTACTAAACACGTACTACATGCCAGGCTCCGAGAGACAGCACAGTATGGTGATTAAGAGCTAGGACTCTGGAGCTAGACACTAACACTGTGTGACCTTGGGCAAGTCATTTAGTTAGGCTTTCCATGCTTCAGTTCTCTCATCCGTACAAAAGGAAAAAGAACAGTATTCACCTCACAGGGTTGTTGTGAGGATAAATGATAACACGTGTCAAGTGCTTTAAGAGTGCCTGACACAGAGTAAGTGCTATTATTATGATTACTGTTAATAAATATTTCCACATTTGCCCTCATAACAACTTACTGAGGTAAGGGTAAGCAAGGCCCTTTCACAAACGAGGAAACAGGCTCAGAGAGGGTAAGTTATTTGTCCAGGGTCACACAGCCACTTCAACCCAGGCTTGTCTTAAGTTCAAGGCTCTTTCCACAAAGAGATGTTGCTTTCAGGACAAAGAGAATAAACACACATTCGAGCTTTAGAACCCAGAGGTGGCTCGAAATTTCTATATACTCTCTGAAAAGAAACACATAACATTTCTGCATGGGTAACTGGGAAGAGAACAAATTTGTAACCACTATGATTTTTTCTTATAACTTGTGTCCCAAAGGGAATTGTAAATAGATATTATTATCTACAAAAAGATGACCTACGTCATCTAATACAGTAAATGATTCAAATTTAAAAATTGGCATCTTTATTATAACTGAGGATAACATTAGTTATGATTAAGTGTATTAACTCATTCATTATGTGTTTATGTGCAAGGTTCTAGGCTGAGAGCCATTCAAGTTGATTATGTGAGATTATGATTTCCCTCCCCCCAAACAGATTAAGGCAGGAAAATATTAATATAGAAATACTACTTCTTGTCTTAAAATAACTTAAAATAATAGTGTTCAGAGAGTCAAAAAACAGTTTCCATTTCCCCTGTGAAGTTTCATTTGGCTTTACTCAGTTCCCCATAAAATGTATTCACTCAGAAAACAACTTGCTTTTCATCTTTTAACTTCTAGCATAGAAATCCAGCTAGAGTTTCAGGATTCTTTTTCAAGCACATTGGCAATGGGTTAATGATGACATTATCTGACAGCTCCCAAATAACACAGGCAGAGAGATGGAACTAATCAAGAAAATACTGCCTCAGCTAGACTTGGCAAGTCCAGAGCCAATGTTACACTCGACAAGGCTCCTAAAATGAAAGTAGCAAAGTTTGGCAAAAGGCACATTTTTAACTTTCATTTTCAGTGTCTGCACCTGATAGGAGCGAGTCAAATTCCAGTATGTCTTTGAAATTTGCATTCATACATGCTTACAGAAAATACAGCTATTTCAAATTAAATGCATCATTCATGGTTCATAAATTCTAAGACGACACCTATGAAGTTCTCTCTCTACATTTTCCCATCTTCTGTGAAATGCTCTGTTCTGGAAAATGAAATAAAATGAGCTGTTTCTGCAACTTCACAGCAGGTAATTTAATTTGATGGCAAATCACTTTCCTTTACTGTTTTCATATAATTGTGCCACAATCTTTGGACAAATAAAAAAGATAAGTGGACATCCACATGTATGTAATTCACTAATTGCACATCTTCAGTGAGGGAAAATGTTTATTTTAAAAGTTACTGATTCTCTTAACCAGAGTTCAAAGCGAAGGTGCCATGAACATCTAAATAAATGTCAAGGAAGGGTCAAAGGTAATGAAGTTGGAACCAGGTGAAGTGTGAAGTGTTAAACTGTACCTAAAAAAGTATAAAAGAATAGAGAAAAAAGACTGAATTTCCAATTATCATAATGTTGTCTTATTCCTAGCACATTCTCAAACTTGAAGAAAACACTGAAACCAGAAGAATTCAGAGGAGGGTGCCCCCGGCTGCAACCGACTACTGTAGCGGTAGCAGCAGCGCAGCAGAATGAGGCCCGGCTTCAGCGCAGACCTGGGTCTGGTCCCTGCTTGGCTGCTTACTAGCTCTGAACACTGGGAAAGTCACCTCTTACGTCCAATCCCCAGTTTCTTCAATTGAGGAATGTAACCAATACTGGTACTTGCGCCTCCTCCCTGATAGTCGGCTGCATGTGTTAGGAGGGCTTTGTGAACCACAGAGCCCAAGCCAACACCAGTGATGGATGCTGCAGGGTGAGGCTGGGATGGGGACAGGAGAGGCAGAAGAGCTGCAGTGCAGCTGGGCTGGGGGGCTGGGGGCTGGCTGTGGTTTGGGGTCCTTGGCTCTCACAACAAAACCCAGCAGTTATTGGGGCCTTGTGACTCGAGGGTCTCTGCTTTGCTCGTATGTGGAAGCTGTGTGCGGTCAATCACACGGGAAACCAAAATCAGAGAGGAAAATGACAAAGGGAGAGAGAGAGAAGAATACAGAAGATCGAGGAGGTCAAAGTGTTCCTGGAAAATAAAAGCTCCAAACAAGAGCCAGCAGAATAGCAAAAAGGCAAACAGACGATCAAAAGCAAGAGAACAAAATGCAGGCCGGGAAGTCAGTGCCAAAGAATTGATTAGTCAAACATATGAATCTCTCACGCTGAAGCAGAAATATCACAGCCCTGGCTCCTCACTGCGGAGCCCTCTCGGCATAATGGGAGCTATGAAGAAACCAGGGAATAAAGCAACTTTCATTTTTCCTCTGTGAACGCAGAGGGCCCGGCCCCATGAGGACCTCTCCTTGTGCTGGCTTCGAGGGGGAGCGTGGCCCCTGGCCACGGGAGTGGGGTGCGAGTGAATGGGCCAGCACTCGGCTCACTTCACTTGAAAGCTCGGAGGCCTCTATAGACGCAGATCTCGGGCAAGAACAGCATCCTGGGACGTGGACTTATAGATTCAAATGAGGAAAGGTGAGTGTCCTTCTTAGCACCATGGGGACTAGAGTTCCTTCGCTTCTCTTTTCAGCGCTCCTTCCTTGCTGCACGGGCCCACTGGTTACTCCAGCAGCCGGCAATGACAGAGCGCTGCAGATCTCTACAAAGCAGAAGCCAGAAACGTAGCAGAAATGATGCAACTGGAAGACTCCCAAATGTGTGGGGTGGCCCCAGAAAGGGTGTATATAAGTTTGGTTGGCAACAATAAAGAACTGTAGGCAGCTTGGAACAGTGGAAGGAGCAGCAGATTTGGAGCCAGCAGATGTTGGTTCTAATACTAGCTTTGCCATTAATGGTTATGTGATCTTGGCCAAATTACCTCATCTCTCTGAGACTCGGTTTCCTAAACTGGAAAATGGGGATAATGAATGATACATACCCTAAGGGATGCTGTGAGGATTAAATTAAACGAGATGTGAAGATGCCTCGAAGTGTGTTTGCCTCACTGCTGTGCAATTTACGTAATCTGAAGAAGACATGCTGCCATATTTTAAAACATTTCTGGTATTCTGGAAACTAGAGAATGAGCTACATATAACTTGTGGCTCTTCTCTGAATGGGCTACAGGAACTTGGATCATTCAAGTTTACATCCATTGAAATGTCACTCTGAGGCCTGTTTACCTTTGGCCTTTCTTCTCTGGCGACCTGTGAGGCGGCCTGGCCTGAACTCTGGGATGGAAGAGCTCAGGGCTCGCTTCTCTGTTGACTCTGATTCTCATTGCAGCCCAGGCCTCCTTGTTTACTCCACACCCAGAATGAGCCTGGCACAGGGGAAAAAGCTCAGGCTTTGGGGTCAGAGACTCAGGTGGGAAGCCCAAGTCTATCACTGACTCAGTGGTAAAGGTGTTTCTAAGTTGTCTATACACCTTGTATGCATGTGTTACTGGAAAGTTCAAGAAGGAAATACATTTTTATTTTTAGGGTCAGTCCCAATGGGACAAGTGAGATTCAACAGGACTGATGCAAGTGGAAGATTCTTTATACACCTCAGTGCTACACTGTAATTTTCTGTCAAGATCTCCACGTTTTTCCCTGCTTGCCAGGAAGCCAACTAAGGCCCAGGGTCTGAGGACATCAGAGCTGGAAGAGTCTCTGGACTACATCCAGTCCATCTCTTCCTTTTACTGTTGGAGAAACGGAGGCCCAAAAGGACTAGGCAATTTGCACCCAGGTTACACAAGGAACTGCAAGTACTGCTTTGGGTTGGTGCCGCCCTGAGCTGGCTCCGAAGTCAACACATAGAGCGTTGCCCTTGACCACTGGTAGGAAGGGACTAGCTGGCTGCTTCATGGACAGGATGGGTTGGTCAGTACAGCTGAGCTTGCTGCTGCCTGGAAGGCAAATGACTACAGAGTAGTGGGACACACCCCTGTTGATAACTGCCTGCACTACCCACTAGGGTGTCTGCTTGAGATATATCTTAGATGAAAACTCAAAACCTTCCTCATCTCATTGCAGCCTTGCCCAACACCTACTCCCAAAGCCTCTATTCTCTAGGATGAAAAAGATAGGAAGGAATCAGCTGGGGACAAAGAGTATACATGACACTCAAGAAACTAAATGTCAAGAATCATCTAAAAGATTCCCCGTCTGAAAAAAATATTTGTAAACTATATCATAAACAAAAGGCTTATTCAACCCAATATATAAAATGTTCCTAAAAAATCAAGAAGAAAAAGAATAATTACCCAATAGAAAATAGACAGTCATATAGTTTATAGAACCCCCCCTCCACACAAATTACTCTTAAATGTAAGAAAAGATATTCAACCTCACTTGTATAATAGGGATGTATATAAAATTTCACTGAGATATCACTTCTTACCCACCAGATTGGAAATAATCCATAAGTTAGCAATATAGTCTACTGGTGAAGCTGTGGGATAACAGGATAGGAATGGAAAAAAATTACAGCCCCTATGGAGGGGAATTTGGCAATATCTAGCAAAATTACATACGCAATTACCATTTGACCCAACAACCTCACTTCTAGGACCTAACCCAAAGATATACTTAGAAAAATACAAAATGGTATATGTACAAGGTAATTCACTGTGACATCTAATAGCAACATCCAAACAACATCAACATGGTACTGGTTGAAAAATACTGTGACACATCCATTCTATGGAGCATTAGGTAGCTGTGAAAAAAGAATGATGACGATCCTTATACACTGTGATGGACTGATTTCCAGAAAAGATTAAGTGCAAAAAAGGTAAGATGCAGAACAATGTATGCAGCAGTTACTTTTTTTTAAAGTAACAAATAGAGGTTATGGGGGAGGGAAGTATAAGGGTAGAAGGAATGGGGATGAAAGCCTGATTTCTCTGAATGAATCTTGTTATATATTCTAAATTATGTAAAGAGTTCCTAAGATTAAAAAAAAATTAAATTTTAAAGAATTCCTAAGAATTGAAAAGATACTGAAACAAATGAACCTAACTATATATTACATTGGTGACATAACCACTTGGAGAAAAGAATTACTGCAACAGACCCTACAGACAATATTCTAACTCTATATCCTCAAGGGGCATTCTTTTTTTTTTTTGCGATATGCGGACATCTCACTGTTGTGGCCTCTCCCGTTGCAGAGCACAGGCTCCGGATGCACAGGCTTAGCGGCCATGGCTCACGGGCCCAGCTGCTCCGCGGCATGTGGGATCTTCCCGGACCGGGGCATGAACCCGTGTCCCCTGCATCGGCAGGTGGACTCTCAACCACTGTGCCACCAGGGAAGCCCAAGGGGCATTCTTTAATGACAATAAGAACCAAAAAAAAAAAAAAATCATAATTTGAAAATTATTGGCAGCAATAAATTTTATGTTTTAGTTTTAAAACTATTATCTAAATATTGATAAAACAAATAATTACACTGTATGAACATTTTTTAGGAATGAAGAATTTCAAGATAGAATAATCATATAAGTATAAAATTTAAAAAGTAAAAATTATGAAATTTTAAATTTGAAAAGAAAATCAGTATGAACTCATTTTTTTCCTTCTTTTAAAAATATACATCTAGGGACTTCCCTGGCAGTCCAGTGGTTAAGACTTCGCCTTCTGGTGCAGGGGATGCGGGTTTGATCTCTGGTTGGGGAGCTAAGATCCCACATGTCTCATGGCCAAAAAACCAAAAGGAAAACAAACATAATATATATATATATATATATATACACACACACACACACACACACACATACATCTAGACTCTGTCCACTGAAAAGCTCTAGAAGTAATGACAGACCAGTAGCAATGACTACCCCCAGTATTCAGAAAATGGTCTCTAAATGCCACTCCCCACTAATAAGAACCAGGGCTCACTGAAGAAAGGACTGATTCCAGATCTGGGACAGGAAATTTACAAGATGAACCTGAGGCATCTTGTCATGCTGGAATATAGTCATGAGTTAACAATCAGAAAATCCACATTATGGGACATTCTATAAGACAAGTGGCCTGGAATCTTCAAAAATGTCAATGTCACTGAAGACCAAAACAAAACAAACAAAAAGCAAGGGGACCCTACTAGATTCAAGGTCACTAAAGAGACAATAACAACCAAATACAGTTTTGAGCTCAGGTATATAAAAAAAGAAAGACAGTTATAAAAGATTTTGGTGCCAATTGGGAAAACTGAATATAGACTGTATATTTGATAATATTTTTATATCGATGTCACATTTCTTGAGAGTAATAATGACTGTGTAGTTATGGTACAGAATGTACTGCTTCTGAGGAGACAAAGGCTGAAATATTTAGGAGTGAAGTATCATGACATCTGCAACTTACTTTCAAATGATTCAGCAAAAAAATAAACAAGAAGTGAGGTGTGTATACATATTTAGAAAGGCTATGTAAATGTGTAAAACATTAAGTGTTGGTGAACTTAGGTGAAGGGTTAAATGGATATTCATTGTACTGTTCTTTCAGCTTTCCCACAGGATTGAATTTCTTTTAAATAAAAAAGTTGAGGGAAAAAGAAAATGCCAAATTCTTATATTTTTTTACAGTGCTTACTAATATAACTTAAAATGAAATACAATACCTGAATTTGTCTTAAAATAGTTCAGCAAAAAGAGTGGGCAGAATAAAAGAGGAAATAAGTGAAAAAAATAAGACAAAATGATGGCTGTTGAAGCTGTGTGATGGATAGATGAGGGATCTGTACTCTGTACTTTTGGGTATATTTGGAAATCTTTACATAAAGAGCTCACGTAAATAAAAAATAAAAAACAATGAGAGCCCAGCAGATAAATGGGCAAAAGGCAGGTTTCGTAGCAGAAAAATAAGTATCTGGCTCATACACGTGAGCAGAAGTTCAATGTCACTCGTAATCAAAAGAAATGAAAATTAAAACAGAATTCAATTATTTTCACACATTAAATTAACAAAGATAAAAAATAAAGACTCCTAGTTGTAGCCCAGGGTAGAGTGTAGATAAGAATGGACAACAGTAAAACATTTATGAAAAGTAATTTGACAAGTATATCAAGAACCTTAAAAATACGCATATCCTTTAATCTGGCATTGAAATTGCTGAGAATTTAGTTTAAGGAAAAACTCAAATGCCAATGAATCTCTCTATATAAAGTTGTTCACATCAAACCACCACCAACAACAAAGATTTAAATTTCCCTCCAGAGGGGCACAGTTAAGTAAACTGTGGCAAATCTAAGCAAAGGAATTATATAGCCATTTATAAAGACACTATCTCATGGCCTGAGGAAAATCGGTATGATGAGGATCACATGAAAAAAGAAGAAAAAAAATGTACTGACTATATGAGCTCAATTATGTAAAAAGGCATAAAGACATCTGGAAAGAAATGCACCAAAATTTAACGCTGGTTGCCTTAGGGTGGTGGGAATGTGAGTGACATTTTTCCCTCATGTTTTTCTGTTTTTTCCAAATTTTCTAAAATGAAAATACATTACATTGACAATCAGAAAAAACAATATACATTACTATTTTTTGGATGTTGTTTCAACCTGGCCCTTTGCCCTGGTGTAAATTTTTATGGTTGCTACTGTTATTACAACAAGAAGAGAAACATCGTGACTGGGTAGCCCTGAGTGGCATTAGGGATTCACCTTCGTGGGTTGGATTTTATCTAGCACAAAGGACCCTATAAGTAGGAACATTCAAAGTCAATTAGCTGGTAACAATATTATAAATAGAAAAGCAGGCAAATAAATGTTTGCCGGATATCATTAATTTAGTTGTAAAATAGATTCAGTTACTCTGATAACCCCATATAAAGAAGGCACTCATTATAAAGACAGCCATGGGTTAAACAAGAAAATGTTAGATGCAGAGATGGCTCTGCTGTACACAGCTAAGATATTCCCACGGAGACAGCAGTTCTCAAAATATCACCCTCAAAAACAAAAGCTTCATCTAGGAAAACAATCCCAGTGCAATGCTAATTCAGTTGGTCCTGCCTACTTCTCTCAGAATCCAGCTCTCTTCCTCCTCGATCTGGCTCGGTCTGAATGCTATGACCCAGTGCAGGCCACTTTTTGGAACTTAATTATTTATAAAGTGGGTATAATAATCTACTTCACAAAAAAAATTTATTGTATAGGAGTACAGAGAAGACTGGACAGGAGGCATGGGGACGCACCTAGCACATTGCCTGGTAAATAACATTGATCCCATCTCAAAAGAACTCATTCCCCTCCATTCCTACTGCCACCATGCAAGTCCAAGTCACCCCCATCTCCTGCGTGGGCGATCGCAGTGACCTTCTAATTGCTCTCTGTGCTTCCGTTAAGGTCCCCCTCCCAGCAGCCAGCATGATTTAAAAAAAAAAAGGTTGGTTGTGTCACACCTATCTTAAAAACCCTTCACTGGATTTCCACTGACTTTAAATAAAATCCAAACTCCTTTCCATGGCCTCCAAAACCTGTGTGATCTGGCCCTGCCTAAATCTCCAGCTTCAACCCAGGCCACGTGCCTCCTCCACTGCTACATCCTGGGCTCCCTAGTTCCTTCTGGTTCAGTGCAGTGTTAACCCCTTCACTGTGCCTGGAACATTTTCTTGCCCCCACTCAACCTGGTTGGCTGATTCTTACCCTTCACCTCTCAGGTGAAAGGTCAGCTCCAAGAAGACTTCCTCAGCTACTCCATGTGAAGTAGAAGCACTGAAGTACAACTCAAGAGGAAACATTTTAAATGATATAGATGTCCATCTCCTTGATTACTGTGTCTATTTCACTAGACTGTAAGCTTCTTGAGGACATCTGTCTCTAGTCACTACTATTGGTTGCCTCATTCCCTCCTCTTCTAACACAAACCCAATTTGTTCATGCCCCCATCCTCCTCCATGAGGACAAGTGTTTCAGGCCCCATCCCAGAGGCAGGGGGTGGGTCCTCACATTTAAGCCAATCCCAGTGGTCTCAATTTCCTTATCAGTGATTGGTTAGGGCATGGGCATATGACTCAATTCTGTTCAATGATGCATGAGAAGTCACCAGGAGAGCTCTGGCAAAGGTTTTCTGAATCTTAAGAGATGCCAGGAAGAGAAGGTCCTTTTGCTGCCTTTTGAGATTGTTGTGAGGATGTAACGCCTGCAAGTGACACAGTCATCTTGAGACCATGAGGGAAGCCATCTGGTGGCATGGCCAGTAGGCTGGAATCAGCAGCCTCAAGAATGAAAGAATGGGGTACTTGATATCATCAATGAGTTGCTCAATTAGCCAGTCACAGAACTGCCTACCTCTGAGCTTTCTATGATCGATAATAAATTTCTTATTATTTCAGCCAGATTCCTGTCACCAGCAGCTGAAAACTTCCTGGTACATCAATCTGTTCTCTCCCGCCCACAATCCAGTGTAGTGTTTAGCACATAGTAGGCCCTCAATAAAACTTATTTGAATGAACGAATGAGAGTGTTTGTTGTAAAGTATTACGAAAAAAACCTCACTTCTAGAGTAGGATTCATACCATTTCTATGAGAAAAGTGTTGTTTTTGTTTTTTCCCTCTCCCACTTTTTTTTTTTAATTAAACAAACTACATTAAAAGAAAAAAGAGACAAAGAAAAAATTTAAAATACAATTCTACCATCCTAATGTAGTATAGGATTGAGCCGTTGTAGTAAAGGGTTTCTACCGTAAACATGGACTCCTTACACCGAGGCAGCTCGCAGAGATGCAGTTCCCCAGTTCCTTTAGGCATTAGTGCAGTGTGAGTTTAAATTTTTTTTACATTTCTCAGGAATAGAAAGAAAAATTTCCATTGGCTATTAAGCTTCCTGGAATATTCACAGGAAAAGTTTTTAATGTATATGGAACACCCATTTCCAAATAAGCAGCCCAGTGGTTAAGAGGCTTTGGAGTGAGACCTGGATTTGAATCCTGGCTCTGCCACCCCTAGTTGTGTGACCTTGTGCAAGTCACTTACCGTCTCTGAGCTTCAACTTCCCCATCTATAAAGTGGGAATAATACCTAATTCATAGTTTGTTTGATTTTTGGTAAGATTAAGTATGATACTCATATAGACCTTAGCTTGGAGTTTAATATATTGTTAATGCTCAAAATTAGTTATAGTTATGATGAAATTGTTCCTATGATCGTCCTTAAGTTTCATGATTCCTTAAAAGAAGCGCCTTTCATGTTGACACAGGTGTTGCCTAAATGCCATGTGCCACAAGTCAATTGAGATCTGGCTTTCCAGGGTTGCCAAAGGCTGGCCACCTTCCTGGGAGACAGTGTGGCCCACTGAAAAGAGCACAGGCCTTGGAATCAGTGAGAACTGGGCTCCAGTCCTAGCCATGAACTCAATGGCTATGACCTTAGGTCTGACATGAAATCTCCACTCTTCAGTTTCCTCATCTGTAACTGGGGTCCTACTATTCCCATCCGTACCTCCTGCCCAATGTCTTTGTGGACTGAGTGACAGAGCACATAGAAACTGTCCTGTACCTGGCACACAGGAGGGACACAATACACACTAACTCCCTTCATGTCTTTCAGTATCAGCTCTTCCTAATCAAATTCAGGTTGAAACCAGGAGTTCTCACTACACAATGAACTGGGCCCCCCCCCGGCAGGAGGGCGCAGGACTGGTAAGTTGGCTTTAAAAAGATGACTAAATTGCCCAACAATGGCACATACGTATAATAAGCCTTATCCCACAAATGTTTTGTTTGGTTTTAAGGCCCTGCTGTGCCTGCATCCTACTACCCCCTTGAACACAGGGGTCTCTACGGCTCACTCACACAGGGAAAATTGGCAGACTGCTTTCCCCCACCCAGAGCTGCTTCTTGTGCCCTCTACCCGAGGATGGCAATGTCACAGGAGCAAGGGAGCTGCACAATGCCCAGAGATTTATGAAAATACGCATCTGAAAAAGGGAATGCTGTGCAGAGAGTGGTCGTGTGGGCAGGCCTGGTGCATGGGAACAATTAGAGCAGGTCTGCAACAACTCAGGGCTGTTCTATTCGACTGCTTAAAGAATTGCCATAGCAACAGCAGGCACACATAGTAAAGGAGCAGCAAACACTTGAAAAAGACTCTCTTGTTAACCCTCCTCCCCTCCCCAAAATGAGGAAAGGGCCATCCTGTTTCTCTAAAATAGTCCTCCAATCGATGTCCATACTTCATGCCAAAGTGGGTGACTAGGTGCCCGTCTTTCTTCTTCTTCTTTCTTTTTTTTGTGTGTGTTAATAACAGCAGCTACCTTTTAATGACCTCCTACTATGTCCTGGGCCCTGGGCTGATGAAAACTTCACCTAATAATTCTAGCAACTGGCATTTACTGAGTGCACACTATATCTGCACTGGGGACGTGAGACGTCCTGGACATTGTCCCCGCCTGCAAGTGAGATGGAGCCATATGCAAATCTGTTTATGAGTTGGGGTGGCATCTGAGCCAAGTCTTGAATGAACACTCAGTGGCCACTCTATGTGCTAGGGATATAGAGATGAATAAGAAACTCTCTTTTTCTTCAAAAACCTCACAATCTAGCGTGGGGGAGAAATATGGAGGTAAAGCATTAATGTGAGGCCACATCTAATTGCTTACATATGGAGTTAGGAGATCACATTCAGTAACTGACAAAACAAAACAGATTTCAGGAGGGGCGTGTGGGGAAGGTTGAGCATTTAGGGAGAGCTGCCTCCTGACAGCTGATGGGCTAGGTCCCTTAGCTACGTTACACATGGACAATATTATAACCCCTTACATGACAGGCAGATCCCCAACTGCACGCCACGTGCTCTTCCTCACCCTGTTGATGAGATGCTCCTCACCCAACAAGAACCATGGGAAGCGGTAATTCCAACTTCATGTGTACAATAACATGTGGAACCAGAGCTCAACTAGCTGTGACTTGCTTTTAGGCTCATACAGCTAGCAAGTTAGAGATTTGAACCCAAGCCACCCTGATTAAAAAACCTGTCCTGTTTACTTGGTATGCTGAATAGATTCAGATTGACAGGTCACTAGTTGCAAAGTTCACAGCTAGTTCTTGGAATAGTAGAGGTTGGTACTGGAACCTAGACAAGTGGAGCAGTCTCTCTGGAGAGATTCTATGTAGAAAGGGGTTCTTTCCCCTGCTCTCAGGGCCGCTGTTAGGCACAACCTGGCCTGCTGGGTTCAATTCACCCTCACTGGCGAGTGGGAAGGTGACTAAAGGGAGGAGCATAGCAAGAATTCCAGCCTCATTTTTTGAGGCCTTCCCTGAAATATGTGCTAACCGTCTAAATTCCATGAGAGAAGACACTGTTTGAGAGTTTGCCTCAGTCACCTGTGTACGTAGGTGGGTGGCAGACAAATGCCACAAGCCAGGGGGCAGAGAGAAGACTGCTTTCACCGGATCCTTCTCTTTCCGATCGATAACGCACTGAACAGTAATCAGCTGGCATTATGACCTTCTCCACAGGAGTCACAGAGGAAAAGCATTTAGGAACATCCTCCAAACACAGGACAAAACAGGCAGACCGTGGAAAGTCCACTTCCTTCTCACTAATGGGCAAACCCCCCAGCATTAGGTCAAAGAAAACCATACGCCTTCCAGGTTCACCCAGTGGGTGCTCTCCATCATTCTCTGGTCAAACCTTCTCTCCTCTCTCCAGATGCTGATCTGTCCCTCTTGTCCCCAACCACTGCCCAACACACACACACACACACACACACACACACACACACACACGCCTGCCTGAACACTGCAGAGAGAACATCGCAGAGAACGATAAAACCATCAGATGGACCCCCTTCCCCTCCCCCTCTTCCTTCACCAGAATCCCCACCCCTCAGGCTTCCTTCCCCACTGATACTCAGGCAGAGGGCCTGTTCTCTGCTCCAAGGCCAACCTAACCACCCTGCTTTGCCAAATTCCTTCCTTTTCAGGGCCTTGGTTCTGTCAAATCCCCTTACCTCCCCTTCCTTTCTCATCAGCATTTCAATGTGCTCATGTTTCTTCCAGTGTTAAAACAAACAAACACTCTCCTCCTTGTCCCCAGTTTTCCCTCCTTCCTATAAAGCCATCTGGCTACCATGATGCCCTCTCTCCACTTCCTACCGGCCAAACTGTCCAGAGGAGTTGTCTAATCTCACCCAAGACTCCCAAGACCTTCTTGTGGCTAAAACCCACAGGAGACTCTCTGTCTTTATCTAATTAACTTCTCTTCAGTGGCTAGACACGTTTACTAAGCACTCTCATCTCTGGGCTTTGCTGTGTTGGCCTGGTTTTATTCTCATCTCTCTGGATGTGCCTTCTCTGGCTCCTTCACTGGCTCCCCTTTTTTTGCTAGCCTCTTACATACAGACGTTCTTTGTCTCATGCTTTCTTTATCTCTTATGCCATATACTTCCCCTGGTTAAATATTTACCACCCATATATTGACATCTCTCAAATCTCTATCTCCATCCCACCCCTCACTTCTCATCTCATGGACATTTCTTGGATGGATGTCCACTGACAAGTCAAACTCAACATGTATAGAATTAAACTCATTTTCCTTCCCAAACTGGTTCTTCCTTCATCTGAGGGAACAGGAATAGCCCTACCCAGTCACCTGGCTCAGCCTTGCTTTTCTTCTCTCTTCTCTCCATTCACTCAATTACCGAGACCTGGGGATTCTACCTCATCATGTTTCTCAAGCCCATCCACTTCTCTCCACCCCTTCAGTCCCTTCCCCAGTCCAGGTCGCCATCATCTTTCCCCTGGGTTATGGTAACAGCCTCCTGGGTGGTCTCTGCCTTCAAGCTTGCCTTCCTATTAATCGGTTCTCTTCTCACACTGCCACCACAGTTGCCTTTAAAAAATGCCTGCATAGGGCTTCCCTGGTGGCGCAGTGGTTGAGAGTCCGCCTGCCGAAGCAGGGGACACGGGTTCTTGCCCCGGTCCGGGAAGATCCCACATGCCGTGGAGCGGCTGGGCCCGTGAGCCATGGCCGCTGAGCCCGCACGTCTGGAGCCTGTGCTCCGCAACGGGAGAGGCCACAACAGTGAGAGGCCCGCGTACCGCAAAAAAAAAAAAAAAAAAAAAAAAGCCTGCATATTCATGCAGCTTCCTTGCTTTAACAACTCTTCCATCGCTGCCCCAGTGATACCAGAATTCATTTTAAGCTTCCTGACATGGCTTATAAGGTCTTCCCTGATCTGGCCCAAACCTGCCTTTAAATTTCACTTCTCACCACGCCGCTCCCTGTGCCAATGTCTGTTACCCTCAGAGGATGCCTCCCTCTCTCCTTTCCCTGGCTAACTCTCACATCTCAAGTCTCAGCTTGGATATCACTTCTCCTGGGGCACCTTCACTGAGCCCTAGTTCCTAGTTGGGTGCCTCTCCTAGGGTCCAACCTCATCCTCTACTTCCCCTCTGGAGCACCCATTAAACTGTATTATAATTGCCTATTTGTTTGTCATTCTTGCCACTCGTCTGTCTCATTCCCTGTTGCTAACCCAGTGCCCAGTGTGATTACTGAGGCATAGGAGGGGCTATTTGTGGTTAAAACAATGAACGGATGAGTGAATAGAGAGCTCAAAGAAAGGTGCATTTGTTTTTAAAAAAAGTTCATGCCGTAAGAGTGGACGGGGCTTCCCTGGTGGCGCAGTGGTTAAGAATCTACCCGCCAATGCAGGAGACACGGGTTCGAGCCCTGGTCCGGGAAGATCCCACATGCCGTGGAACAACTAAGCCCCTGCGCCACAACTAATAAGCCTGCACTCTAGAGCCCACGAACCACAACTACTGAGCCTGCATGCCACTACTGAAGCCCGCGTGCCTAGAGCCCCTGCTCCGCAACAAGAAGCCACCACAATGAGAAGCCCACGCACCTCAATGAAGAGTAGCCCACGCACCTCAATGAAGAGTAGCCCCTGCTCGCCGCAACTAGAGAGAAAGGCCGTGTGCAGCAACGAAGACCCCATGCAGCCAAAAATAAATAAATAAAAATTTAAAAATAAATTAAAAAAAAGAGTGGACGGCCATAGGATGGTAGGGAAAAAAACACCAGATTTCTGGTATGAATCAGCTTCTAACCTTGATTCTGCAAGTGACTTGCTTTGTGACGTGGATTGATCGTTTAATGTCTTGGAATCTCAGTTCCTCATCTGTAAAACTGATGTTACCACCTATCTCTCAGGTTGCTGTATTAAATGAGATGACATGTAAAAGCACCTGCCACCACGCAGGGTGCATAATAGGCATCAGAAATGTTTTTTAAAATTAAGTGAATAAGTCTAATTATTCAAAAAGAACATTTCGAGGTACATGACAATAGAGCTGGCTGGTAAGACACATGACCAGCACTCTATCTGCAATGATGAAAGAGAGCTAAAGGCAGGAGTCACGAACCCAATATCAAAGCTATTCTGTGCAAAGGAGTGGATTCCTCCAAAGACGTTAAATTAGAACTAAGCTTCCACACGTTGTTCTCATTACTTTCCTAGCAAGCTGCTGAGAACGTGAAGCCATTTTTCTTGGGCAGCTTCTCTAGTACACTGTTCTTGCAGAAAACCAATGTTGTTGATTTCCTCCAGGATTGGGGGTTGCTTGACAGAAACCAAGATGAAAAGAAATATTTGCCATATTCATTGCTGGAGCCTGATGGTGTGAAAAAACTCTCCATACAGGCTCCCAAGCTGGGAGCCTAGAAGTCACCCTAGATCACTCCCTTTCCAGCTAGCCCTACTTTTTTAAGTCTTTATTGAATTTGTTACAATATTGCTTCTTTTTCGTGTGTGTTTTGGTTATTTGACCACAAGGCATGTGGGATTTTAGCTTCCCGAACAGGGATCGAACCCACATCCCCTGCATTGGAAGGCGAAGTCTTAACCACTGGACTGCCAGGGAAGTCCCCAGCCCTACATTTTTTTGACTGACTGATTCTATCTCTTAACTCTCTCTCAGATTTGTTCTCTTTGCTCCATTTCCACTGCTTTAGAGTTTTGAGTTCAGTTTTTCTTCCCAGAACTATTAACAGCCTTCTCACTAGCCTCTGCTTTGGTCTCATTTCCTTCCAACCAACTTTCTTGATGCCTTCAGAA
Organism: Delphinapterus leucas; assembly: GCF_059928025.1. Lineage (NCBI taxonomy): Eukaryota > Metazoa > Chordata > Mammalia > Artiodactyla > Monodontidae > Delphinapterus > Delphinapterus leucas. Next base: position 113,477,266 of record NC_143134.1, read on the forward strand.
ATGCAAATGTTCCCTGCTTCAAATCCTTAAGTGGCTCCACTGACTGACTGACTGCAGGAGGACACCCAAACCTCAAATGAAGCAGTTAAAGGATTCCACAAACTGGCCCCTGCCTCCTAGTGTTATCATTCAGAGACACACCCTATAACCCAGCCTATGCGCCACGGTGAACCCATGCATTCCCATGGGTCATGTGGAACAAATAAGTCTTTTCTAAAGGGTTACTACTCTCGCTGTTCCATCTATTTAAAGTAATCTTTTGCTTTCTGGAAAACTCTTTCAAGACCCATTTCAAGTGAGTAATCTACTCCCCTGGGAAGCCACCCTTAACGTATCCTGGCAGAGTTAATCACATCTTCTTATGTGCCATTCCCTTATCTAGAACTTTCCTTCATGTTACTGCATTACAACTGTTTTTCATGTTTGTTTCCTCATGGGCCTTTGAGTTCCCCTGTCAAATAACATGATTAATATAATATTTTTAAAATGAATGAATGAATGACAAAATAATGTATGTGTCACCCTCATCTTTGGCTGTAATGCCCAAACTGGGTGATTGTGAGCTCCTACAAAATGTTACTGAGCTACTCGAGATAAACAGCAGATACAATATTACAAAGAAATTACAAGTGATGTGATTTGCACATAAAAGAATCTGTGTGAGTTTGGATTCTTCCTTCCCCCACTATAGTGATACTCAACACCCAGCATTCTGTGGGTGCTTAAAAAATGTTGAAAAATAACAATAGACTTTTCTTATTTATAGAATAACATTGTAAACATTTCAGCACTTTCCAGTGGCTGAAAAATTCTAAGTTTAACAACATCTGCCCAATAAAACAAAACCAAAATTCTGCTACTGAGAAGACATAAGTGGTACACAAACAAACCCTGGTGAACAGTCTATTTAGACAGCCAAAAGAATGGGAAAGATGGAAAATTTTGTGCACCATGAAAGATAAAAAGGAACTAAAGTTTCCTTTCTCAGAAACAACATAGGATGAAAATGGAAAAGAGGCCAAATATAACTTCTGACACTTCTCAGGTCTTCTAGCATGTGGTATCCTGCACAGGCTGAGGCTGAAGTCATATTCATCCTCCCAGTTACATCCACCCACATGACAGGAATAATGCAGTGATCTGAAGCTATTTCACTGTTTTGGGGTTTTAACTTCTGGGATGAACTCATTAATTCACAAATGATTGGACCCAGGTCAGAAGTTAGGTAGATCTGGGTTCAAATCCAGGCTCTTACCTCTTATTGGTTATTTTACCTAGGGTAAATTCCAATCTCAGTTTTTAAAAAAAAATCCATAAAATTAGGAGAATATCACCTATTCTGGAGATAATACTGAAGAGTTCAGTAGAATAAAGCAGAGAGAGATCGAGAGTAAAAGAAGATGAAAGAGTAGTTGGATAATAGATTGAAAAGTACCAACATATTTATATAGGAGTTTCGAGAATAAAAACCAAAACCAACCAAACAAAAGAAACTCTAGGTTTGGCAGAGAAGTAATATTTAAAAAGATAAGGGCTGAGAATATTCCAGAATTGAAGAAAGATGAGCCCTCAGACTGAAAACTGTGAGTACCAAGGAACATGAATAAACCCATCCCTAGATACGTGATGGTAAAATTGCAGAATATAAGGTGAAAGAAGTTCCCAGAGAGAAAAGATGGATTTTTATAAAAGAATGACAAGTGATTGATCACAGACTTTTCACCAATAAAAACAGATGAGAAAAGACAAATTTTTCAAAGGAAGAAGGAAAATTGTCAATGTACAGTTCCATATCCAGATAAACTATCCTTTAAGAGTCATAGCAAAATAAAGATACTTCAGACATACAAAGATGAAAGGGGTTTGAAGATCCTCACTGAACAAAATATTAAAGATACAATTCAGCAAGAAGAAAAGTGAACCCACAGGGAAACAATGGTAAACACAGATGTTGATAAATTGTAAAGCTACAGTCTGTTTTACTGTTAATGTTTTTTTTTTAAAAATTTAATATTCTAATAATGTTAAGATTTGTAGATATAGGTGCACAATGAGTAGTTAAAGTATGTTAAAATCCTTATATTGTTTAGGAAGAGAAAAAAGATGCTAAATAATTTAGAATTGTTAATTTATGTAACTTCCATATATGTAGTTTTTTCAGTATTCTGGGCTAGACTCCCAAAAATATCTTCCTGGAAAAGCAAAATGTCTCCCTTTTCCATTTTGTAGATGTAGTCTTCCTATCATATTTTATAAACAGCTTGCCTTAAACTAAGCTCATGTTTCAAGCTACTCTGTAGAAGTTTTGTTTAGGATCTCTCTCCCCCTCTGCTTTGGTCTTTTTCCCAGCTGAGTCATTTCCCTTCCCTTTTAACTTCCTTCATTTTTCATATTTGAACTTCAATTAAAAAAATAGCTTCCCCAACCCTCTACTCTTTTTTTCTTTTTCAACTTTTTATTTTGACATAATTTCAGATTTACAGAAAAGTTGCAAGAATAGTATAAAGAACTCCTATTTACCCATCACCTAGATTCCCCAAATGTCAACATTTTACCACAATGGCTTTACCTTCTCTCTCTTCCCACACACATCTTATTATATTACATGTATGTTTTATCTGTATAAAATGTTTTTCTGAACCATTTGAGAATAAATTTAAGACATGATGTCCCTTTACCCCTACATACTTAAGTATAGTCAGTTCTGCTATAATGTGACATATATCTTCCTAAAACTCACCATGCTTGGGGCACAATGCTCAAAAGCTTCATCAGTGATATGTTAGAAATAAGACAGAAACCTGATAAAAACAGTACACCATTTTATACATGTTCAGTGGGTAAGAAATATATAAATACTACAATAAATGTCATCTTTACCTTTAAAAAACCTGAAATTTGCTGTGGAAGTGGGCATCAGAAGGACTGCAGCACGTGGGTAGATTCTGAAGTGGTGGAAGAAGGATGAAGAACTGAAAGACCACTGTGGACAGAAAGCGTGTGGCTCATCACACACATGGTGAACTGAGGTAGCTGTTAGAGGTGTGTACATGTGTGCATTCTGCGTATTGCTACATGTCTTGGTTAATTTGAAATTTTGGTTAATTTGGGTGCAGTTTTCTGCATTCACCTAGTATTTCTCATGGATATCATGCATAATCAAACATAATTGAACACGTTATGCTCAAATTGTTCCCTAATATATCAACTGCATTCGAACAATCTTGTGTTGTTAAAACAGGCATTACAGGGCTTCCCTGGTGGTGCAGTGGTTAAGAATCCGCCTGCCAATGCAGGGGACACGTGTTCGAGCCCTGGTCTGGGAAGATCCCACATGCCGCGGAGCAAATAAGCCCGTGCGCCACAACTACTGAGACTGCGAGCCACAACTACTGAAGCCTGCGAACCTAGAGTCCATGCTCCGCAACGAAAGAAGCCATCGCGATGAGGAGCCCACACACCACAACGAAGAGTAGCCCCCACTCACCGCAACTAGAGAAAGCCCGTGCGCAGCAACGAAGACCCAATGTAGCCAAAAATAAAATAAAAGTGAAAAAATAAATTTATAAAAAAAACAAACAAGCATTACAGCAAACTGTATTTCCTAAAATCAAGAACAGTGTCTTATATAACCACAGTATAATGATCAAAATCAGGAAATTAACAATGGTACAGTAAAAATCTAATCTACAGACTTTACTCGGAATTCACCAATTGTCTCAATAATGTCTTTTTACAGCAAAAGAAAATCCTGGCTCATATATTGCATGCAGTTGTCCTGTCTCTTAGTCTCCTTTAATCTAGAATAGTTCTTGGGTCTTTCTTTGTTGCAAGACATTAACATTTTTGAAGAGTACAGGCCAGCTATTTTGTAGAATGTTCCTCAATTCAGGTCAAACCCTCTACTCTTACTTCAATCTATCACTGTTAGCTGAAGCACTATTAACGTCTGAAATCTTCCTGAATGCAATTCAAGTGTGGAGGTAGGGTCTGCGTCTTTTATCATAGCTCCCTTTGAAAAATCAAGTAAAATCTGCATTGGGAAACCTAGACAATGGCAGTTATCTAACTGTCCTTAAAATAAAAATCCTTTCTTTTAAGAGAATTAAAAACTAAAAGACACATAGAAAGCCCATCTACCACAGAAGGTAATTGCCTTACCATAATCCGAAGTACAGAAGTACATGTCACTCACCGAACAGTCATTTTTAGAAGTCTGACATTCACACTAATATTTTAAGAAGGCTATTGTGACTGGAGGAGGAAGGTTGGGAACTAACATTTTTTTGAGCATCTACAATGTGGTAATTATACACATTATGGTAATATGCATTTAATCCTCATAACAGCTCTGTAAAATTGTTATTAATGTTCCAGTTTTACAGATAAGGAAACTGAGCCTAGATATGAACTCTTGCCTAAAGGCAGGAGGTATTGACGTAAAATCCTACATAAAGGCATTGAGGTAACATCCTCCACAAAGTTATAAGAAAAATAGGGGAAAGATATGTCCACAAAAATATATACTGAAAGATATGCCCACAAATAGATTAAAACTGCAAAAAATAGATTAAAATATTTGCAAATGAATCAACAAAGGATTAATCTCCAAAATATATAAACAGCTCATGCAGCTCAATATTAAATAAACAAACAACCCAATCCAAAAATGGGCAGAAGACCTAAATAGACATTTCTCCAAAGAAGACAGACAGATGGCAATGAAGCACGTGAAAAGCTGCTCAACATCACTAATTATTAAAGAAATGCACATCAAAACTACAATGAGGTATCACCTCATGCCAGTTAGAATGGGCATTATCAGAAAATCTACAAACAACGGATGCTGGAGAGGGTGTGAAGAAAAGGGAACCCTGTTGCACTGTTGGTGGGAATGTAAATTGATACAGTCACTATGGAGAACAGTATGGAGGTTCCTTAAAAAGCTAAAAATAGAATTACCATATGATCCAGCAATCCCACTACTGGGCATATACACAGAGAAAACCATAATTCAAAAAGACACACGCGGGCTTCCCTGGTGGCACAATGGTTGAGAGTCCACCTGCCGATGCAGGGGACGCGGGTTTGTGCCCCGGTCCAGGAGGATCCCACATGTCACGGAGCGGCTGGGCCCGTGAGCCATGGCCACTGAGCCTGCGCATCCGGAGCCTGTGCTCCGCAGCGGGAGAGGCCACAACAGTGAGAGGCCCACATACCGCAAGAAAAAAAAAAAAAGACACATGCACCCCAATGTTCATTGCAGCACTATTTACAATAGCCAGGTCATGGAAGCAACCTAAATGCCCATCGACAGACGAATGGTTAAAGAAAATGTGGTACATATATACAGTGGAATATTACTCAGCCATAAAAAGGAACGAAATTAAGTCATTTGTAGAGACGTGGATGGATCCAGAGGCTGTCACACAGAGTGAAGTAAGTCAGAAAGAGAAAAACAAATATCGTATATTAACGCATATATGTGCAACCTAGAAAAATGGTACAGGCGAACCGGTTTGCAGGGCAGAAATTGAGACACAGATGTAGAGAACAAACATATGGACACCAAGGTGGGAAAGTGGTGTGGGGTGGGGGGGTGGTGGTGTGATGAATTGGGAGATTGGGATTGACATGTATACACTAATGTGTGTAAAATTGATGACTAATAAGAACCTGCTGCATAAGAAAAAAAATTAAATAAAATTCAAAAATTAAAAATACAATAAAATAAAAATTGAGCTATAAAAAAAACCCCTGCAATCTACTATTTCAAAATGAGCTAAAGATGCTAAGAAGATTATACAAAGTATGAAAGAACAACATACATACAAATTATAAAAACTTAGAAATGAGGGGATAGAACTCAGGAAAGAATTAGAAACAAAAGAAAAACTTTTCTGAAATGAAGACTAAACTAGAGGGAATACAAGAGCATATCAACTCAAAAGATGATGCTTTAAGAAAAACAAAAGAAAAAGAGAAAAACTTCAAAAATCAAAAATAAAGATGAGGGGCTTCCCTGGTGGCGCAGTGGTTGAGAGTCCGCCTGCCGATGCGGGGGACGTGGGTTCGTGCCCCGGTCCGGGAGGATCCCACATGCCGCGGAGCGGCTGTGTCTGTGAGCCGCGGCTGCTGGGCCTGCACGTCCGGAGCCTGTGCTCCGCAACGGGAGAGGCCACCGCAGTGAGAGGCCCGCATACCACAAAAAAAAAATAAAATAAAATAAAGATGAATTCCATCTCAATAATAATATAAAGTTTAAAAAGCAATTGAGATAAAAAGATTTTAAAGAAAGTGAAAAATATTGAAGATAGGCAAAGAAGATCAAATACACAAATAATTGGAGCCCCTGAAGAAGAAAAATAAAGCAAAAGAATGGAACCAATGCTAGAACCTATCATTCAAGAAAATTTTCTTGGTATTAAAAAAAAGACTTGAAATTGTATGTTTCACATATGTTGAAAGACCACATTATATACCTGAGATGACAGACCCAAAATGACCACCCAAGACAGTCTAATAAAATGACTGGACTTCAGAAGAGAAAAAAATACTTAGGCTCTAATATAAAAAAGAACATGTGATTTATTAAAGAAAGAAAATTAAGGTTACCATCAGACTTTGACAGCAACACTTTTTGCCAAAAGAAAATGTAGTAACACATTTAAGATATTCAAGGAAAGAAAGTATAAGCCAAGGATTTTATATCCAACAAAACTGGCTCATCTAGAAAGGGCACAGAAAAATTGTTATCAACCTTTAACTACAGAGGGAATATTGTTCTCCTGAGCCTTCCTGAGGAATCTACTAGGGAGCCAGCTTCAGACAACCAGAAATGGCCAAAGAGTTATCACCATTAGAACTGGTTACAGTCACCTGAAGCCTGAGACTAAATGAGGGCTGAGAGAGAGACAGTCTAGTGTGTAATGGCTGTGTGTTCTAGCAAAGTAAATACAGTTCAACTACCCAAAATCTACTGGGAGAATAGGGAGAAAATATGCAAAACAAAGTTAAAAGATAATCTGTAATCATGCTGGTGGTAACATTTGCAGTGTTTACTGAAGCTGCTGTATATGAAAATAAATGAGTAATTATGGGATATTGTAATTCTATTATCCCCTGTGCCCTTTAGAACCAGAATCCTCAGCACAGAAGAAAGGAAGTACCAATGTAATAGGGAAGAGGTTAAGCAAAAGGTCTGTAATTTCGAATTTGGACTGGAGGTAACTATATATATATACACATATGCACATGTATAAATGTATATGTGTGTGTATCTCCCTCCTCTGTCCATTGAAAAGGCCTGGAAACAATGACCAACCCAGTAGCAGTGAGTATCCTAAGCACCCAGGTTTTGGTCTCCAGACGTTACTTCTCACTAAAAGAAACCAGTGCTTCCTAAAGAATTGTCTGATTCTAGGTTTGGGGGCAGGAAAGGTACAAGATGGGCCTGGAGCATCTTGTAATTTCAGATAACAAGGGAGCTAGGGTCACATTAAAAAAGAAAAACAACTCAGGGCCAACCTGAAGAAATTCTCACTGACCAAAATGGTACAGTGTGAGTTTCAATAACAATAATAATTGCAATGAACCCAAACCCATAAAATATGTTTAAATCCACCAGGTTATAATAATACACATACAAAAGAACTGTCATGTTTTGAGGGTGTTAGGGAACTAATTCTTATACTAAAAACTGGTAAATATAGGAAAGAATCAAGCATTTATCTTGTCTTTGCTATATGAACTGTGACACTGGGTAAGAACATATATAATAGTAAATGAAGGAAAGTGTCTCTTTATAAAAATATTCCAACCAATAAATGAAAAATAAACAATAAACTGAGAACATCATCATTTTACAACTCCCAATGAATAAAGAGATATAGGTATTAAGCATCACTGGCTACTAAAAATCACCAAAAAAAAAAAAAAAATGCAACCAGACTTAATATGTCTCACATAGACGTACCAAATACCACTTGCAATCTCACCAAAAAGACTGAACCTTAGTCTATCCAATCTCAAAACCCAGTCACCAGTTAGCAGGAAATATAGAGGACAGAGGAACATGGTGAAGAGCACCATGATCACGCAATCAGCATGAAAGGGCGGAGGAGGAACCTATAAGTTAAAAGAGAATTTTAAAAGCCATATACTTTTTTTTAAATGGACAAGGCTAAACTATAGCATCTAGGGATACATATTTGGGTAATAAAACTATTTTTAAAAAATTCTAAAGTCAGGATGGTGGTTACTTTTGGCAGGAGGAAAAGGATTTTGATTGAAGGGGTTTCCGGAGAGGGTGGTAAAACTCCACTTTTGTCCTGGTTAGTGTTGGTCTTTAGTCGTTTATCTGATTAAGGCAGTTTTATCTGTTTTACAATTTGTTTTACAATAGAAAGATTTTTTTAAATGTATAATGATACCTATCTAGTGGGAAATATTGTAATGATTGAATGTCAACATTTCTTTGTAAATATTGTCGTCATGATGAGAATTCTTACTATCTTTTTCATTAAAATACGCTATCTTGACTTTGAAAAAGAAACCTTCATATCAACTCCACTGTTTTCTCATAGGATAGAATGTAGAGAAAACTCAGCTATAAATTAAAGAGTTATTTTTGTCTACTTAAAAACTATTGTTGATAATGGAGGAAGCTCTGCATGAGTGGGGACAGGAGTTTATATGGGAAATCTCTGTACCTTCCACTTAATTTTTCTGTGAACTAAAACTGCTCTAAAATACGAAGTTTTTTTTTTTTTTAAAAAAACATGCCTAATATTAAGTTCTTTCCACGTGTGAGGCCCCATGCTGTATTATCTCATTTAATCTTCACAACAATCCTATGAGACAGATTACATTTGTACTCCCCCTTTTACAGATAAGGAAACTAAAGCACAAAGGGGTTAATAAACTTGCTCAGAATTACATCAATAGAAAAGTAGAACCCAGGTCTATATGACTCCTGTGGGCAGGTTCCATATTTGATCCATCTCTTGGTGCCCAGTCTCAACTTTTGGAATTAAACTGACTTACTGAATAAATAAATAAAGATCAGGAAACAGATATTAAGGTTACATAAGCTACTACCTATAGCATCACCTCTTGGAAGTGGAGAGAAAAGAGGCATGGGCTCCTTTGAGCCCGGTAGTCACAGAGACCCTCTTCTAGGACAGACCGATCTCCCCAGCACGAGGGCTTGAGTCCAAGCTGGCAAGATGCTTTCTGCATCAAGATTAAATGTGTTTGGGAAACCAGAGAGATGAAAGAAACAGCTCCATGCTGCTGACAGCAGGGAGTGCAGCAAAAATGTTTTCTGTACCCTAGGAATGCAAAGTCACCACCCTGAGACATTGAATTATCAACTCCAGACTAAGAGGCGAGATGTTAGAGTTCACGTTTCTTCACTAGATGCTGTAAACCATCACCAAAGAGGATCAGAAGCAGCATGGCACCAGTGGAGAAAACGTGAGTTCTAGAGGCAGACAGCCAGGGCCCCCAATCCTGGCTCCATCTCCTACCAGCATCTACCTCACCTGGGAGCTCTCTTTATCCCTTTCCTTGGCTTTCTTTTTCTGAACAACACTTATCACCACCTGATACAGTATATATTGACTTTCACCTTTGTTTCCTGTCTGTGTCTGCCTAGAATATAAGAGATGTGAGGGCTGGAACTTTATTTTGTTCACTGCTGCATCTCCGAGCACCCAGAACAGTGTCTGGCATAGTAGGGTCTTGTTAAATGTCTGTTCAAAGTTGTTGGTTTAAATTATTTCAACTCTCTATGCTTTAAGTTCCCTATCAAACCGGGGATACATACCATGCACATTTAACCAAGAAAATATAAGTAAAGGGCAAGAAGTAGGGGCTCGGTAGATAGCGGGTATTCCCTCCCATATTTCTTTTGCCTAACATTCCAAAATGGAGGATAAAACTAATCAACTCAGGAGAAAAGTTCCCTTCAAAGGAATAGATAATGACCTTTTAAGCTGGCAACTGACTTGCTCAGGACACCCTCAAACCCACAGACCATTTTTAATGCTGTGAAGATGAGAGTAAAAGTGCATCACAGTAGGAATATGGGCAGAGAAAAGTCTCAAGCAAATGGCTCATGAATAATGCCAATGAGCTGTGACTGAGGAGAGCAGGGTGAGTGGAGATCTGCCAGGTCACATCACTAACAGGGACCAGCAAACCAAACATAAATAATCTCCAGTTAAAGGCTTTCCAAAATTCCTGCCACACTTCCATGGAATGTGACTGCTGGTGAATTGGGCATTCACTGGATAAAAGGGAAGCTGCCTCCGTAGTCTGTTGTGGATGGTGGTGGGGGGGGATTAATAGAGAACAAGTGCTTTACATCCACCATCTCATTTAATTCTGAAAGTAATTTTAGGAGGGTGGCATTTTTATCCCCATAAAACAAATTAAGAACCTGTGGTTCAGCAGGGAAGGGCTTCCAGAGGTTTCACATCTCTTAAGTGGTGGCTTTCCTGGAATCGCAACTTTCTTTAGCCTGTACTGAACTGATAACTAACTACAACATACGCGGGGTACCTGGCCAACACTGGAATATTCCACTGCACACTTTAGAAGCTGCCCCCCACTCCAAAGCCCCTAGGAAGTGAATATATTAAGAAATTAGACATCTACTAGATAATAGTTGCTAGCTAACAAAACACCAGCCAATTCACTGAAGTCTGGAGTAGTCAATCAACATGTGTGGATTTCTAATACTCCTGTTAGTTCCAGGCTAAATCCCAAAAGTTTTAAATACCTTGTTCTTGTTTCATTGTAAAATAGGAACCAGACAGACATATGTCAAAGATGCCCTGTGAAGGTATCATTTATGTAGAGATTCTCCTTCCTATTTTACAATTCAGGAACTAAGCTTCTTGAAAGTATAGTAACTTGCCTAGAGTCACACGGCTGGGAAGAGGCAGAGTCCAGGTTGGCACCAGGTCTAACTAGAAACCAGGTTTTTCTTTAACTTCACCATGTTGTTTATTATTTGCCGGGGGTGGGGGGTGTCACTAAATAGCCTTAATATCCAGGATCTGGGAGTGCTGATTCTGAGCCCGTCTGATCTCAGACCCACTCTCCACTTCTCTCTATTCTGTACAGAGAGCCTGAGTTCCCTGGGCTCCCGAGTCAGCTGGCTTCCTGACTGGTTTGGCACGTGTGAGGTGCTGGTGGGAGATGAAGAGGAGGAGAAGAGGGAGAGGCTGAGTGTTTCTCCTCTCTACCCTGCTGGGGTGGGCTGTCCAGCAGTGGTTCACCTCCTCTCTGACCCAAGCGCCCACAACACGGACCCACAGGTCCCAGCTTTCATCAGGTGACCCTGGCCCTGGACACAGGCCACCGCCTCTGCTGTTGCTAATTTCTGGATTACCTCTCTGCTCCCCTGTCAGCTGGATAACCATTTCCTTGTTTTCCCTTCTGTAAACATGAAGGGGTTCCTGTTGTCCTGGTTAGATCCTGACTGATACACGGATCAAGTAGCTGAACTGAAGGGACAGGGACTGGTGGCCTGCGGCCCTGCGCTGAGAAAGCTGAGTGATGGCTAGGCTCTATGTCGCAAGACCACCTGTTGGCCACAGTCCTCTGTCTGACTAGACAAGAAATGCTTTGGAAAAGGAACATGCATTTTTTCCCTGAGGCTCATAGCAATGAGACTGGGGTGAAATGAATGCATTTGGTATCCTAATTCCATGGCCTAATAGCAAGAAAAATTCATCATCAATCTTTAGCTACAGCAGTGTTTTCCAAACTGTGGTGAGAAGTAGTAGATGCATGGAATGTTAATAGGTAGTCTGTGGGGAAAAGGGCTTTGAAAAATGCTGGGTTAAGCAAAATTAACCTGATTTCTTTACAGCAGGGCTGTAGTAATGTACACTGTAAATATCTTAAAAAAAAAAAGTTATAGTATGCAATATGTGATGATCACAAATTTTATGTGATCAGAAAACATATCAATATCTTGTGGATCTAATACTTCAAGGACCACTCTTCTAGAAATGCTGGTTTACGGTATTAATGCTAAACCCCTTTGTGGCCTTCAAGGTCTTTCATGGACGACCATGCCATGTAGTTTCAATGCCCCTTGCCTTTGCAAGGGCTACTTTCTGCCCCTGCTCCTGGGGAACTGCTATTCCTCCTGCAAGGCACCATCCCAGGTGCATCCTTCCCTGGGAAGCTTGCCTTCAGCATCCAGGTGGAAGAGACTGGTCGTGCCTTTGGATGTTTACCACCTTGTACAACGTTCCACTACAGCAGTTACCACACTTGGCGCAACTCTCTGCTCACCTTCTATCTCTGCCCCTCACGGCCCTTAAGAACAGGACCGAGTCTTACTTGTCAGTGTGCGCTAGCCAGTGCCCTGGGCAGGTGGTCTCCAGGTCAGGTTTGTGGGGTGAACAAGTACATCAAGATTTTAAATACTTGTAACCACTTCCTGCTAAGGTTTGCTTATAATTGACTTAAAATTCATGTTAAATCAAATAAAAGTTCCATTGTTATGATGACCCATAAAAAATTAACCTTATATTAATGTAGCCTTTATTATGATGAAAATAATTGATTTTCTTAAAAATCCTAATATCAATTGAAAAACTACCACCATCAGGAATATTTAGCACCTGGATTAACACTGCTACCAGAAAGCTCGCCACTAGGTGTCAGCCAAGGAAAAGAGGAGGAAGGGCTGTACCTAAAAATGTTACTTTTTCATCCAATTATCGCCGTAAATATCAAATATTTAAACAACAAAATATTAGGCAACTAAAATTATCTATTAAAGCGATGTTTTTAAGAATATATCTAAAATTTTGAAATTTCCCCTTTGTAAAATTGTTTATAAATGGTTTTAGTTTACCTGTATTTTCAAGAAACATTTGCACAGATTAGAGACATTGACTCCTAAGAGGAGACCAGCTCAGTATTCTTCTGAAATGACCTCAAATTGTACATAACACAGACTATATGGTAATCACCATTGGGGTGAGCGGCCAGAGGAAAGAGCACGGTTGCTAGAATCAGACAGATGGGAGACGGCCAAATCTTGGCTCTGCCACTTCTTAAAAAAGTGACATAACCTTTCCTAGCCTTGGTTTCTCATCAGTAAAATGGGACCACACCACTTCCTCCATATGAGGACTGTAAAAATCAAATAAGGGAACATATATATAAAGAATGTAGCATAGAACAGATGCTTCATATTGTTTTCTTTTTCTTAGTATTTCAAGTCTCAATGATTTATTTAACAAAACTGTATTTCAGCTCCCAAACTACTAAGGACACTGTAACTAGGGACTATTCTAATTTCATTCACTCCACAGAGAGTTATCAAGCACCTTCTATGTACCAGGCTCCGTGCCAGGGATACATGAGTAATCACGACACTCCACTGTGGCTTCCATTCCTTTGTGAGAGGGTAGCATAAGGCTGAGTGTGACTGTCTATTTCTGAGACTATACCCACACCTCATAGAAGATCAGTGTGGATGCATGTCTGAGGGGTTGCGTGGTGGGAGAAGGAAATCTACAATTTTATCCCCTAATCACCATAAATACCATAATGTCCTCCACAGAAAAAACCCACTATCACTCCTCCTTACGTTACTGAGCCTCTACTGTGTGCTGGGCGTATAAGAAGGAATAAGACAAAATCTTGTTCTCAAGAAGCTCACAGTCTAGCTATGTACGTGAAGTCATGTAACAGTGCTTCAGGCTCTAAATTGTCAAATGTTGTAACTGCTTGAAAATGGATCAGAAAGGTTTCTTTTTCAGAGTCTCACTGAAAAAGTAAGAGACCCTAAAGCAAGATCATTTGACTTAAAACACTGGTAACAATAACCATTTCTCTTTGCCACTGCTTCCACAGAGATACAGTATTTAAAGCTGTATCTGGCGCAGTGGTTAAGACTCCGCGCTCCCGATGCAGGGGGCCTGGGTTCGATCCCTGGTCAGGGAACTAGATCCCACATGCATGCCACAACTAAGAGTTCGCATGCCGCAACTAAGGAGCCCGCCTGCCGCAACTAAGAACTGGCGCAATCAACCAACCAAATAAATAAATATAAAAACTATGTTAACAAAAATAAAACTGCCAGGATGGATTCAGCTTACTCCATTAATATACTCGCCTTGTGTATTTTCCTAACTAGAACTGAATATTTACTGCACGTGGTGATTTCACAGAGGATGATCCTCTCCAGATCCTAACTGCCTGGGGTTAGCTACCATGCAGATGCTGGTTGTGCCCTTGTTTTACATTTACATGTTCACGGTGTGGCGTTTGTGTCAGATTCTTCTTCTCATGCTCTAAGATGAAGCTGTGGATGGATGATTTTTTAAAACTAAGCATCTATATTGTGCAACACTGAAATATGACCACCAGTCTTTCTGATGCATAGTATGCGGAAAAAGGGTATTATTCATTCATCTGTTCATCCATTTATTCAACAAACATTTAATGAGCACTTACTAAATATTAGACTATGTAAAGGACACCAAGGAGTGCCAAACATGGTCCCATCCTATAGGAACAAAGTAAGAAAGGAGCCAGGATTATTAAATGAGATCAAGTTAAAGCCTGGAATTCCTCCTGGATAGTCTAAGATACACTAGCTGTGTTTTATTTTTCAAGTATTTTAGAACATATGGGGATTTCATTTTGATCATATTCAGCGATGCTCTTTGAAATCATACAGTTAAGCTTGATCATTGTGTTGAAGCGGATTTCCTGCCAGTTCTCATCTTCTCTCACCTAAGGACCGACTTCTTACTTGGGCAGTCTACTTCTAGAACAACAGCTCTTAGTTCAGTGAGCATTCACTGTGGGGCTCAAGGTGCCAGGACTCCCAAACTGTGTTCCCAAGCCACATCAGTGTCCCTGGGAAGTAGACAGTGAAGATTTCGTGCCAATATCGAACAAGGGTCATCTCCCAATAGGCAAAAAAGGTTTTGATGAAATAGGAAAAAAGATTCTCAATTATATTTTCTCTTATGCATTTTAGAAATTAATGCATTTCTGAATTTTAAAACCTTGGTACCACCCCTCCCATTTGCCTGTAAGTGCTGGTGAGTAGTAACATGAATGAATAAATATAAAATAAATGCTGAAGGAAATAATTAAATGGGATTTCTTATAAATCCTTTATGCATTATTTGAGATAAAAGCTGAACTTTCATAGCTACTTCAAAAGACAGGAATAAACGGGCCAGAATCTCGTGTTTCCACTGGTTCCAGGTAGCCTGACACCTGCTGAACAACTATGGCCACCACCACTGTCCTAGAATGTGGCAGTCTCATCTCTTCCCCTTCCTCCTTTACCTTATTGTCACCCAGGAAAGGTCATCCTCATTTAGTTAAAATCTGCTATCAGCAAAAAGCTACATTATTGCTATTTTTCTCAATAGTCCTACAAGGTAGGCATTATTTCCATTTTACAGATGAGAAAATTGAGACTCAGGTCATCTTCGGGCAGATGACTGAGCCAGGATTAAAACTCAGGTGACTCCAAAGACCACACTCTTTCCATCACACTCAGGAGCCTTCTTAGCCACTCGGAGGCACAGAGCTACAGTGCTGGTCCCTGGGGCCCTGGTGTTGGGAGCCCATCCCCTTAACCCTGCTTCACTCCCAGGACATGATCTTGACTTGGGATGAACACTGAAATGAGAAAAAATGGTAACCAGTAATTCACCAGCCCCTTCTCTAGTCTACCATATACTCCTGTGTCAATGCATCTATTTAGCTGAGGCCTGTAGGTTTTGGCTATAATACCCTACCTACTTGCCTAAAACAAACTGGGAAATAAGAAAATCTTTCACCAACTTTTCCTACAGAACATTCTTGGGTGGGTACCTATCCATGCTTCACAAACATACCACTGTCCACTTAAAAATAGCATGGGCTCTGTGTGGAAACAGTTTGGCGGTTCCTCAAAAAGGTAAACATAAAATTACTATATTACCCAGCAATTCCACTCCTAAGTATATACCCCAAAGAATGGAAACCAGGGATTCAGATACTTGTACAGGAATATTCATAGTGGCATTATTCTGAATAGTCAAAAGGTGAAAACAATCCAGTGTCCATTAACAGAAGAATGCATACACAAAGTGTGGTATATACACACTTATGGTGGAATATTATTCAGCTGTAAAAGGGGATGAAGTTCTGACAGATGCTACAATGTGGATGAAACTTGAAAACATTATGCTAGCTGAAATAAGCCAGACACAGAAGGACAAATATGATATAATTTCCTTTATATGAAATATCTAGAATAGGCAAATTCAGAGAGACAGAAAGTAGATTAGAGGTTACCAAGGGCTGGTGGAATGGGGGAATTGAGAGTTACTGCTTAACGATTCAGAGTTTCTGTTTGCGGTGATAAAAAATTTTGAAAATACATAGTGATTGGTGGTTGTACAACATTGTGAATGTAATTAATGCCACTGAATTGTAACTTAACAATGGTTAAAATGGCAAATTTTGTGTTATTTATGTTTTACCACAGTTTAAAAAAAGAAGAAAAGCAAGGGCTCTGGAGAGACAGACATGGATTTGACTCCCAGTTCGACCATTGCCAAGCTGTGTGGAGAATCTCAGAGCCAGCCCAGGGGCGTGCATATCAGCCCCTTCCAGGCTTCATCTAATTTCTCCTTTCCCTTGGTCACTTCCTTATCTCATCTTGTTTTACTGTACATATTGCTTTAAGGTTCCTCAAGCTTTTCCTTTTTTAGCACAAGATAGAGGCACAGACAAATTAGTAATATCCTTTATATGTGTTCTGCTTGCCTCTGTGGAGGGCAGGGAGCGCACACCACGAAGCGTTCTTAATTCTTTCCATTTTGAGCTGCTCCTAGGCTGAGTCAACAGAAATCTGCTTCCTAACCATGTTGTGACAAGTTAGCACCCAAAGTCAGGCTCTTGCATGCAGGCTTGTATTTCTTCTACTCAGAAGACATCGAAATAAAGCGTATCAAAGCTTTATTCACAAAGATGTTTGGTGGAAATATTAATGATAATCTCAAAAAACTGGGAACAATCTAAAGGTCCGACGTGAGAGAGTGTTTACAGAAATTAAGGCAGCTGTACTTGATAGACTATTCTGCAGCCGTGTAAAAAAGCCTAGAATGTAATAATGTTAAATGGAGGAGAAAAAACCTTTTAACTTAGATTTGAAAGCAACTTTGTAAAAACTTGACATAATGAAAAATAATAAGAATACACAAACTGCAGTTGAGGTAGTTGTGTTAGTTCAGTGGAACTACAGTGATATTTTAATTTTTCTAGTTTGTACATATTTTTCTACTTCTGTTACACTAAAAACATATAAATACAGTTTGGTTTTTTTTTTTTTTTTTAACCATGAGATCAATGGTGTTACTCAACCAGGAGAGAGATATATATAGTATTTTTCTGACCTGCCCCAACATAACCCTGTCCATTCATGCTTGCAAGCCAGGCTATCAATCTGCTTTTATCTTAACTTCTCTCTCTTCAAGGGTTTTGAGTGGATAAATATGACTCAGCAGAATCATGTGACAAATCAGGGGCTGTATGGTGGATGAGGCCAGTGTACCCACAGCTGAATCTGGAAGCCGGGCCTCTTGGGAAGGACTAAGCAAGCAGCACTGGAGGAGCTGGCTGCTGCCTTCACAGCCTCCTTCGCGGTACTGATGTTGACTGCCAGTTTACTGTCCCCACCTCGGCCATCGCTCCCTGTGGGAAGGGCTGGGCTCCATGCATCCTGGGGAAGCCCAGCCAGCACACTGGCCCAGAGAGAGCCACACGAGCTTGTTGAATAAACAACTCTCACAGTGCTCCATCTATACTGGCCTTTCCACAGCTACTGGCACAGAAGAGGATGCATCTTAAAGCACCAATTCCCATCAGTTTTGCTCTTTGATCTAACATTCACCAGGGACCTGCAATGGGCCAGACATGGGAAAAGCACCTTCACAGGCACTGCCTTAAGATGATTCCACGTAGCCATGAGCTATGAAATAAGAAACTATGGACAGAAAAAAGGATGCAATTAAAGCACACAATTCTATTTTTGAAAGTTCTTTAAAACTGAGGGCACTGTGTCTTCCAAAGAGAGGGTGGTGGTTTAGTCTTATTCAGATTTCAAGATGATATAATTTTAAACAAAGGAGTGAGGTAAAGTAAGATTCTTTTTAAAATTCATTCGTTCTCCCTAGGAGAGAGAAAGGGGACTCGAGGCAAATTCAAGACCCACACTGCTATACACATCCTCCCAAAGTTGCAGTCTTCTACCCAGCAGAGAAAGGATGCTTGGCCCAGCAATTAAAATCATTTGTCTTTTATCCCCTTCCTGCCAAAAAGGACCCCAGCCCTAACTAGTTAATCCCTAACACACACTGCTACTCCCAGAGTTGCCTGGCAACTGCTAGGAGGCGTGTCAGAGAGCAAGAAAGGCCTAAATAAATGAGCTGGAGCCTGGGCTGTCGCTTGACACGGATAAAGGGGGTTTTTCCAAATGGAGCTGCCTGGCTGCTTGTGGCTCTGTCATTTAAGTGGAGAAGAACAAGTTGGCTTGGCCGATATTGTTAAATACCTTGGGCTTTGCACCTGATATTCTCTGAGTGATTGAAAAATGGGTCACATGCCCTTCTGATTTGCCTACACTCTCCCCTCTGCCAGGCAGGACCAATCTCCAAAGCCTAAAGACAGGGCAGGAGCAATGTGTATGTACTGAACAGGGGTCAAGGGCCAAACCCGGCCCCACACACTTCTCTGTTCTTCCATTTCTTTCACTCATCCTTCCAACCACTGTTCCAAAATACATACATTGATGCCTCTGCTATGCTATGACCCATGCCCGGCGCTGGAAATGCAGAGAAAGAGTTGTTAACGTGGAACACCAGGAAACCAGAACAAAGGCAGGCAAGAGGGTGGGGTGGAAGAAACCTGCGTTTTTGAGTCAGGCTGACCTGAGTCCGATTCCTGGCCTCTGCTACTTGCCAGGAAGTCAAGGCAACCTCAGCCCCTCTCCCAAATCTGTAACGCGGACAGCAAGGGGCAGTCACGGGGAATTACTGAGACTACGGATGCAAAGCAACTCAGGGGTGAAGCCTGTTGGAGGCCGCCGAGCAGGTAGGAGACTCGGCTGTGGTTGGACACCCTGGCGTCTCACTTTCTGATCCTCGGGAGGAATAGGTCACTTGGCCCTGAAGAGAGACCCTACCGGGGAGCCCACAAAGGTCCTCTGGCTCTGGGACAGGCACATGGCAGAAGGCACGGACGGAGAAGAGCAGCCTGGCACATGGCCGGGCCTCAGCAAGGGGGCCACCTTCCTCTTCTCTTCCAGGCAGGGGAAAGAAAATAAAGCTTGAGACTCCCCAGCCAGCTGCGTTTTAAATTTTTTCCAGTAGGAGAGAAAAAAAAGGCCAAGGAGTTGAAAATCTCAAGCAAGCTCTGGGCCGCGGAGGAGCTGTGGCCCATCTCTGCTTCTTGGGCTGGGGTTGGCTCCTCCTGAGGGGTCCTGCGGGAGCCGAGCAGAAATGAGCACCGTCAAGTCTGTGATGTTTCATGTTTTAAAAAACCCAAACCCTGTGACTTTTCAGTGACCCAAGTCCCATGATGGCAGCCGCTGGCCCAGGTGGGAAAAGCCCCCAGGCTGCACTGTGCGGTGCCCCTGCAGGCAGTCTTCGTCCTCAGCCACGGACTGTTCTCCACTTGACCTGTCCCAGAGTCTCCCCTCAAGGCTACCAACCACTTCTGGCCACCAGCTTTCTCCTTTACTTTATGAATCGAAGGCCTTAAGTGTACTCGGGTCCTTTGACCCAGTAAAACCACGTTGGGGATGCTGCCAAGGGAAATAATTCAGACCATGGAATGAAGGTTTATATAAAGATGTTCACCACAGTGTGGTTTAAGATGGTGAAAGGTTACTGACAATCAAAAGGACCAGTGCTGGGATAATGTGGTGGGCCTTGGCACTGGTTTCAGATGGCAAGAACCTGATAAAAATCTCTGTGAGTAGGGCCCAGACATCTGCCTTTTTAAGAGCCCCACAGGTGATTCTGATCCACAGCCAGAGTTGAGACTCACTGGGGTCACCTGATGGGAGATGTGCAGCCAATGTTTAAGAAGAGTTTTTAGGGCTTCCCTGGTGGCACAGTGGTTGAGAGTCCGCCTGCCGATGCAGGTGACGTGGGTTCGTGCCCCGGTCCGGGAAGATCCCACATGCCGTGGAGCGGTTGGGCCCGTGAGCCATGGCCGCTGAGCCTGCGCGCCCGGAGCCTGTGCTCCGCAACGGGAGAGGCCACAACAGTGAGAGGCCCGCGTACCGCAAAAAAAAAAAAAAAAAAAAAAAAAAGAAGAGTTTTTATATGATATGAAAAAATGCTTACGATACACTAAAAGACAAAACTAAATAACAGGGAACTGGATTTCTTTGCCAGGAATATCTCAACTAACTAAAAGTAAAAAATCAAAACCCCAAACCGAAATGAAACAAAAACAACCCCAATCTTCCAACTTATCCCCCCTCCCCCTTGTATATAGAAGAGATAACTAATAAGGACCTACTGTATAGCACAGGGAATTCTACACAATACTCTGTAATGGCCTATATGGGAAAAGAATCTAAAAAGAGTGGATATATGTATATGTATAACTGAGTCACTTTGCTGTACACCTGAAACTAACACATTATAAATCAACTATACACCAATAAAAATTTTTAAAAAAAGATGAGGAAAACAGGCTCAAAAACAAACAGACAAAACAAAACAAAATAAAAACCCCCCCAAACCCTAGAAGCTTGGTAGAAACAGGTTAACATGTTATCTCAACTCCAGATGGTAGGATTATGGGTATTTTCTCATTTCTAGGCCTGTTGCTTTATTTTATTTTTTAAAAGATTTAATTTAATTTAATTTTTGGCTGCGTTGGGTCTTCATTGCTGCGTGCAGGCTTTCTCTAGTTGTGGCGAGCGGGGGCTACTCTTCGTTGCGGTGCACGGGCTTCTCTTGTGGAGCGCAGGCTCTAGGCGCGTGGGCTTCAGTAGTTGTGGCTTGCGGGCTCTACAGTGCAGGCTCAATAGTTGTTACTGCTCTGTGGCATGTGGGATCTTCCCGGACCAGGGCTTGAACCCGTGTCCCCTGCACTGCAGGTGTATTCTTATCCACTGTGCCACCAGGAAGTCCCTAGTCCTGTTACTTTAAACCTTTTTTTTTTTTTAAAACCAAGAGCAGGGGTTTTTTTGGTTTTTTTTAAATAATCAGAGAAACAACTAAAGACAATGTGGCCCCTATGCCCTCAGCACTGTGCTGCCTGTCACCCCAGCAGGCTCACCGAGTCACCGTTCCCCAGGCACCACCCCCACCATGTGGCCTGACTCTAAAACCCCTGACCCCTTCTTGAGCTCACATGCACTGTGCAGTCATTATTTTAATTAATCTCACAATCTGGCATTGGAAGTGTTGTTATTCCAGTTTTTAGATGAGGAAAATTGGCTATAATTAAATCTATGGTTTAAAAACCATCTAGATAACATGGTGAGGCTTGGTCAGAAACTTTCAGGTCCTCTGGCTTCCCTCTTGGCCTTACAGAAAAAAGCCATTCTAGTACAGATAAATCAGACCAAAGCACGACAAGTCTGCCTTATTTCACTAATTCTAAGACACAAATTTCTTTACATTTTAACATCTCTGAAATCTGGATGTCTTACAATTGACGGCATCCTTCAATTATAATTGGCAGCACCCTTTCTTAATGATACATGCAATAGTGGTACATCTTATGATGGAATGACAGCTAAAATTCAATGAAATGTACCATGTTTACAACCAAACTCATCAGCCTATCCTCAAAATGCTACTTTTAATGGCTATATAATATTCTATCATATGGATATACTTTAATTTACTTAACCAGTTGTTTATCATTATGGACACTTAGTCCATTCCATGTTTTTATTATTATAAATCTGCTACTGGGGACACCTTTACTTCAAGCTTTCCCTTTTTCTACTATGGGCATCATCATTCTCTTCCTGATCCAAATCTTGGGAGATATTTTGACATTTCTTGCCCCTCATCTCCCATATTTTTTCTATTTCTAGACTCATCTAGTCATTTCTTCTCCGTGGTACCTTTTCCTGGTGTAACCACTGGAGGGCTTTCTTCTGAGTTCCCCAGCCGTCCCCCAGTCTCTGCTTCCAGTTTCC
Source organism: Delphinapterus leucas (assembly GCF_059928025.1). Lineage (NCBI taxonomy): Eukaryota > Metazoa > Chordata > Mammalia > Artiodactyla > Monodontidae > Delphinapterus > Delphinapterus leucas. The sequence continues at coordinate 113,499,485 of NC_143134.1, forward strand.
TTTTCAGTCCAGCACTGCATTACTGGTCAAACATGACTTCAGTCACACCTCATCTCTGCCCACACTCCTAGCCCACCATCCAAGGCTCTGTCAAATCTGGCTCCAACCTTTCCTGCAGCCCCATCTCCCCACCCAAACCCATGACTCCAGACAAAGGGGCCATGAAGGGTCCTGCCTCCAAGCCTTTGCTCACTCAGATAACCCCATGCCCACCACAGGAAGGGATGCTGCTGTCTTTCTTTTTCCAAGTTTCAGCTTTCCTATGAGAGGTTCTATGGCTCACTAGCTCCTTATAACCATCTGGAAATGCAGAATGATAGGTATGCTTATTCTCATTTCACAGTGAAGAAGCTGAAGTTTAGAGAGATTAAGTGCCGAAGTACAGAGCCAGGCTTTAAACCCCAGGACTTCCATCCTTAAATCCGATGCCTTTGAGAGCCAAGTGCAAGTACAACCATAAACTTCTCTGGAGGAGCAACTTTTGCCCGGATCACATACCCAGCAATACGTACCAGACTCAACAGCCTCTGGATTCTAGACGTATACATGACAACAATGATGTCATTGTAAGAGTGGAAATACTTCATGTCTATCAGTTCCCAGCAGCCTAAGGAAAGGACTGGGCCAGTTGTCCCATTCTCACTTTAAAGATGGGAAGAAGACAGAATTTTCCTTGAATTATACCAGCTCTCAAAACAGCACTGAACCTGACTGGTTTGGATGGGCCCAAGGTCAGGACAAAGAATCAGAGCCATCTGTCTTGGAGACAAGCAGGATGTGAGAAACTTGCTTTAAGCTGAAGGGCTTTTCAGGACCTAAGGGAAGTATTTCTTAGGAAGCAAAGAGAGTGCATCCCTTCTATTATGTGACCATGACATTGCCTGAAGCTGAGGCAGCCTAGCGAGTCAGGCCCAAGTGTTGGATGGAAGACAAGGAACAAGGGGGCATTAGGCTGCTGCTCCCTGAGCAGCCACTGCCCCAGCCACTTCACAGAGCATGCGCCGTGGGTGAAGGGAAAACAAGGTGTTTGCTATCGCTCTGTGCTTCACTTACACACGCAATGGAGTCATAATAGTGAAAAAGTACTTAGCAAGGTATAACTGTGGCTTATGAGGAAGCATGGTCAAGATTCACTGTCAGAGTCTGCACATGAAATGCAATGCCTGATATCTACTCATCTTCTGTCATTTAATCTAATAAAATGCTATGGGTTAAAACAAAAACAAACATCCTGACCTACAGACAGTGTGACCTGGGCTGGTCCCTCACAGCCACTGTGACTAGGCTGGGTGTGGCTGCCATCTCCGCCTGTTCAGGATGAATGGAGCTCCGTGCTCCCTAGAGAAAAGGGCTGTCAGCAAGGTCCCCTCCAATGTCCTCTCCTATGCAGCGACCCAGGTCCCTGGGCCAATTTCTCCATTCTCCTTGGCCAAGAGGCTACGAGGAGGCAGATATCCGATGAAAGCTTCTCACTGAAGCTGGGAGAGCTGGTAGCTTCTTTGGTTTTAGGGATGACCTGGTGTCTTCATATCCACACTATAACTAATCACCTCATGGATGAGGCAACAGAGGCTCAGAAAGGTTGAAGGGCCATGGGGGCAGAAGACATTTTTCTCCGCTCCTCAGTATACTTTGTAGTCAATACATCGAGACCACTCTGGGAACCTCTAAGAAGTGAGCCCCCTGGATGCCTTGCTTTCTCAAGTGTGGAGTAGAGGTCCCCGTGCAGGAAAAGGGCGTTGAGGCACAGTGGGAAAGCATGGGCACTGGGCCGACCTACCTGGCCCCTCCACTGGTCAGCAAGTCATTGCTTCTGTGAGCCTTGGTTTCCCCATTTGTCAAGTGGAGATGATCACTGCTACCTCACAGGCTTACTGGACTCCTCAGTGAGAGCAGGTGTGTGTGCAGGGCTGGGCACCGTGCCCCACAGAGGGCGCTACCGACCAGGGAGGGGAGGGGCCCTCACGTTCACAGGAGCAGAGAGTGCTTCACACAGGGCAGCTCGGCTTCCTTGTGCTAAGAGGTAGCTCGAGGGGAGGCCACTCCCCCAGCCCTCCAATACACACACACACACACACACACACACACACACAACCTCTTCTGGTGAATTCAACAACCAGATGAATAGCAGGTTTCCTGTGGCCCTGACCAAACATGGATTCGTGACATGCCAAGAAGCTACTCACCGGCTCTATTTTCAGAGCGTTTCGGTAGCTGCCGAAGAAAGCGGCCTGGGCCTTGAGGAAGGCTCTGGCCACACCATCGCCAGTTGTTGTGGAGACCTTCTTCAGCCGGTTCTTCAGTGAAGAGATCTGGTGACACAAAGGAGAGAGAGGCTGAGGGCAGGGTCGGAGGAGGATGGCTGGCTACACCCAGCACACACAGAGCTCTAGAGAACCCCCAGGATGGGGATGGATTTGACACATCAACTGCTGGGAGAACAAACACACATTCAGTATTGGGTCAGGTTTTTGAAATTTAAATAAATCTTGCTCCTATTAGGGAGTATCTAATAAAAACAAAACCAAAACCACTTTCTAAGCAGTTTCAATGTGCCAGGTTAATTGCTTTCACATAAATTTTCTTACTTAATTCTTTCAACAATCCTGTAGGAAAGGGATTGTGCTCCCATCTTACAAGGGTGAAACAGTCTCAGAGAGGTAATATTACATGCCTAGTAACAAACCCAAGAAGTGACCAAGTTGGAATATTAATTGAAGTCTTATAATCTGAGCCCAAACTACACAAATTTTTTTAGTTCCAATTCCATTTCCTCTTCAGATTACTTACAAATATTAGAAATAAATGGCTTATTTATAAGATTATAATATACCTCATACTCTAAATATGTATTTATTAAATGTACTATAAATTATATATTTATTAAATATATATAAAGTATATATAATATGTATAATATATTATTATAAACCTCATATTCTAAAGGAATAGTCATTATATAGACTTACAGAAACACACTTATATAGCTTACAGATATGCACCCAACAGATTAAAACAAAATAGACAAGAAAGTCATGGCAAAGCAAAAAGGGAAACGTGAGAAGTTGTGAGATTCTTTGGGTCCAAAGCAGTTGCACACATGAACACAAAATTTCCTGAAAGTGAGAATGAAAAGAGATTTTTTCCTATGAGTCCTCAATGTAGGAAAGATTGTGTGACATGACGGTTGTTGCCCTCAACGTCAGAGACTACATTAAGCTTCCTGGTCTGTTTCCAATATGCCATCCATCTCAGGAAGCCATATTGCACAACTTCTGGGCACACCACTCACACTATGTTCCATGTGAAAAGTGTCCCTGGAATTGTGCAACTTGGTAGCCTTGAGTCAATGGTGATACAATGGTGAGCAAAACCAGACAAGGGTCCTCCCCTCATTAAACTTATATTCTCGTGAAGAAAATACCAATACATATGACATTGCTACCATGACAAGCCTGTGACAGAGCTCACCAAGGAGGTCAAGGAAGGCTTCCCGGAGAGAAACAGGCTTAGACTGAGATCTGAAGGATGAGCTGAAGCAATTAACTTGCAAAGAGGGGAAGGAACAGTGTACCAAACACGGGGATCAGCATTTGCAAAGGCACTGTAGTGAGGAGGAGTTCAGAGACTAGGGAGAACTGTGGCTTCAGTGGAGAGAATGGAGAATATGGCTTAAAATGAAGATAGAGGGAAAGGCAGGGGTCAAGAGCTGTGAATACATTAAGAAATTTTTTCCTTCATTTTGAGATAAAGGTAAAGCTAATGACTGTTTTTAAGCATGTAGGTGACATATGAAGAGAACATTTCAGGAATCTGTATGGGGCTTAGATATAGGACTACCTAACGGGCCTGACATTATTTAAGGATAAAATTTAGGGTAAAATTTAAAGATGAAATAGGAAATTAGATGCAGGTGGTCCATGAATCATCTATAAATTTTTAATATGAATGAGTAATGATCATTTTTCTGGGTATAGGCTGTATAGCTATCCTCAGGTTCCTAAAGGTGCCTGTGAACCTAAAAATATTAAGAATCTGGGATGGATTACATATACTCTTTTTTTTTTGCGGTATGCGGGCCTCTCACTGTTGTGGCCTCTCCCGTTGCGGAGCACAGGCTCCGGACGTGCAGGCTCAGTGGCCATGGCTCACGGGCCCAGCCGCTCCACGGCATGTGGGATCTTCCCAGACCGGGGCACGAACCCGTGTCCCCTGCATCGGTAGGCGGACTCTCAACCACCGCGCCACCAGGGAAGCCCGGATTACATATACTCTTGAAATGCTCCATGGACATTATTTCTTATTACCAAGCTTCTGATAAGGGGTTTGTAATAGCTTATTAAGATATATTTTACATATCATAAAATTCATTCATTTAAAATCTATAATTCAGTAGTTTTAGTATAGTGACAATGTTGTAGAACTATCACTATAATCTAATTCCAGAACACTTTCATCACCCCAAAAAGAAAACCCATCTTACTGGCAGGTACTTCTCACTCCCCACTAATCCTGCTCCCCTCCTCCCTCACCCCAGTCCTAGGTAACCACTGATCCACTTTCTGTCTCTATGAATTTGCCTATTCTGGACATTTCTTACAAATGGAATCATACAATAGGTGGTCTTTTTTTTGTGACTGGCTTCTTTCACTTAGCATACTGCTCATTATAAACATGTTTCATCCACATTGTAGCACTTATTAGTACTTCCTTCTTTTCCACAGTTGAATAATATTTCATCCTATGGAAAGACCACATTTTATCTCTTCATCAGCTTCATTATTAATAATATTAATTAATAATAATAATTAACGCTGCTAAAAACATTCATGTATATGCTTTTATGTGGAGACAGCAGAGACTCTGAGGCAAGAAACCAAATGGCAAGAATCCTCTGTTACCAGATCTTTTAAAATGAAAATAATCCGTGTTTACTGAGCGTAGGGGAAGAAACCCTGTGCTGCTGCTCAGGGGCGCGCCACATGCTTGGACAATCTAGTGAGTGAAGGTGCGATGATCTACTTCTTGGCTACGTCAGAAGGGACGGGAACATGCGTTGAGGGGGCAGCCACCCCATCTCCACTCAGACGTGGGCCAATGAAAACAATTTTCCTCTGGAGGCAGCCTGGAGCCCCGCCCCCCGATTCTGGCACACATGCGCCCCAGCACCACAGTGGTGAGAGCTCACGAGAAGCAGCACAGGCCACTCAGCGCCCTGGCAGTCTGTCATGGGCCTCCAACTTGAAATAGCAATGTGAAAAAGAAACATGCTTTATTAAAATGTTACAAATATTGCCCACTTCCCGCCCTCCGAATAATAAAAGTCCTGCCTTTCCCAGGACGAGGGTGACATTTCCATCCTTTGAAACAGTACAAGCCAGTGTCTCTCTTTTGTCTCCTCAAAGCCCTTGGGCCACCTGTGCCGCAGATTATTCCTCACTTAACCTTCCTTGGCCTTTTGCTTTCTTTCGGGAGGTGTTTAATTACCTTGGACTCACAAGGCTGCACTTCAGGTGAGCCTCTCCTAATGGCCTCATTACCATTTTACACAAAGAAGTCGTTGCTGATTGTAACTAAGCAAATAGGAGTGTGTGCCTTCCGGCCTGCCCCAGCTGCTCTGAAACCAGCCAAGTGGTCCTGGGCTCTTGGTGCCCCTGTGACCACTCAGGCCAAGACTTCTGAAGACCTCTCCTCACCCTGCAACAAGGAGAAGCTTTTGTCAGCACTTCAAACTTTGAAACTTCAAGTATATGCACAACTGATAACTGGTGATAGCATACTGTCCTCTAAATAAAAGTGAGGAAGGAAAATCTAAGGCTTAAATAACCCACAGTCATACATCTAAAACCCAACTTGCTCTGAGTGCTCCTGGGGGTGCTGGTCAAGTCATTAACATCAGGGATCATCAGGCATAATTTGAGGGGACAGAAAAGCCAGCAAGGGTGGTTTCCTCCTTTAACGAGGTATCAGGAGGGAGACAGAAAACAAAGGGAAGAGAGTACAAAATTGAACTTGTCAGCATCTTAACTTCCCTCCTCCTCCTCTTTTCCCATCTTGGATACCGCAGCATCATCCAGCCAGTCTCCTAGGCTAGATTCAGATGTTAGATTCCATTCTTCTCCTTCCCTTCCTACAACCATTCTCCACATCTTACCACCCTCCTGCTGATATATCCTGAATCTCTCAGTGCCCATGACCTTGGCCCTGTGCTGCTCAGCTCTACCCATCTTCTCTGACCCAGATCAGTGGAGTAGTTTCCCAGATCAGATGGGCTCTCTGTCTTTAGTTTTCCTTCAATGCCATCTACCCACAGCTGTCCCAGTATTCTTGGAAATATGTGAATCTGATCTCTGTCAAAATCCTTCAGTGCCCCTACCCTTGGCCATCACCACCTGCAGGAAAACATCCCAACTCCTCCGAGTAGTCTGTGACGCTTTCCTCAGCTGGCCTCGCTTCCCTTGGCCCCCCGTAATGGGTACTTGATTGATAATGAATTGCTATCTAGAAGCATATACTACCCTCCAGCCCAAACACATGCTGACAACTCAGATGGAGTTGTCCCTTGTCCCTTTCTGCCCTACTTGTGAACATCTATTTACCCTTTGAAAGACCATCCAAGTGTCCATGAGTAGGGGCCTATTAAGTAAATTATACCACATCCTTGAAATATTGCATAGCTGCTAAAAAAAAAAAAAAAAAGTGGCAGTACTCTGTGAACTAACATGAAAAGATGTCCACAAACTACACCCAAATGGGGAGAAAACACAAGTTACAGAGCAATATATATAACATGAATCATTTAAAAAAATATACATGTATAAAAATCATTTATATATATACGTAGTAAGAATCTAAAATGCCACGTATCAAACTTTAACCATGTAGGGATGCTTTCACTTTCTATTTTATGCACTTCTGATTGTTTTGATTATGCTTTATAAAAAAACATGTTACTTTTATAATAAAGAATTTAAATGAGGTATTTTTCTTTAATAGTCAAATTAAACATTGCCTTGGGTTAAGGGAAAGAGGGAATCCAAATGACCCCTCCTTTGTGAAGCATTCCCTGACCACTAAGACAGGCTTAATGACGCCCGGCCTGGGCCTCCTTGGACTGCGAGTTGTCAGTGAATTGTAGTGTCTACTACCTTTCCTGCTAGACTGTGAGTTCCTAGAAGGGCCAGCAGTGGTCCAGCAGTACTTGGCCCAGTGTCATCATTCAGCACTTTTTGCTAAATAAAAGAACAGATGAGTGAGTGTTCTGACATCTTAAAAGGCACTTCCAATGGCCGAGCCTCCGTGCTTGGAGGAAAGTCTAGGATTACATTCTTCAGTGAATGATCATTGGAAGAAACGGTCTCAGTTGGGACGGATTGGGGGAGAAATTGATACTCATCCACTTCCCTTTTGCAGAGGGTCATCACTAAGATGCAACCAAAATTGCAAGGAAAATGAAGCTCTGGTGGCTGAATGAATTAAAGTGGACAACGGGGCCAGTCTTACACAACACTGCACGTGCCACATGTCCAGTAACATATGCAGCGTTCCCCACCCCGTCCCGCACCCTCTTCCTGTTTGCCCTGGTCACTACAGGCTCTACCTCTGGGGTCTCTTGGCTTCACTTGCTCCTCTATCCCCGCGCACTCCTCAGGCAGTAGAGTGTAGAGCTTGAGTCATAAGCGCCAAGTCTAAGATTAGAAATCAGTCTTCCTTACTTTCTTAACCTTTCTGAGCTTCAGCTTCCTTTGCTGTAAAATGAGGTATTTGTAACATACATACACTGTGAGGATTAAAATATAATGGATGTAAATGGAGAACTGACATAACAAACTGCCTGGCTTTGTGTTTTGTTTAATTAGTACCTGGACTACTGCACCCGTCTTTCAACTGGTGGCCCTTCTCCTGTTTTCTTCCTGGTCTAATCCATCCTTTGCACTTTGAATTATCTTTCTAAAACAAGAGGTTGAATCATAACACTTCCTTCTCCTAAAATTTTCAGTGACTCCATGTTGCTAACATATAAAGTCCAAGTTCCTTAGCACAATATTCAAGGCCTTCTATGGGTCTGGCTCCAGCTCTGTTTCCAACTTTATCTTCTACTCAATCTCAGAGGCCTCAAAACTATCCCTAAGCCTGGGGTATTCTTTATCTCATTCTCTAAAAAAACTCTTCTATTAAAAATTTTTTAAAAAGCCGTTGACTTTCTGTGATGCCCTGTCAGAACAAATAGTTCTTTCTCCGGGCACATTAGTTCTGTTACTTTTGTTCATGCCTAATCTTTGCAAGCCCCATGCTGGAGATGTGCTGGGAACAGAGCTGCATATGATCAGGGCCCAGCTCCTGAGGGCTTGCAGTCAAGCTCCCCCAGACCAGCCACAAGTTAGCTTATTACTACTTCAGAAGGGGCTCTCCCATCGTATTCATCATCATATTTAGCTTTTTTTGTATAACCAGCAGCTTACATATCTTCCTTCCCGCTACGATGAAGATAACCCTTGCAATTTATACCACTCAACAAGTATAAGATTATTTCTTCATCACTTGGTTGTAATTTGTAGGGGGAGAGGAGAATAAGGACGGCACGCTATTCACCTAGTCACCTCTGAGACACTCCTATCCACCTCTTTCCATCAGTGCTGGCACCTTAAGATCTTTCAGCAGCTTCCCTGTTGCTCTGAGGATAAAGACAGTCCTAGCCTGGCCTGCAAGGCTCCAGCCTTTTTCAGATCCGAGGCTCCTGTACCCCCTCCATGGCGTCGGCCACACCAACCGGGTTCCAGTTGCCCTGGCCTCTCTTATACTCCAGGACCTTTGGATAGGCTAACTCCTCTGTCTGGAGTGCTCTCTCCACCGTCACCCGCTTGCCTAGCATTCAGCACCGTGCAACAGGCCTTTCCACAGATAATCGGTCACCTGTGTTGTCCAGTGTGGTAGCTGCTATTGAGCACTTGAAATGTAGCTGCTTCGACTGAGGAACTGAATTTTATTTCATTTTAATCAATTTAAATATAAATAGCCACATGTGGATAGTAGCTACCATACTGGACAACCCAAGGCCCTAGATCAACTACTATTCATCCTTTAGATCTCAGCTCAAATACCACTGCCTCGGTCTGACCCCCTCAGATTAGGCCAAGGTTCCCTTGTCATATACTCTTCCTGTACCTTTCCTTCAGGGACAAACAGCAAAGTGATGATGTATTATGTGGCAGTCCATTAACGTCTGTCTCCTCCATTAGACTGAAGGTTCTAGGGAGGCAGGGACCATGGCCACCCTCAGTGCTGGCACAACACTGCAAGTAGAGATACAGTTCTTCTCAAAATCTGACTCAAGTCATCCTGGGCAGGGGGTCCACTTGCATTAACTGCTCAGTGTCAGAACTGAAGTTAAAAGTTTTTTTTTTTTTTTGATAAATCAGACACCTGCAGCAGCTGGAAGGGGGGCAATAGAATTACTTTCTCTCCCCCTTTATAAAATAGCCCTTAAGGACTAAGGCAGATTGATTCTTCCTTTCGTGAATAAACTAGACATCAAGGCTTTGTTATAAGATCTCCTGGGGAATGTCTGGGTCTGGAGAGAGGAGGAGGAACTTGCCTTGTTTTCCCATCCTCAGGGGCATGTGTATATTGGCTCCTCTGCTACCTTCACGTGGGCAATGAAATGGCACGGTGCATCTCTCTGTGCCTTAGTTAGTTCTTGCCTAAATTTGAAGCAAAAAGTCTTGATATGTAAGGGCAATCTCACCCCACTCTCTTTCCCAGTAATAGTTTCTGAGAAAACCAGGAATTCGTCAGGAAAAAGGAACAGGAACTAGTATTTATCAAGCACTCTCCTAGGTACCAATAGCCATGGTAGGTGTTTTCATGCCCAGCACTGTATTAAAATTTCAGAACAAGTGGGCCAGGCAGAGACAGTTATCCCCACTATACAGATGAGAAAACTGAGCCTCAGCCCCATCTCACACAGATAGTACAGCAAGGGGCAGAGGCTAAAGTCAAGCACAAGTCGGTCTTACTCCAAAGTCTGTGCTATTCCATTAATTCTTACTGCTGCCAGGATTTCTCAGACCAGCAAATTAGATTTGTCCACGATACTGGTTTATTTTTTTCCACAACTTAATATATCTCCATTATTGCCTCCTTTCATTCCTTGCTTTTCTGTTTCTTACTTGAGAACATGGTTGTACCTTGACCTCGGTTGGCTTTAATTGCTTCTTCTGCATCCGATTTTCCCCTCAAAGAGCCTGGTTCTCCATGGGGGAGTGGGGACTGTGCTAGTTACGCGGAGCTCCAAGCTGGGGCCGGCTATGACCCCAGCGGCCCAGGTCTTTGCTCCCTCTGTCTCTCCTGACATCTTATGGGCCGAGTATTAAGTCGGAAAGTTAAGAGGTGAGCATTACAATTCTAAGCAGCTTTTTGTCAGACAAAAGGATCAATTTTCATTATGTGAGTGGCTACTTAACTATATGCTATAATGGCTTTGTTGAGCATCCTGAGAACAAACTATCAAGTCCTCAGGATGACATTCTTGGAGTAAAAAAGTACAATTTAAAAACAAAAAGGTCCATTTCTACTATCTGCCAAATAAAGCTCAGGAGGAGTCTTGCACTCACAGTGCACTCCAGCCCCCTCCCTGCCTGGTTAATCCCAGTACCTCCGCATTGTAAATGGAAACACACAGGAGCAAAGATTTTTGCATTTTCCTATCTATTTGTAATACTCATCTTCCTCCAAACACATTTTTTTTTTTGCCCGAAGTGAAACTGTCTTTGTTTTCCCTAAAAAACAATTAGTTTTAACACACCACACACACACACACACACACACACACACACACAATATTAATGCAGCTGAACACTAAAGAAGGTTACAAGATTTGAGCTCAAAGTAAATGTGTATTTATAATATTAGGTGGTCATTCAATAAAGATTATTTCTATCCATATATGTTCATGCACGTATGCTTGTATATGTATGTATCCATAGAGTATTTTCAAAGAAGGGTTTTCTCCCCCATACTTCTGGCAGTTTAGGTTTAAAGGTCAGATTTAAACTATCATCATGTTTCACAATGCAATCTGTGCAGTGCTGGGTAATGAAATGGTTCAGTAAAGGTGCTCGTGGAAATTCTTTTAATTAGGTCTAAGGCTTTTCAGTTGTCAACATGAATAAACCAAGAACCAGTCTCTTGCAAACACAAGGCACAAAATACAAATGTAAGTTACCTTTGAAAAGAGAGATACACTCTTGTAAAAGGAAAGTTATAAAGCATGTTTTTTACAACATATACTTCAATTTTTTAAAAAAAATACCAGCATCTTTCAACAACAAAATGGACTGCAGATCAACAATAAAGCAGTTACTCTATTGCTAATGAACCAGGACACTAATGCTTGCTTCTAATGAAAAGTATTTGGAGGAAGACTAAAGTTTTTCATACCTAAAAATGTTTATCAGGAGACTGACGTTCTTCATGAGCAAAAGCCACCTCTCCATTTAACTATAATTAATCCTACAGATCAGCGGTCTTTCACTCAGACATGTGAATGTCCCATAATGACTCCTGCAAATTGAATGATATCAATGAAAAATGCACTAGAATGCACTTTTGCCTTTAGCATTATCTGAGGCCCAAAAGATGAGCATATCACAGTAGGAACATCATCAAGACTCCTGCTTTTCAAAGCTGTGTTGACAAACTAAACTATTTAGATTTGGAATTTTCAGCTGTCAGCTCAAAGCTGAATCTAGGGATTGAAATTCACAAGATGAAAACTGCAAGAAAATGGTAGGTTGCTTTGGGAAGTTAGATTGTATTTGCATTGAGCTTGATGGAAAAAGCAAAACTAAATAAATGATTTCAATCACCACCAATAGTTCATATTCAGATGGATACAAAGGTGTTCATAAAAGCCGATCAGCTGGCCTGAGACCTGACGTGGAATGGGACAACCCAAATGGAGCAACGGCTGCATGTAACGAACATGTATAATAAATCCATGCATCGATCAACCAATGAATGTATGTCTAGCAAACCCTGAGTTCAGATCCTGACTCAGCTGCTTGCTATTAGCTGGATGTCTTCAGGCATCTTATTTTCTTCTCTTCATTTAACAAAAAAGGGGTAAAGTACCTCCCCTTCCCCTCAGGATTATTATGTAGATTGAATGTCAAGATTTTCAAAGCCTCTCACACAGTACCTGGCACACAGCAGGAGCCTAATAGATGCTGATTATTCTTCCACATTAACCCAACTCCAAAGCCAAAACTACCCAAGCCATTATTTTAGCATAAAAAAGAATAATGGGCTCACAATTAACATTTTCTGGGGCATCAATGACTGAAATGTCACTCATTATGCTAAGCCTAGTGGGTTTATCTAGTGACCCAAACTTATGTGTATTTGGGAGTTAATGAAGTGCTTGGTGTTTACAAAGATAAAAGCAGGATTCGGCTCAGCAACAATCCTGGGCTGAATGGATATAGATTTCCATGCTTAGGGATGTAGCCAGGCCGGATCCATGGTGGATCACATGGATACATCCACACAGAGTGAGATATCTCCCAAGGGGATCTGGGCATCTCCACCTCCTCAGGGGAGAAAAAAAAACAAAACAAAACAGGAAGGGGGGTGGTGGGAAGTGTGTATAATAGATGTGTTTCACAGTGTCCCTGCTGTGATGAACAACTTGATCCACTTACAGTTCCAAACACATGATGCATAAAAGAGCTGACAGAAATTCAATTCTTGCAAAGAAAAGCATCTGCTCTCTAGTGGGAACGGCCAAATATTAAGCAGTTTTAAGGCAGGGCAAAGACCTAGAGGAGCACACTTCATTATCTAGATAGCCAGAGTCAAAAACGCAGATCACAAATGAATGAAGAAGTAGCCGAGATTCCAAGCATTAATTACCCAGAGTAAAACGATTCAAGTTAAATCTTTGTTACGACAAATATTAAACCCAGCTGTGTTTATGTAGCAGTTGTGAAAAAGAAGGAAAAAAAGAAATCCGTGTATAATATCTGTGAGCTCTGCCAGTTAATTGAATTCGCTGGCAGCACTTCCTCTATCAGGAGCCAAACATCCTCAAGGATAAAATGTAGCTTTTAAACAGACCTGGGGAAAGCGGAATCAAGAAATTTCAACCAATAAAACACAACTCTTAACTGGTATAAAAGTAAAGTAAAATTCAGTAATGAATGGAAGGAAGTCTCTTAAACATTTACTGCATTCCAGAGCTTGGAGTTGCGGTTTATTGCTGAGGTCTCTTCTGATGTCCCACAGTGCTTCTGCTCCAGCATCTTTAATGAAGTCCCATAAACTCCCATAAAATACTCGATTGTTGACAAATCCTACACACACACACTCAGGGCAAGGCACACTGGATCATGATGCTCCTTTCCTTCCTACATGAAATTTAGAAGTCACGGAGTGGACACTGTCATGGAGAGTGGTCCAACACAGAAGAGAGACCTACAGACAATCCCCTAAAGCATGAGGGACGAATGACTGGATAATGGTGATAGGTGATACTGATAAGAATTCTCTTCAGCAAACTGTCCCCTGACCCAAGTCCAATATCAGATTTAGGGTGGGGAGAGCTTGGCTAGATTCTAGGAACCAGAGAAGCAACAAGAGGTTGGGTCCAACATTCCACCCTTAGTCTAGTCATTACCTGACCTAACTACCTTAGTTGATTCCCCACTGCCCAAAATATGAAGTCCAGACTTGTTTTTATGACAGAAGACCATTTCCCATCTGGTCCTTCCCATCTACTTCTTTGGTCTCATCTTTTGTCCCCCCCAAACACACACCCTGTGCTCCAGCTGGACTAAACTATTATTCCCTGCCCAAACGCATTATACTTTTTTTGTTCACACCTCCAGCCTCAATGCATTCCATTCCCGCTCCCAGTATGCTCGTCTCTCCTTTTCCAGGAACAGTGACTGTTTCTTGTACATCTTTATGTTCCTATGGTCCAAGACACTGAGCACACCTCCAGAAAACTTTGGCTGGATAAATAACCTCCAATCCTGAACTGGCTACTGATCTGCCCTTTTGGGACACTCTGAATGGTTCCTGTGGATGGAAACAAAGCTGCTGGTATAAGTGGGTAGGAGAGCGGCAAGAGACAGGTGCCAGGACAAGTGCCAGGAGAGGCAGGCAGAGACTAGATTATAAAAGGCCATATTACGGAGCTTGAATTTTACTCAGAAGAAAATGAGGAACCATTAAAGGGTTTTAAGTTGAACAGTGACATTCATGTTCCAGATTACGCCTTCATTTACAGCAACAGAGAATGGTCTGGGATTGCAGAAGTGGGGGCAATACTGGCAGCCCAGCCTTCTGTTACCTCTTTTACTAACCAGCCAGTGACCTCACTGGGAATAAGGTGCATGTCTTAATCATCTCTGCATCCATTATACCCAATACAAAGCCTGACACATAGTAGGTGCTCAGGGAATGCCTGTTTTGGTTTCTTTTGTCTTTTCTGGCTTTACTGAGGTCTAATTGACAAATAAAATTATACATATTTGAAGTGCACAAGGTGATGATTTGATAAATGTATATATTTTGAAATAATCATCACAATTAAGTTAATTAACATATTCATCACTTCACATAGTTACTTTTTCTTTGTATGTGATAAGGACACTTAAGATCTACTCTCTTAGCAAATTTCAAGCATGCAATAGAGTATTACTAACTACAGTCACCATAATGTACATTAGATCCTTGGAACTTATTCATGTTATAGTTTGTGACCTTTGACCAACATTTCCCCATAGGAAATACCTGTTGAATGAATAAACATTCTATTAGAGAATACTAACAATACATGTTTTACCGTGGCAGAAGGATCAATTCCACAAGGGTACTAAGTCTACAAGGCCTATACACATAAAGAGTTACATAAGATACTCAAGACAATCAGAGCCTGCCCATCTCCCCACTCGGCATTTTTCTTCCTATTGGGATTTTAAGAATGGGTTTTTTGCAAGGTTTACTATTAGTTCAGACATTTCCCGGGCCAGGCTACTAAGCCAGACAGCCCGTGATGTCTGCTCCCTTGCTTCTGGGATTAAATGCATTGTTGACTCACAAGGTAGGATGGCACACCAGCACCTAGGAGGCCCTATAGCAGCATCTCTAGGGTCTGAAGTTTCCGGGCCTTTGGAAAAAACATGGCATAGAGAAGCTCCAGCCAACAAAGCTGTTAGCAATGGCCTAACAAAGCAAGGCCATCGCTGAGCAGACTGCTCTCTCTCCAACCAGCATTCTAAGCGGGGGTACTCCAGAGAAGAGGCAGCAGGCAGACTCCGGGCTTATTTTTTGTTTTTTGGGTTTTTTTGCGGTACACGGGCCTCTCACTGTTGTGGCCTCTTCCATTGCGGAGCACAGGCTCCGGACGCGCAGGCTCAGTGGCCATGGCTCACGGGCCCAGCTGCTCCGCGGCACGTGGGATCTCCCCGGACCGGGGCACGAACCCGTGTCCCCTGCATCAGCAGGCGGACTCTCAACCACTGCGCCACCAGGGAAGCCCTAGACTCCGGGCTTTTTTGAATCTGGGCCCTCCTGAACCAAAGTTTTGCCTTTGGACTCCCACAGACAGTCACCTACATGGTATAGCCCAATTTTAATGTGATTTGAACCAGTCCTGAGGTCACAATTAAACAAGATGCTGTCATTCACTCAGTGAAAATTTACTGAGTACATGCTATATATTTAACTCTGGGGCAGATACAAACGTAAAGAAGGAAGAGTTTTTAGTCCCTACCCTAGAGGGGTTGGAAGAGAGGACACAAGAAGCCAAAAATAATTCCGATATAACATGACGAGCGCTGTAACAGAAGGATGTACCATGTGCTTTGAGAATACAAAAGATAGAGCAATCAACTACTGAGGGAGGGTCAAGAAGACTTTACTCTAGAAAGACCAGAAAACTGATTGGAGTTAGAAGAGACTGAAGACAGGAATGTAATTAGGAAGGCATTGTCCATTTTCCAGTTTCACAGCACAGAAGAGAAGTACAGGGTCCAAGTGACTGCTGGGCCTCACACAGGTGACTGGGATAGCTACACATGCATATAGTTTCCACCAAAAAAAAATTATATGAATTTTAAACAATTTTTCAAGAGTAAGTGCTAACTTTCATGTTACTGATAAAAGTGAAAACTGGTATAATCTTTTGGGGGAGGTGGTGGTATTTAAAAGTATGTATCAAAAGCCTTAAATTTTTATATGATTCAGAAATTCTACTTCCAGCAATTCATGGAATTCAAGTAAGTGATATAGAGATTTAGTTACAAATATGTCCATCATACTGCTGTTTAAAAGAATGCAAGGGCTTCCCTGGTGGCGCAGTGGTTGAGAGTCCGCCTGCCAATGCAGGGGACACGGGTTTGTGCCCCGGTCTGGGAGGATCCCACATGCCGCGGAGCGGCTGGGCCTGTGAGCCATGGCCGCTGAGCCTACGTGTCCGGAGCCTGTGCTCCGCAACGGGAGAGGCCACAACAGTGAGAAGCCCGTGTACCGCAAAAAAAAAAAAAAGAATGCAAAACTTGAGGGACTTCCCTGGTGGCTCAGTGGTTAAGAATCTGCCTGCTAATGCAGGGGACATGGGTTTGAGCCTTGGTCTGGGAAGATCCCACATGCCGCAGAGCAACTAAGCCCGGTGCGCCACAACTACTGAGCCTGCGCTCTGGAGCCTGTGAGCCACAACTACTGAAGCCCACGTGCTTAGAGCTGTGCTCCACAACAAGAGAAGCCACTGCAATGAGAAGTCCGCACACCGCAACAAAGAGTAGCCCCCGCTCGCTGCAACTAGAGAAAGCCCGTGCGCAGCAACGAAGGCCCAACACAGCCAAAAACAAATAAATAAAGAAATTTATTTTTTAAAAAAAAGAATGCAAAACTTGAAATTATCAGGCCAAATATATTATGGTGTATTATCCATACAATGAAATGGTAGCTCACACATTAAAAGGTATGAATTTTAATGATTAAAATGGTCACAATATATCAATAGTTTTCCTTTTTTTTTTTTTACTGTGTTGCAGAGTAATGAATGTATTATATTTTGTAAACCAGTATGATATGTATATTATGTATATTTAAGAGTTTCATGAATTGATGCTTACCCATATTATTTGAGATATACTCTGATATTCCTTGTTCAACTCCATTAAAAAAAAAAGCTTGCTGTGACCCACTAAGTTGATTTTATGGTTTCACTAATGGGTGACTACTTGCAATTTGAAGAAATCCATTTTTAGGGTGTAAAGTAAAATCCCAATGGCATTTAGTAATCATGACCAAAGAGTCAAAATGCTTGGCACTCAATTTACCCAGTATATTGTAGCTGTAATGTACACTGAATTTCTCCTGTCTCTTTTAAAAAGGGAACTCTGATCTTTGCAGATCTTTGCTCTTCCAGATACCTGTACAAAGTGAAGAGTCAAATGTTGAATAAATGAGTTTTCCAAGATCTAGAGTTCAAAGCAGATTGCATATTTTGCTCACTCTTTCATTCATTCGCTCATTCCACAAACACTCATTGAATGCCCCAGTGAGTCATGCATTGTGCCAGGGCTGTGTTCACAACCATGTAAAGCCCAAATGCTTAGGAGGGGAAAGAGTTATTATATAGTACGTGGTATAAAAGAAGTATGGGAAAAATGTTATGAAATCCCAGTGCTGAGCTGTGGAAGCATCACAGAAGTGACAGTTGAGGAGTGCCCTATAGAGCAAATAGGTTTAGCCAAGTAGAGAAGGAACGGTATCCTAACCAGAGGGAATAGCACGGAAAGAAGCATAGAGATGTGAAAGAGCATGAGGCCTTGGGGAATGGGATCACTCTCCTAGTGGCTGGGAAACGGGGTATGAGTACTGAAGTGATGCAAGATGAGGCTGAGAGGTTGCCTGGGGTCAGCGTCCAGCTTGTGAAGAAGCTTGGATGCAGCATAGAAGGACTGGAAACTACTCTGGCCTGGGGCACTGCAGGTGCTCTGTAAAGAGTATCTTTCTTCCCTTGCCTTCTCCCCCTTCTCACACCAAGGAAGACTGCTCAAGATGGTTTCTCTCTCTTCACATGGTTAGAAACCTCTTGGATATCCCTCAAAAATTCCACCAAGGAAGAACAAGAAGTTTAAGTGATTTAAAACGCATCATTAAGTCATCTGTGATCTTTTTAACCAAAGTATATGGAGAAGAAAGAGAAACTACAGTCCTGAAGACATACAAACCATAAAGCCAAAAGCCAGGATTCAAGTGCTTCAGGAGAGAGGAGGAAAGATGAGTTTTCCATCATAAAACTAGTAATAATCATATCACAGAAAATTTAGAAAATGAGAGAAAAAAATGTTAACTCATAACTTTACTATCCTAATATACCACTGTTGATAATTTAGAAGTTCTTTTAAAAATCTTACTTCTGAGTATCTGGCTGTTTTTCTTAATTGTAGTCATGGTAGATATATCATTCAATATTCTGCTTTTTCCACTGAATTGTATCCTTAGCATTTCCTGTGTTGCCCACATTCTTCATAGCAATCATTTTTAGTGACTGTGTGGTACACTCCATTGAATAGCAGTGGAATAGATCACCTTAAACACTCCCCTTAATTTTGGATATTAAGGTTGTTCCCAACTTCAGTTAACATAAACAATGCTATTTGGTTAGGTGGCTTTCTCCATTTAGAAGAATTTGCCAGAAAAAAACCCTTAAAAGTAGAATTATTGAGTCAAAAGGTAATACGTATTTTAATGTCCTATTACATATATCACCACATAAGAAAGCCTGATTTAGAAGAGCATTGATCAGGTTACAGAAAGCACGAAGTAAAAGAAAGGAGAGTGTAAGCAGATGGTAAAGGTCACCACATACACGTGCATACACAAAAACCTGTGAGTTTCAGGCCAAAGAATATTAGAAAGGGCCCCGACTGAGCTCTGGGAAATCAGTGATGAGGTGTGGTATGTTCACCTCACTGGAAGCCTGGAAGCGTCTGAGCTTTCTTTTGCCAAGCTTTTAAAAAGCTCTACAAATTTTACCCGTTGGCTAAACAGTGTATACTTAACACTCTGGAAGGAACAAGAGATGTTCTTTAAATTTTAAGAGAGAAACAGATGAAGAGTGCTTGGTTAAATGGCTGCGGAGGGAGGGACATTATGTTTCTGTTCAAAGCATCCACATGGGCTTGAGATAAACATCAACAATGAAGACCCAATGCAGCCAAAAATAAATAAATAATAAATTTATTTTAAAAAAAAATGAAGTCTGTAAACAGGCCTTTACACCAATAAAAGATGGACTATTCTTGCCATATTCCTTCCCCCAAATCCATAGCTAGGGAACAATACAATATTGTCAGTGAAAGCAGTACATTTGCAAGTTTCATGGAACCCAGCAAAGTACAACAGTACTAACCTTGCCAACTCTTTTTTTTTTTTAATGGTACAAAAAGCTAACTAAGATTACAAAATTTAAGACTAAATTGTCTAGGTAACTAGTAGAAAGCCAGAGCCACCCTGCCTCCAAAGTTACCCCTTAACCCATGTTCATAAATCATGTGAAAATCAGCAGAGCTGTTCTGAAAGCTAATCAATATTAGAACTTCCTTTTTAAAATTAATTTCCAAGTCCTCTTTCTTTTTAAAATTTACTTTATCAAGTCATAACTAATATACAATAGAATGCATATATTTAAAAAGTACAGTTCAATGAGTTTTGACAAATATATACATCTGTGTAACCATCACCACAATCAAGAAACAGAACATTTCCTTCACCTCAGAATGTTCCTTCCTGCCCTTTTCAATCAGTTCCTGCCTTCTCCATCCCAGGCCGAGGCAACCACTGGCCTGCTTTCACCCACTCTCTTTTAGATTTTAAGTACATGAAATCATATAGTACATTCTCATGTGTCTGGCTTTTTTTGCTCAGTGTAATATATTCAAGATTCATCCATGTTGTTTTGTGTATCACAAGTATGTTACAATGAATAATGACTCATGTAGTAAAAAGTAGGGATAAAATATAGTGTTTCTCCATCTATCAGCTGATGGACATTAGGATTATTACCAGGTATTGTTTACTGTGAATAAAGCTGCTATAAACACTCGTGTACAAACCTGTTTGGATATATATTTTCATTTCTCTTGGATAAATACCCAGGAGTGGGGTTATTGGGTTATATTGCTGGTGTACATTTAACTTCAGAGAAAACTGCCCAACTGTTTTCCAAAGTGGTTGTTCTGTTTTATGCTCCCAATACCAGTGATGAAAGTTTCAGATCAGTTGTTCCACATCCTTCCTAACACTTGTTATTGTCAGTCTTTAAAAAAAAATTTTTTTAAGTCAGGTATGACTTACATATAGTAAAATTTACCACTTTTGGTGGCTAGTTTTATGAATTTTGAAAGATGCACATAGCCATGTAACCATCCCCACAATCAAGATACAGAACAGCTCCGTCACCCCAAATCCCCTCACACCCCTTGATAGTCAGCTGCTCCTCCCAGCCCTGCTCCGGACAACCGCTCATCCGAGTTCTCGCTCAACAGTCTTGCCTATTCCAAAACGTCAAATAAATGGATTATTTCACTTAGCATAATGTGAGATTCATCCATTTTGTTGGACAGATCAGTACTTAGTTTCTTTTGATTGCCAAGTAGTATTCCATTTTACAGGCACACCACTGTCCCTCATCAGTTGAAGGACATCTGGAATGTTTCCAGTTTTTGGCAATTATGAACAAAGCTGCTAAAAACATTCACGTACATGTGTCTGTGTGTACATAAGTTTTCATCTTCTTGTGTGTATACCTAAGACTGAAATTACTTGGTCACAGAGTAAACATTTGTTTAAGATACTCATTTATAAGAAATGCAGTCTTTTTATTTTAGCCATACCAGTGGGTATACAGCAGTACCTTCCTTGTGGTATCAATTTACACCCTCATGGAACATCTTTCCCTGTGCTTACTGGCTATTGTTTTTCTTTTTTCTCTCCAAATCCTTCCTTTAATGTCAGGTAGTGCTTCAACCTAAACACACACAGGATACATACCGTAGAGAAAACGGACCTGAGGGCATCCGAGTCATGGACGGTGTGGTAGGTAAAAACCTTGGCCCAATGCAAAGGAGCAGTCAAGGGCCTGGAAGAAGGATGGTACTCTCTTTCCCCTCTCCATTTCTCTTTCCTACTGGGCTTAAACTAAAGTTTGTGGAAGAGAAAGAGCTTTCAATTAGTGGAACCAATGAGGCCCCAGGGCCTTGGAGGGTAGATTTGGTTGTACAGTATTACAAAATATATTTAAGAAAAAAACAGCCGAGGCCTCCCAGCAGCCCAAGTGTCAGCTGGTCCAGTGGCCCGACCTCTACATGTAGGTGTTGGACCGGGAAGGGGGAGAGAGTGATTGCTGGACACTGGTGTCAGTTCATGATGGAGCAGCATAAGATTTTCCCTGCTCTGTGAACGTGCACATAAACAGAGCCCCCTGCCCTCAGCCCTGCTCTGCTGCAAGGAAGCCACTCAGAGTAAGTGACAGCTGGGCACAAAGTGTTCAGTAAGACCAGTTATGGGGTCTAGTGCAGTGAAGTTAGTCATTCATTTAGGACCTATTTTCACACAGGGGCAAGGAAAAACCAGAAACTTCTATCTCACCCTTTAAACTGGGACATTCCAACCTACACAATTACCTGTAACGTGTCTCAGCTCAAAACAGGCCTTAGCTTCTGCTAAGGTTTGAAGTATGGAAAACATACAGTGCAGCTCTTCTCTTGGTCCAAGCTCTAGCTTTCGGCAAGACTGTTGCAGAAGATTTCTAATTGAGAGGCAGAAGCATCTGCGGTGAGGAAGGCAGCTACTGAAGGAATTCCAGGAGCCTGAGGCTGAGTTTGCAGAGCTGAGTGCTATCAGTTTCCTTTTCTACTGGTATCTTCTTCCTTCAGAGCAAACTTCCTCCTTAGGACCTCAGAGGTAAGCATGGCAGGGTCTTCCTCCTTCAATAAACTCCAGTTCAGGTCTTGGCTCTGCTTCACTTGGTGGAAGTCCTTTAGGATACCCATCATATCTGCAAAGCTGCTGGCCTTGGACAGAGAGACGCAGTCATCTTCTTCAGGCGAGCTGCAGGTAGCTTTGTGTTCTGGTCTGCAACATTCAGAGCTGGCAGAACAAAGCAGGGGGACTGATGGAAGCTCAGGGACCTGTACCTTGGTCTCCTTGGTGATGTCACTAATGACAAAGGAAGTTGTAGAGTGGAATGAGGATCCAAAACAAGGTAAGGGAGAAGAGACATTTGAACTTCCTGCATCAGCTGACACTATTTTAGCAATCTGGCTGCGCAGGTGGCTCAGCTCATCCTGCAGCTCTTCGGTGCAGCCAAGGGCTGGCACGGCTGGCTTCTTCAAGGCCAGAAGCCTCTCCTGCGACCCACGCAGTTTGGGCAATGAGGCATTGTGCTGAATGACGATCAGAGGGCTGGGCTTGCAGGTGTGCCTCAGGGGGCGTGTATCGCTCCTGACCAGGACATAAGTCTCCTCTACATCTGCAGGAATCCAGACGATGTCAGCCAGAGTAGGGACTGGCAGTACATGCCTCAGACACAGGTCAGAGATGTTGGGCAGGGTCTCAAAGGATGCCCGGGGACATGGCTTCAGGGGCAGGTCGGTCCCGATTCTTCTCACTATACTTTGAGCAGCCCCACGCGGCTTGTTTTGCCAGATTGGGATGGTCACATTGGCCTCCATTCCTGACATTTCAACTGGCTCCTGCACTTGAAGCACAAGGCAGCCACAGGGCAGCTCTGGAGGCTTGGAATGGCAGGAGGCGTGAAGCCTTCGTATCAGGCCATTTTAAGAAACATCAGACTTATCTTCCTCAGGGGCCCCTCCTGCCACAGCCTTATTGGCCATTTGAATATTTTATTGTTGAGTGTCTCTTCAAGTCTTTTGCCTACTTTTTAATTGGGCTGCTGTCTTATTATTCAGTTTAAGGGTTCTTTATATATTCTGGGGAAAAAGTCCTTTTGCAGATATAAGTATCAAGAATATTTTCTCTCAGTCTGTGGCTTGCCCCTTCATTTGTAAAATGGTGACTTTTTTTTTTTTGGCTGCATTGGGTATTCGTTGCTGCACGCGGGCTTTCTCTAGTTGCGGTGAGTGGGGGCTACTCTCTGTTGCAGTGTGCGGGCTTCATTGCAGTGGCTTCTCTTCTGGCGGAGCACAGGCTCTAGGCGCGCGAGCTTCAGTAGTTGTGGCACATGGGCTCAGTAGTTGTGGCTCGAGGGCTCTAGAGCTTAGGCTCAGTAGTTGTGGTGCATGCGCTTAGTTGCTCCGTGGCATGTGGGATCTTCCAGGACCAGGGCTCGAACCCATGCCCCCTGCACTGGCAGGCAGATTCTTAACCACTGCGCCACCAGGTAAGTCCCTGTGCTTTATGTCTTAACTAAGAAAACTATGCTTACCTTAAGTTCATGAAGATTTTCTCCTATCTTTTCTTCTATTCATTTTATAGTCTTTGCCTCTAAGTTTAGGTCTATAATCCATTTTGGGCTAATACTTGAAAGAGGTAAAAGTCAACACTCATTTTTTTCCATATAGATATCCAGTTCTTCCAGTAGCATCTGTTGAAGAAAACTATCCTTCCTCAATTGAATTACTTTGGCATGTTTGTTGAAGATCAATTAACCATTTATGTGTGGGCCTAATTCTGAACTATTTATTCTGTTCTATTGAACTCTATGTTTACCTACAATGTTGATCTACATTTACTATAACTTTACTGGAAGTCTTAAAAGTAGGTAATACAAGTCCTACAACTTTGTTCTTTTTCAACATTGTTTTGGCTATTCTAGATCTTTCGCATATTCATGTGCATGTTAGAATCAGCTCAAGTTGTTTTTTTTTTTAAGCCATCTGGAATTTGGGCTGGGATTATATTGAATCTATAGATCAATTTAGGAAAAATTAACATCTTAAAAATATTGAGTCTTCCAATCCAAAAAGTGGAGTATCTCTCCATTTGTTTAGGTCTTTTAAATTATTTTCTGAGAAATGTTTTATAGCTTTCAGTATACAAATCTTGCACATATTTTGTTAAATGTATTCCTAAGTATTCTGTGTTTTGTATGCTACTTAAAATGGTACTTTAAAATATTTCATTTTTCAATTGCTCATTACTAGTATATAGAAGTACATTTGGTTTTTATATACTAACCTTATCCTGTACCTTTGCTAAATTTGTTTATGAGACCCCCTTTGGATTTTCCATATACATGATCATGTTGTCTGAATAAAGACAATTTTTCTTCCTTCTTTCTAACCTTTAGGGCTTTTATTTCTTTCCCTTGTCTTAGTGAGTGGTTAGAACCTCCAGTACAATGCTGAATAGAAATGGGAAGAGCTAACAACCTTTTTTTGTTCTCATTCTCAAGGGGAAAGCATTCAGTCTTTCACCACGAAGTATGTTGGCTGTAAGTTCTTCCCAGATGCTCTTTATCACTATGAGGATACCTAGGTTTGCTAAGAGCTTTTATCAAGGACAGATGTTGAATTTTTCCTAAAATACTTTTTTGGCTTATGTTTTGATATAGTTTTCCTTTTTTAGTCTGTTGATATGGTAAATTACACTGATTTTCAAATATTTAACCAATCTGTACACATTTGATCATGATGTATTATCCTTTTTATATTGCTGGATTCAATTTGCTAATATTTTGTTAAAGGTTTTTACATCTATATTTATTAGGTATATTGATCAATATTTTTTTTTTCTTGTAAATTCTTTGTTTGATTTTCATGTCAGGGTAATGCTGACCTCATAAAATAAGGTGGAAGGTGTTCCTTTCCTCTCTATTTTCTGAAAAAGTTAGTGTAAGATGTATCCTAAAATATATGATAGAACTAATCCGTGAAGCTATCTGGGCCTGGAGTCTTCTTTGTGGGAAAGTTTTAATTAATTACAAATTCAAATTTCTTTAATAGAAACAGTACTATTTTTCAACTTTCTATTCCTTCTTCAGTCACTTTATGTTATCTGTGTATTTCAAGGCATTTGTTCATTTCATCCAATTTGTCAAAATTATAGGCATCAAATTGTTCCTAATACTCCCTTAATTCCTTTTTTTTGTTTCTCTTTTTCAAAAATTATACATTTTGGAATATTCTTAGATTCACGGAAAAGTTGCAAAGATAGTAGAGAGAGCGCCCAGATACTCCTCAACGCAGTTTCAGTTTCCCATATCTTACATTACCATGGTGCATTTGTCAAAACTAAGAAACTGACACTGGTACATTATTATTAACTAAACTCCAAACTTTATTGTGATTTCACCAGTTTTTCCATTAATGCGTCTTTTGTATCCTAGAATTCAACCCAGAATTC
Source organism: Delphinapterus leucas (assembly GCF_059928025.1). Taxonomy (NCBI): domain Eukaryota; kingdom Metazoa; phylum Chordata; class Mammalia; order Artiodactyla; family Monodontidae; genus Delphinapterus; species Delphinapterus leucas. The sequence continues at coordinate 113,524,871 of NC_143134.1, forward strand.
CAATTTAAAAAAAAATTTTTTTGGGGGGGGGGGCTGCACTGCGTGGCATGCGGTATCTTTGTTCCCTGACCAGGGACTGAATCCGTGCCCCCTGCAGTGGAAGCACCGAGTCTTAACCACTGGACTGCCAATGAAGTCCCTGACCTTGATAGTTTTGAGAAGTACTGGTCAGGTATTTGATAGAACGTCCCTAAATTTGAGTTTATCTGAAGGTTCTGTCATGATTTTACTGGGTTTCTGGAAAGAATAACACAAAAGTGACATATCCTCCTCATCACGTCATATCAAGTTTACAGTGATATTCACATGACATCACTTGGTTAAGGTAGTTTCTGCCATTTCTCCACTAAAGTTACTCTTTTTCCCTTTATATACACTAGTTTTGGAAGTGAGTCACTAAGTCCAGCCCACACTCAAGTGGTGTGTGTGTGTGTGTGGGGGGGGGGTGCGGACACAGAGATTAAGCTCCTTCTCCTAGACAGGACAATATCTACAGATATTAATTAGAAATTCTTTTATAAGGAAGATTTGTCTCTTCTCCCCTACCAATTCTCTTCATTAGTGTTTGTATGGTATACCTTCTCTACCCTTTTACTTTTCATCTGACTCTTTAAAGTGGAATTCTTGTAGACAGCATATAATTGGGTCTTACTTTTAAAATATAATTTAATAATCTCCAATAAGTGGAGTATTTAGACCATGTACATTTAATGTAATAATCACTATAGTTGGGTAAATCTATCATCTTGCTAACTTTTCTATTTGTTCCATCTGTGTTTGGTTCCTTTATCCTTCCCGCCTCCAAAATCTTTTGGATCTTCAATATTGGTTTATTAGCTATATACCACTTTGTTTTTCCTTAGCGGCTCTTCTAAGGTTTACAATATACATTTTAAAAAAATTTATTTATTTTTGGCTGCGTTGGGTCTTCACTGCTGTGCACGGGCTTTCTCTAGTTGTGTCGAGCGGGGGCTGTTCTTCGTTGCAGTGTGCAGGCTTCTTCTCACTGCGGTGGCTTCTCTTGTTGCGGAGCACAGGCTCTAGGCACGCAGGCTCAGTAGTTGTGGCTCATGGGCTCTAGAGCACAGGCTAAGTAGTCGTGGCACACGGGCTTAGTTGCTCTGTGGCATGTGGTATCTTCCCAGACCAGGGCTCGAACCTGTGTCCCCTGCATTGGCAGGCAGATTCTTAACCACTGTGACACGAGGGAAATCCTACAATATACATTTTTAACTTAATAGTCTACTTTCAAATAATATTATAACAGTTTACATATAATTTAAGAACCTTAAAACAGTATACTTCCATTCTCCCCCTGTCCTTTGTCCTACTGCTGTCATACATTTTACTTCTACGTATAGCACATAATACACTGATATTATTTACTTTAAATACTCATTTATCTTTTATTTTTTTGCGGTACGCGGGCCTCTCACTGTTGTGGCCTCTTCCGTCGCGGAGCACAGGCTCCGGGCGCGCAGGCTCAGCGGCCATGGCTCACGGGCCCAGCCGCTCCACGGCATGTGGGATCTTCCCTGACCGGGGCACGAACCCGTGTTCCCTGCATCGGCAGGCGGACTCTCAACCACTGCGCCACCAGGGAAGCCCTTGCCTTTATTTTTGAAGGATATTTACACTGGATATAGATTTCGAGGCTGAAGAAAATTTTCCTTCATTACTTTAAAAATGTCATTCCATTATCTTCTGGTTCATGTTGTTTCTTACAAGAAGTCTTCCGTAATCACTTTTTTCTTTTACATAATGTGTCTTTCTTCTTTAGCTAATTTTAAACTTTTCTTTGTATCACTTGTTTTGAGTAATTATCATGATGCACCTTTGTGTGGTTTTGTTTGAGTCTATTATGCTCGAGGTTCATTCAGCTTCCTGGAACTGAGTTGATTGTTTTCATCAAAACTGAAAAAAAATTGTCTGTAATCTCATTAAATATTTTTTCTGTCTCTCTCCACCCTCCTCTCCTTCTAGGATTCTAATTACATGTATGTTAGTCCTCTTGATATTGTGCTATATGGGTCCTCGAGGTTCTGTCAACCTTTTTCAGTCTTTTTCCTTTCTATGCTTCATAATGGATAGTTTGTACTGCTATGTCTTCGAGTTCATTGATCATTTGTGCTGTAGTGTCTAATATCCTTTTAATCCTATCAGTGAAATTTTCATTCCAGGTATTATATCTTTCACCTCTAGATATTCCCTTTCATTCATTCTTTTTATATCTTCCATTTCTCTCCTCATTTAGTTCAAGTCTTCCTTTAAATTCATGAGCATACTTATAACTTTTATAACGTCTATCTTAAGGTTCTCATCTGCTAATTCCATCATATCGTCATTTTTGAGTTTGTTTCTGTTAACTAATTTTTCTCTTGGTTACGGGTTACATTTTTCCTGATTCTCAACATGTCTAGTATTTTTTTTTAACATCTTTATTAGAGTATAATTGCTTTACAATGGTGTGTTAGTTTCTGCTTTATAACAAAGTGAATCAGTTATACATATGTCCCCATATCTCTTCCCTATTGCATCTCCCTCCCTCCCACCCTCCCTATCCCACCCCTCTAGGTGGTCACAAAGCACTGAACTGACCTCCCGCTGCTATGCAGCTGCTTCCCACTAGCTAGCTACTTTACGTTTGGTAGTGTATATATGTCCATGCCACTCTCTCACTTTGTCACAGCTTCCCCTTCCCCTTCCCCGTATCCTCCGGTCCATTCTCTAGTAGGTCTGCATCTTTATTCCCGTCTTGCCCCTAGGTTTTTCTGACCTGTTTTTTTAGATTCCATATATATGTGTTAGCATACGGTATTTGTTTTTCTCTTTCTGACTTACTTCACTCTGTATGACAGTCTCTAGGTCCATCCACCTCACTACAAATAACTCAGTTTCGTTCTTTTTTATGGCTGAGTAATATTCTGTTGTATATATGTGCCACATCTTCTTTAACCATTCATCTGTTGATGGACAGTTAGGTTGCTTCCATGTCCTGGCTATTGTAAATAGAGCTGCAATGAACATTTTGGTACATGACTCTTTTTGAATTATGGTTTTCTCAGGGTATATGCCCAGTAGTGGGTTTGCTGGGTTGTATGGTAGTTCTATTATTAGTTTTTTAAGGAACCTCCATACTGTTCTCCAAAGTGGCTGTATCAATTTACATTCCCACCTGTCTAGTATTTTTTTTGATAGGATGCTAGATATTGTGAACGTTACATTGTTGGGTGTCAGATTTTGTTGTCTTTTTTAAAAGAGGGTTGAAGTTTACTTTGACAGGTTAATTTTCCTGTATATCAGGTTGATCCTGATAAGGCTTAAAAAGAAATGGTTTTGTTTAAAAGTTTTTACTGAAGTTTAACATACATGCATAAAAGTACACATATCATTTGTGTACAGCTTGATAAATTCTTGCCCACGTACTTGGCACTCAGATCAAAAGCCAGCACATTACCAGTATCACAGAAGATCTGTCTTGTGTTCCTCAAGGCTTGATTTTAAGCTGTGTTAGGGCAGGGCTAAAATCATCTTTACCCTAGAGCTAATTTAGACTACTACACCAAGGCATGGCCTCTGTGGGTCTCTAACGACTGCCTGAGTGATCAACGAGATCTTACTCTGGCCGGCTGGAGCTTGAATGGCTCCTACCCTTAGGAGCTCCCCTCTACACACGGGCAGATCAGCCTACAGACTCAATTCAGATTTTTGCTGAGTAGCTCCCTCCTATCTGGTACTCTGACCCACAAATTTAAACCACCTCTCCCTCAAACTCAGATCTCTACCCCCTTGATTCAGCAAGATGGTGTGCTTTGCTGGGGAGTCCCCTCTGGCAACAGGGTCCAGAAAATGCCTCAAGGCAGAAAGCCAGGGGGATCACAGGCCTCATCTCAATTGCTTCCTTTCTCTCAGGGATTATATTCCTGTACTGCTTGTTGTCCAATACGTGAAAACAGCTGTTTTCATATTTGCCCAGAGTTTTATTTGTAAATGGAGGGAGGAGAAATTCAGTTCCAATTATTCCATCATGGCTAGAAGCAGAACAAAGGCCTCTTTTAATAAAATTTCCAGCATGGATGCCATGTTTTGCAAGATTTCATCTACCAAAATAACCCAATCCACATGTCCCTTCCATCCTTCCATCTATCTATTCAGCGGCTGCTACATCCCTCGGAAACAAAGATGAATAAAACTTGATTCCTGCCCTCAAAGAACTCACAATTAAAAGAGAAAGCCAGAAATGTGTAATAAATTATACCGCTGGATGGTAAGTATAATTTTATAAGCAATATAAGGGTTTGAGAGGACGAAGAGAAAGGTACGGTCAAATCTACTTGGAGAGGTCAGGGAAGGTTTTTACAGACTTAGGTTTAGCCTAAGTTTTGAAAAATGAGTTTCATTTTTCATTAGTGATTGACAGATGGGGTAGGACACTTGAGACAAAAGAAACTGTATGCAAAGTATAAAGTCATGAAACAACATGTAAGCTTGGGAGAACTACTAATTCCAAACACCTATAACATAGGGTTTGAAGCAGGGACAGGAAAGAGCTAAAGTTATGGGAAAAAATGGGAGGATCCTATCATAAAGGAGGGCCCTGCATGCCACGCTAACCATCATCTGCATCCGTAATTCATCACTGACTCCCACCTACAGAGCTCATAGGATAGCTGCGTGATACATATTATATTCATTACAGTTAGCTCACACAACCACATAGTATAAGGAAACCAGGCTCAGAGAGCTTACATAATTTTGCCCAAGGTCACATGATTAGTAAGTGAAGAAGCCAGAATTTAAACAAAGGTCTGATTCCAAAGCCAACAAAAGGAACTTGCCTCTAATCTGTAGGCACTGGGAAGTTATAGAAGGATGTTTTTGTCTTCAGAACTTGTTTTTTGTTTTTAAAATTATATTGATTGATGAAATGGTTTTCAGTAGGAAGAAATAAAGTTGAATTGATGTTTTGGAAAGGGCTCTCTAGTACATGAGGAAGAAGGGCTGGAGTCTGAAGAACCAGTTCAGAGGCTGCTGGAAACAGTACAGGAGAGAAATAAGAGCTTGGACTAGGTGGTGTTTAGGAGGGATGGAGACAAGGATTTGGGAAAGTTTAAGAAGCAGAATCTGTCAGATGCAGTAAACAAGTAGCTTTGGCAAAAGGGGAGATTGTGAGGTCAACTGTGGACATGCTGATACACTGAAAGGACCTGGTTCTGTACCACGAGCAGAGGATGCAAAGGTGTACCGGACAAGATTTCCCCTCTCAAGGACTTGACAGCTCATGTAGCCTCAACGAAGGCAAGCACCTTTCAACACTAGATGGTGTGGACATCATCAGCGCCCCGTGCTTCAGCCCCAACAGACACTGGCTCTGCTGCCACGGGCCCAGCATCCAGATCTGGGACTTGAAGGGCAAGGTCATGGTAGATGAACTGAAGCAACGAGTTATCAGTACCAGCAGCAAGGCACGGCTGCCCCAGTGTGACTCTCTGGCTTCGTCTGCTGTTGGCCAGACTCTGTTTGCTGGCTACACGGACAATCTGGAACGAGTGTGGCAGGTGACCAGAGACACCCACTAGAGATATATGGCAGAGCTTTAAAAATAAAAGACTGGCTTTCTGAGTTAAAAAAAAAAATCAAATCTATGAATTCCACTGAAACACAGTAAGTACTATATGGACCATATTCCCTCCTCACTACTATCTTGGCATCTTTGATGAGTCTAAAGCCCCAATCTGGAAACAACTGCTGTGGAACATAATCAACCCTCCACAAACCAGCTTGCAAATGGGAGGTCCTTTTCATGTGGGCTGAGAACTGTTCGGACATGGAGGGAACCAACTGTCCTCTAACTCTGGCTGTAATTACTGACAATGATTTTATTAAGAACAAATGCAGCACCATTTATCAAACACTGACAGGTGAGCACGGTGTCAAGCACCTGACGAACACCCCCTTCTCATTTACCTGCCACAACGATCTAATGACAGGCCTAGCAGTCCTCTTTTGAGGATGGGAACCTGAAGCTCAGAGAGGGAAAATAACTTGCTCAAGTTTCCTTGGTTCCCTGAGGCTACCTCACTGATCACCTGAAAGGCATCTTGGAATGTGCCATCTTCAGGAAGCTTTCATTACCCTCTCCCTGGGCTCCTCTGTGCCTGATTCCTATTTTCTTTGTGGCCCCTGTTACGCTATACCCTGAGATATATGTGATTCACATGTCTGTTTCCGCCACTGGAATATGCTCTTTGAAGGAAAGGACTAGATCTGCTTCATCTTTGCTATTTGATGCCCAGCCCTGGCTCCGAGCACTGCATGTGGGATAGTCAGTCCACTCCACGGTTTCTGAGCCATCAGTCACTCATCTTGGGCGGCCTGGGGCCCCTGGCCATTCCTTGTACTTCAAATACCCCAGGCTCACTTGCCACATTTATTCAGCACTTGCAAGGTCCATACCTAAGACACCCATGACTTAAAGGGAGAACTTTTCCACTGAAAGGGAACCGGAATAGAAAGCTCAAATTCCTTGGACCAAAAAGAACTCAAATTACAGCCCAGAGGCCCTGAGACACCAACCACGTACCCTGTCCTGACATGATCAACAGCAAACCTCATAGGGTCTGGCACTTTTATTTTGCCTACGCTGTCATCTCTCTCTGCCTCAGAGTGGGACCGTGTACACGGACTGGAGGCAGCACGGGCTGGGTGTCATCCAGACTAGGCTCCAATCACAGCTCTGCCCCCACCAGCCTTATGATCTGTGGCAAGACACGTGCTCCCTGAAGTTCTTTTCTCCCTCACCTACTCCATGGGGCTAGGATGCCAACTGAGTGAGACCCCGAATGCAGAAGGCACCTAGGGGGCGGTGGGGCTCGGGGGTCTGTGGAGTGACAGAGCTGGGTTCACTTCTTGGCTCCCCCTCTTTTTAGCTCTGTGAGGTAAAGTGAGGATAAGAGAAATACCTTCCTCAGAGTTGTGTGAAGAGTAAATGGGAAGTCAGTGGTGAGTGTTTAACACATAGAAGTCAATGAATTGTAGCCACTGTTTAATTATGGCACAAAGGACACATCCTTACAGAACACAAAGGACCCCCCAAAATCTCACAGTGAGTTAAGAGCAGAGGAGTCTGAAACCCTGCTGCAAACCATTCACCAACAAGCAGCAATCTCTCCCAGACAGCTAACCCCCAAGTGCCACTGGGACTCCTGGCAGTAATGCAGCGGCAGTGGCCACCTGCCACCACGCAAGCCCAGCCGCGCATCAGCACACACGGCCAGGAACACCCACTCCTTCCAGTCTGTAAGCCAGTGTGACTTTACAGACTTTCTCGCAAGCAGAGTTTTGGAGGCCAAACCACAAACATCAGAAGTGTACTTCCCAGGGAGCCCCGACCCTCCTCATCCGTATCAACAATGGGGGAGGCTGGGTCTACGTCGCACAGCCACCCACAAGGCAGCTCTGAGTGGCAACATGAGGCAGGTGTGTGGTCAGATGGCAGTGTGGCAAATGTGGCAGCCCGCTGCTTTTCGCTAAATAGGCCCACCTTCTGTCTAGACCTGAGGTAACTAAGAAAGATTTAGGGCACGTGGAGCCACATTCAGAGCGCTGGCAGTAGACAGCCTGCTGCGTGGGAAACAGCTGCGTTTGATGATGGCACAGGAAAAAAAACGTAGGTCTGAAGTGCCCCAAACTGCTCACACTGAAGCCCTTCCACCCGCCTTCAGTGGGGTTACCCCGGGAGGCTGTCCTGCTCTCTGGACACGGCAATGGCAATGAGGATGGCAAGACCCCCAGGCTCCACAGAAAGAGGGGCCGTCTAGACCCTGGGGTCACTTCAGATGAGGGTTATGAGAGCAAAACAAGACTAAAAAAATGAACCACCTCCCAACTTCCTTCACTGAGACAAAGGTTCCAGAGGTAACAGAAACCAACCGCAGTTCTTAGGCTACAGGAAAACCACAGCTGTATCCATCCCTTCTCCTCCCCAAAGGCATGTTCACGTCCACTGCATGAGCTCCCGGGAGTCAGAACTCAAGGGCTCATTACCCACCACGTCATTTGGGAGGCTCTGGAGGTCATCAAAGGGGGTTTCCAGGGTGTTGGTGTCCACATTCAGAATCACGACATCATCCAGGGCCATGTTTCTGACTTTCTGCAAGTAAGAAAAAAATCCAGAAGAGAAAATCATTGAAGCCCCAGACATTTCTCTGGCTTTCTCTGGGAAAGGGGAGTAGGGAAGAAAAGTGACATTTGACAAAGGTATACTCCGTGCCAGGCTCAATGCCAGGCAGTTCACATGTGTGAGGCCATTTAACTGTGACAAAAACTCTGTGAGCTTGTATGGTCATCCCCAAGCCCCAGGAGTGGAAAGGGTTTCAGAGACTAAGTTAACATGCCCTAGATCACACAGCTAGGGGGAGAGATCTTTACACCCCAACATGATTTCTTTTCCTGTATTTTCAAATTAAAAAAGAAGAAGAAGAAGAAGAAGAAGCTGAAGTCTAAACCTCTGGCTCCAGGAACTCTGATATACAGCTAAGGTCTTATGACAGCCCCATTCAATCCATCCCCTCTCATTTACCAAAGACTACTTGCCCATCTCTGTCGGCTCTTGGCATTTTGGGGTATGGAATACGTTGTACAGCCTAGTGTTAACACATTAACATTTCTCTTTAACATTAAGTAGAAAGGTCACACTTTCAAACTGGTTCCATTTTCCATAGAAATCCAGCTAGTGAATCATGGCTCCGAGGCTCTGGCCATAACTCGTTATTCTACTGGTGCAGTAGTAGGAAGGGTAAGGGAGACTTGTGCCTACTAGGTGCTCGTGTTTGGTGAGAGCATGAAGGTACAGTATGGAGAAAAGAAGAGCCCACCATCTGGGAGCAACTGTCCATCGTCTGTAGAAGTGTAAGACTGTATGTAAGCTAGTTTTCAATCACACTGTTTACCCACCGCTAGAATCCATCTCTACTTCCCTCCTGCCTACCTACCACTTCCAATCTCATTCAATCCTCTTACCCCATCATATATCAAAGCTCATTTCTTTAGAGTCTAGAACTTTCATTTTGTCCTGATTAAGCAGAAAGACCCATTTGCTAATGCCCTGGAAATGGACAACAATTAAAGTGTAGTAGATGACTACTAGTGCTTGCTCTATGTTTTACTTACTAATTCTCATTTAATTCTTACCAAATCCTGCAAAGTGCACACTATTACCTTCATTTTAGGTAACTTGAGGAAAATGAGGTTCAGAGAGGTGAGGTGAGTGGCAGAGGTAACGCAGCACCGGCCACCTCCACAGCTCATATTCTTGCACTGCACCTCGACCTCTTCGTCATCAGACACCCCCAGTGAAACTGACCTCTGCCATCCTTGTTGCTCTGAGCCCTAGTACCCCTTTGCCTGCCTGCCTCCCCCTGCTGGCTCCAGGAGCCCCCTCCTTCAGGGGCTCATCAGTTTGGTTCAGCACCGCATAATAACCAGCACCCAACAAAATGATTGGCACGGGCTTCCCTGGTGGCGCAGTGGTTGAGAGTCTGCCTGCCCATGCAGGGGGCACGGGTTCGTGTCCCGGTCCGGGAAGATCCCACATGCCGCGGAACGGCTGGGCCCGTGAGCCATGGCCGCTGAGCCTGCGCGTCCGGAGCCTGTGCTCCGCAATGGGAGAGGCCACGACAGTGAGAGGCCCGCGTACCGCAAAAAAAAAAAAAAAAAAAAAAAAAAGATTGGCACTTGGTAAGGGCTCATTAATATTGGTTGATGTTTGTTGTCTCAAATCCCAGCCTCTAGGACAGAATTTTCATACCTAAGTAAACATTTTGAGATTCTTCCCAGCAGGAGGGTTGGAACCATGCTGGTCAGAAGCCTCCTAGGGTTGAAATAACACTCCCAGAGGGCAGGATCCTGGAACCCTTCCGCTCAACAAGACCAGGAGCCTCAAATTTCTTCTGCTGTTGACTTTTCCAGCAGCTAGTCAGTCCACAAACCTATCAATCAATGCATACATTTACTAAATGCTTCCTGTGGGCTGAGAGCTGCAGGGGAGGGACAGGTTTGCCTACTTAGAAGTTTATTCTTTCCTCCAAACCCCAAAACTGATATTACCTGACTGCTTTATTCACAGGGTAAAAAGCTATCAGCAAACAGCATTGATAGCTAGTGTTTCACAAAGCACAATCCCATTTTACAGTTGAGAGCATTAAGCCTCATGGTGAATTGTCCAGGGCTCCTTAGCTGCCTCACTTTGCAGTCCAACAGGTTAAATACTTCGCAGTGCACAAGCAGGAAGTTACAAAACAGCCTCAACAAGAACCTTTTTCACTTACATCACACTTCAGAGCTCTCAGAGTACTTTCACACAGATTCTTTCATTTTCAACAGTAGCTGGAGGTGAGGGATCACCATTTCAGAGACGAAAAACTGAGGCTCAGAGAGGTGAAGTGGCTTGCCCAAGGTTATGTGGCTACTAACTGGCTTCTTCATCTGTAAAATCGAGAAGATAACTGTGACTGCTCACCCCACCCCAGCCCTCTTCCCCGGGGCTGCTGTGCGAATTAGAGGTGGTGTGTGCACAGCACTGGGCACACAGTAGGCCTTACAGTCGCTATTATTATTGCTTTTATAATATACACGTCACCCACGGCCAGTCTGGAAACTGTAGCGGCAGTGGCCTAAGGGCAAAAATCCTCTGGCCCCTCCTGGTAACTGCTGGGCTCTCACTTCAAAGGCTGAGACTGGCACTGGACACGGAATCGGAGAAGGGGCCACGAGGGGCTCCGGAACTCAGCCGGTGACTCCAGGCCTTGAGGGCTGAGCTGAGGGTCGCTGCACCTCACAATCGCCAATTTTGCCTCATCCGACCTCCAAAGAGCTCCAGAGAGCCCCAAACAGATGGGGGCAAGGGGCCCGGCCATTGGAGAGAAGCCTCGGTCTGAAAGGCCCAGAGACAGGGCTGTTGATTCTGGACCAGAATTGGGTGTTGTTTCTGCGTTCCCAGTGGGGGCCCAGTGACACAGACCAGCCCTTGTGGGCTCTCCACGGCTGGGCTGGAATGGGCTTTTGATTTCTTCCCACTCCTGGTTGGAGGACTTGCCGCTTAAGCTGTGTGGAGTGTTTACTTTTTGAACAATGGTAGCAGGCTGAAGAAGAGGAAAAAACCTGGCTCTTTCTTCTGACTTAGCAGGCCAGGGTCCCCTTAGTAACCAAAATGCCCGTGCACCAGGCTCCAGGAGGAGCTGGGTCGGCACAGTTTCCTCTCATAGGACAATGCTGCCCTCCTGGTGGTAAGGCCTCTTCCAAAGGGGCTGGCGTGGACTCAAGGGCCTTCCTGAAGCTCATGTTCCCAAGGAAAGAATCGGAGGCCAGCTTGGCCGGATGGTGCCCTATCCCTGAAAGGCTCAAGGAAACAAGAGGAATGAAGAAAGGCAAAAAACAAAACAAAACCCCTCAAACTGGGGGATGGAGTGGGCAGTGCTGATGGAGAAGGAAACTGGGCCATTACTGGGTGACCGCATTTAACCCTGACCATGCTATGAGGGAGGTATCACCAGCTCTGTGGTAAGGAGGAGGCTCAGAGAGGTCAAAGAAACTGGTCCAAGTCACACAGCTAGGGAGTGGCAGAGTTGACTTCTGAACCCAGTCTGACTCTTCTGAAGATGTCCTCAAGCCAGTTGCTCAGACTTCAGAACAAGTATCTACGTAGGGAGTGCAGCTACACCAGTACCCTGAGGGCTTGCTTTCTCTCACGCAAAATGACACGTCTTTTGTATCATAAAAACTACATATGTAAAAAAAAAATGGGAAAGACAAAAAAGTTCAAAGAAGAAAACTGTGGTTATCCTAATCCCTCTACCTGGAGATAATGTTTTGGTGTATTTCCTTCCACAACCCTCTGCCCCAATCCCTACTTTTTAAAACACAGTTGAAACAATTCGTAATGTTTCTTTCTGATTTTCTCATTTATTACAATATAAGCAATATTTCACTTCACTAAAAGCTTTGTAAAGATCATTGCTAATTGCTACAAAATGTTCCACTTCATAGAAACAAACCCAATTAAGCCCCTTTTGTTGGCTATTTCCAGTTTTTAAGAAATTATTATAAATAATATTGTTGTGAAATCTGTAGGCATAAAGCCTTGTGCTTTAGCATGGATTCCTAGAAGTGGAATTTCCTTTCCACTTCTTAAAGAAATGTCCCTCTCAAATTCGACTTTGAGAGAGATATCTTTACTTCCAATTATTTTAAAGTCATTTTATCCACAGCTTGTGTTTCCTACTCTAAGTGAAGAAAAATCAGCAAAGACACGAGCAGATGTCAAAATAGTCCTCCAAAAACCCTACCCAATTAAAACACTTACTAGTACCGCAGCACACCGAGACAGCTCTCCGGTAGCTCGTCCCACCAACACATTCCCTCTCTTTTTAGTTACAACATATGCCAAAGCTCCTGCCAGCTGCAAACCCTCCCCCCACCAGACTCTATAGGCTTTTTCTCAGAATGAAAAAAAAAAAAAAAAAAATGATACTGACATGCACACCGGCTTTCCAAATGGCATTTCTTACACAGAGAAACACACAAAAATGGCATCTTCCCATAAATATTATTAATCAAAAATGTCTTTCCCTTTATACTTTGTCACGGACAGACTTAGTCTGACCTCTGCCTTTCGGGACAAGAAAGGGAAAAATCAGAATATGGGAGTTGGTCAGGGCGGCTGACCTGGATACAGGCTCAACCTCATAAATTCTCCAGGTTTTCATCTGTAAAATGGGGATCACGATAGTACCCACTTCATAGAGTTGTCGTGAGGATTAGATAAGTGAATGTACGTAGAAGAGTTAGCAAGACTGCCAGGACATCCATAAGAGGCGTTCAGCCAACAGCGGCTCTCTTGCCCGTCCGTCCCGTCTCCCTCAATGTTTCTCGGAACCTCAGTGGAGCCTGGCTAACCTTACCCCAAAGGGCCCGAGGGAGCAGAAAGTTTGCCTTTCCCCATGGTAGCCTATGGTTTACTCCCACAACCAGAAAAATACATCAATCTAGAGTCATTAATACAGGCATTTGACTCCTTCCCTGGTCTGTGGGCTTCTTGGGGCCACCAAGACAGATCTCTGTATTCTCAGCTCCCACCTCAATATTTGGCCCACAGCAGGCAATTTATGAATGAATGCATGAATGAACGACAGGAAGTAGAGCCTAGAGAGGAAGCCCACAGGATCCGGAAGCCAGTCTGTCTGAGTTCTCACTTAGCTCCGCCACTCACCAGCTGTGTAAACTTGGGTATTTCACTTCATCTCTCTGTGCCTCAGTTTTCTCCTCTGTACACAGTGCTTACACCTCATGCGTGTGATGAGGATTACATGGGTTAACATTTTAAAATCATGTAGACTAGTGATTGGCACATGAGAAGCTCAAGATAAAATAAAATTTAAACGAAAGTGAATGGGGCTTCCCTGGTGGCGCAGTGGTTAAGAACCTGCCTGCCAATGCAGGGGGCACGGGTTCAAGCCCTGGTCCGGGAAGATCCCACATGCTGCGGAGCACCTAAGCCCGTGCGCCACAGCTACTGAGCCTGCGCTCTAGAGCCCGCGAGTCACAACTACTGAAGCCCACTCGCCTAGAGCCCGTGCTCCGCAACAAGAGAAGCCACCACAATGAGAAGCCCGCGCACTGCAACGAAGAGTAGCTCCCACTCGCCGCAACTAGAGAAAGCCCGTGTGCAGCGACGAAGACCCAACGCAGCCATAAATAAAATAAATTTATTTAAAAAACCCCAAAACACTGCAACAAAATATTTTTTTTAAAAAAAGGATGGGGCTTCCCTGGTGGCGCAGTGGTTGAGAGTCCACCTGCCGATGCAGGGGACACGGGTTCGTGCCCCAGTCTGGGAAGATCCCACATGCCGTGGAGTGGCTGGGCCCGTGAGCCATGGCCACTAAGCCTGCGCATCCGGAGCCTGTGCTCCGCAAGGGGAGAGGCCACAACAGTGAGAGGCCCGTGTACCGCAAAAAAAAAAAAAAAAAAAAAAAAAAAAAAAAAAAAAAAAAGAACGGTCTTTTGAGGGTGATGGAAATATTCTATATCATTATTGGTAATGGTTTCATGAATGTATAAAACTCAGAATTCATTGAATCGTACACTTTAAATGGATGGTTTGCTGTGTATAAATTACAGCACAATGAGTTGATAAACATATTAGTGTTATGTCCAGAACACAGAATAAAGTCATAACAGACAGTGAAAAATAACAACGCATGAATGATGGTGACCAAATGCCACACGACAAGGTAATTCTGCCCTGAACCAACACCAATGTAAATTCTGATTTGCAGCTGTGTTTGGCTCCCTGCTTCCTTCCTTTTTTGTCTAGCCTAAGGTTTTTAAAACTTTTTTTTTTCTACTCATACCCTTCTAGGATAAATATAGAATCCAATGCCCATGATATACATCCCTATGTAAAAGTGGGGTCCACTTAAGGATCACTATACCTTCGGTGTATCTTCTCGAGTCAAGAAGATTCTACTGAACCTTACTTTCTAAAGTTGGTTGTATGAAAACAATGGGTCCCCTCAACTCCTGCGCTAAAATATAAAGTATCAGCTGTACTTTTTCAAACCACACCAGTCCTCTGCACAGATGGGGCTCACCCTGCCTATCTAGGGAGGGGATTGGGCAGCTAGTGACAAAAGACAGGATTTAGAACCAGGTCATAAAATGAAGAGCAAGGACTCGTGCTGGTGATGCAATCCAGGGGATCCAAAGAATGGTCAGAAGCATGTGCTGTCTCCCTGGCTGAGGAAGCCGGGGGCTGCAGGTGGAGGAAAGAAGCTGGTGCTGGACCTTGAGGAGCAGGGGCCCAGATCCACCTTCGCTGCCTCAGCTGAGAACGGGGGTCCTTATCTTGTATGGGAGTTGTTGGGGGGGGGTTGTCAGTGAGGTGGCACGCATGGAATAAATGAGCCAGCACACAGTGAATCTTTTCTGTTGTCCTTTCACCAGGACTATCGTGAGGGCTAGAGCTATGTCTTATTTGTCTCTGCATCCCTAGTGCCCAGCACAGTGCCTGACACAGGGCAAATGCTCATTAGCTGGAGAATGAATTAAATATTGTGGCCTCTCACTCTACTGGGAGGCAGGCCTGGCACAGATGTCAATGTGAGCCCAAATGGACAATGTAAGCCCAATGTAAGAGTCTGCACAAGGAAGTGTGATGGGAATAACAATAATAATGACAATGACAATAATCACATAAAATTATCATGATTAACGTGTGTAGAATTAATTCACAGTTGACACAGAAAGTAAGATAGGCATTACCATGGTAGCTTAAGACATGGGTTCTAGAATGAGACAGCCAGATTCAAGCCTTGCCTCTGCCACAGGGTATCCTTCAGTTAGTTCTTCACTTTTGAGCCTCAGTTTTTCTCATCTATAAAATGGGGATAATACTACTTACTGTCAAGCTGTGTCTGGAGGTTTAAGCGGGATAATACATGTAAAGAATTTAACACAGTACCTGACTGCAGTAAGTACAATGAATGGGAGGCTCTGAAAAGCGAGTTCCTATCCTTGCGATTTGAAAGTAGGATTAGAGTTCCAAGACTATACAAATTTGAACAACTGATTTTCAGACTAAAGGCAAAGGCTAATGACTCCACTATTATGATTCTGTGCCACTGAAAACTACCACCAACCTATCGTTTTTTCCTGGCTATGTCTCAGGGACATGAGCACATTCTCTGGAGCCAGACTGCCCGAGTCCGAATCCCAACTCCGCCAGTTATAATTGTGTCACCTTGGGCGAACCCTTTAACCTCTTTGTGCCTCAGTTTCCGCATGTGTCTGATGAGATTAAAATAGTACTGACACCCAGGATAATGCTTACTCTTGGGTCAGAGGGAGAATGACTACAAGGAGGCACAAGAGGGGCTTCTGGGGGCTGGTAACATTTTGTTTCTTGATCTGGTGGTGGTTACATGGCATGCCTGCCTTGTAAAAACTCACCCTGTTCTATACTTTGGATGAGTGTACCCTTCCCATAAATCTCATACTTCAGTGAAATGTTTAGGAAAAGCAAATAATGTAGATTTCACTGGATTGTTATGGTGGTTAAATGAGTTAATATACGTATAGTATACTTAGAATAGTGTCTGGCATATAATAAGCACTGGGTATTGACTATTATTATTATGAAAACAACATAGCAATAATTCTATGGATAAAAAGGATTCAATCTAGAATATATCTCACTGTCAGAAAATTTGTTTGCAAAGGTAGACCCTTCCTGGACACCTATTGCTTCTCCAATCAGTCCTGTCCCCTTCTCCAGTTGAGGAGCAAAGCAGCAATATTATTGGGTACCTTCCGAGGGACATTTGCAGTCCTGAGTCAGCCTGCTTTGGGAGAGCAGCAGAACTGAGTAGGAGTCAGATTGGGCTTTGAGTTTTATCTTCTTTAATGCCTACTTACAGGACCCAGGGCAGGTTATTTAAACACAGTTGAACCTCAGTTTCTTCCTCTATAAAATGGGGCTATGACCACGTGCTACATAGGGTTGTGACAGGATTAAGTAAAAAGAAAAAAAATGGAAAAATTCATTTTATACCTATGTGGCCATGTTCCCATCTGCCCAGGGTACCGGTCTTGGCTACAGGCAGGCCCGTGCTCAGTCAGGGAGACAGCGCATGCTCCTGACCATTCTTTGGATCCCCTGGATTACATCACCAGCACAAATCCTTGCTCTTCATTTTATACAGGCAGGCCTTCTCCTTGCTGGAGTGACCCCTGAGGCCTGTAAGGAGTCTCCTCTCCTATGGCCACGCCAGCACCTAAGGCAGCACCTCTGACACCAGCATCTAGACCACCAAGCAAAGGGCACGGGTCTACAATGACTTCCTGCAAAGACACTTTGCTTCAAGAGGAGCATTACGAAGTCCACAGAGTGCTTTGCTTTGGCTCAGAGAAAGTCCAGTGTTTGTTTCTCTCTGAAAAAGGCACACTAATATGGCTCCTGGCATTATAGTTTATGTCTCATTTAAGTATGACTTCTTGGCAGGTTTTATTTTTTTTTAAAGTTTTGAAAGGTAGGGAATATGGTTAAAACAAAACCAAAAATTACATCTTCATAGTTCGTCCATTTAAACTTTACCCTAAACGACTATTGCTGGCCTTCACACAGTCACCTCTTAGGCTGCCTATACACTTGGTTACGTGTGGGCTGAGGCACAGCTAACTTCCCAGGGGCCTGCACGGCCCGGAACTGTGTTACACGCTCCGCATCCATCATGTGCCTGACACCCACAGTAAGAAAATGAGAGCTGCTAGCTGATGTGCTCCTCCCGCGGCCCAGCCCTTACATGCCGTACCATTTAACGCAATCCTCACGACACCCTTGTGAAGAGACAAGGAAATGCAGGGGCAGAGAGGTGAAATAACTTGTCCA
Source organism: Delphinapterus leucas (assembly GCF_059928025.1). NCBI lineage: Eukaryota > Metazoa > Chordata > Mammalia > Artiodactyla > Monodontidae > Delphinapterus > Delphinapterus leucas. The sequence goes on from NC_143134.1 coordinate 113,542,317, forward strand.
AAGTCCTATGGCTTAGCAGCAGTGGAGCCATAGCAGTTGAACCCAGATGGACACCAAAAACTCTGTATTACCCAATGCACCTTACTAATTGCTCTGACACGTTGTTTCCATCACAAACATACTGAGCAACTGTAATTTAATAGATGTTTGTCAGGGACACACCAAGTGGCTTGATGGTTGGTCCGGACTCCATTAAAATTCTCAAGGGAGAGGGTTTCCTATGGAATACTGTACCCATTGGATGGATGAGGACACTGAGGCTAAAGAGATTAAACAGTTTGCCCATGTTCTCACATGCTTGTGAGAGAAAGGATCTGAATCTGGGTTATCCATGCCAACGTTCTTTCTTTCCACTATACAGCCCACATCAAATGTACTCAAATGCATGCGCATGTATATGAGAACATAACAAAGAACAGCACGGGGAGCTGCTGGCCTCCTAGGAGGAAGGGAAAGAGAAATCAGAAGGAAAGTGGAAAGGACAAGAAGAGGAAAGGCAAATATGCAGGTAGTCTAAACTCTCTATTCCCTCCTGAAATCTCAGATATGCACAGAGGGAAGAGTGACATTTTCCTTCCCCTCCTCTGGCCCCAAAGGTCACTGAGCTGCCAAGCAGTTGATAAACGTAGTGGCTTTTCTTTGGAGCCAGGAGTCACTGATTTGCTCCTTCCTGCTCTGCAAAATTAAAAATCTAAGCCTGACAGTTCAGAGGACCCCTGAAAACACTGCTGGAATTTCCCAGTGTGCTTTAAACAGAAACAGAAGCTTGGCAGGGGAGGGACGTGGTGTAAGCACCTCACAGGTCAGGCCAAATCCACTCCTCACAAGGTAGTAAGCACTGACTCTCATTAACAAGTCCAGAGATTTTCAACCCAGGTCAGCAAAGGGGCTATTTCTTCAATAGTGCTTTCCCTCCTTTCCTGACCATCCATCCACTGGACATTCATTCATTCACCCATTTAGTTAGTCATGTCAAACTGATGGATGACTAAAACATGATCTCTAAACTCAAGGGGTTCCTGGTCCACTTGTGTGTGGGAGTGTGGGTAGGGGTAAATTATAATCAATAAGAAATTATAAATCAATAAATTATAATCAATAAGAAAAGGCATAGTCATATGGAGTGGAAAAGATCTCAATCTGGTGGAACATCGCCATTCACACAGAGCTTGCCCAGCTGCCTCCTCAGGATGGTCATGGCCCAGAGCTGCAGAGTCCCGAGGTTGGTGTCCTGGCTCACTCACTTACTAGCCAGGTAGCATCAGTTTCCTTCTCTGTGAGACTGGGTCTTGATCCCCACCTTCAGGATTGTTGAGAAGATTAAAAGGAGTTACGGTAGGACACGTGCTTCCTAAAGGGCCAGCCACAGGGCAGAAGCTCAGTCAGTGCCAGCCAGCCTCCCTCTGAGATTTTGGTTCTGCCAGCTCTGCCAGCTCTGGGGCTCACTCTACAAGTCCACCCAACACAGCACCACCATCCACTCTGGCCTCCACTCTGGCCCCCAAAATGGAGGGGTGAGCCCATGTACATGCCTGACACTGCTGGGGTTTTGCCCCAAATTGAAACACACTTCCTACTGCTAGAGATTCAGTTTCCTCATGTGTAAAAAGAGGACAAGGAAGGTGTCAACACCTTTCACCACTGCTGCAAAATGCAAACGAGAGATGAGATGGCAGAGCACTTGGTAAGATGTGAAGATGGCCCAGACATGGATCACCATGATTATCTCCATCCTGCAAAACCCTGCTCTCCTACGAAACCTTCCTGACTATTCCTGCTCCCACAGCAAGTGGCCTTCTTTGGTTCTAAGCAAGTACAGTGGGCAACACATACTTGGATCCTCAATTAAAACCTGATTAGTGATGTTTCTAATTGTTTCATGTGTACCTGTCACTTTTCCCTTAAAGTAACTGGTTTAGCCATACTATATTTACATACACTGCAGTAACACTCACCACTGTCATCTATAAAATATCGAGTTTGAAAACACTATATTTTTAAATACCTGATTTCATTTGATCCTCATGGAATAGGCGTTATTATTCTCATTTCACAGAAGAGAAAAATGAAGCTCTTGTTCCAGGTCTAGAGTAATAACAGAGCCAGGACTTGAGCTTTGGACTGCCACTCCCCAAAGCCTGGGCCCTTTCTCTCTGTGGAGCCCCGTCTACATTCCTGGTTTAGCAAATACTGAGGACAGTGACCAGATCACATATTTCTTTTGTAACCTCCATACATAGACTTATCATAGGCTAGATATATAATAACAAAAAGACCCTAAAGGCAGGGTCTTATTACTATTATTTGTACACACTAAAATATTTCACACAACAAAATAATTGGGTTTGAATCCTGGCCCTGCTAATTACTAGCTGTGTGACTTTGGACAAGTTACTTAACCTTTCTGTGCCCAAATTTCATCATCTGTAAAGCAAAGCCACCACTTCTATAGCACAGGCTTGTTGTGAAAATTAAATGATGAGTGTAGTGCGTCCAGCAGTATTTCAAAAATAGTATCCATCCAATTTGAAATGACGAAACTTGAATTTAAGAGTTTCACTTGGGGTTTAAGGGGATGTTGATTCCCTAGTCCCAAAATGGTTTGGAGTCACCCTCTCATAAAATAGGGCCTTCCTTCCTCCCCCGCAACTGCCACTTGCCATCATTCATTCATCACAAGCACAGCAAACCTGGACTCCCATCTCCACCTGCCTTTTATTTGAAATGTCAACTTTTAAAGAGTGGAGAGGTTGGAAACCCAATTTAACAAGCATGCTGAAACATTGTTTATTGCCCCCATAAACATGGCTTAGTGAGAATTACGGACTTAATCAGAGTGAACTTATCTCCCAGTGAAAAGGAACACTTTAAATTTCAGAAATGGCACCTTCACTGTGAAAATCTCTTAACTTTTCAAACAAACTACAGGGGGTCTTAAACATATGGGCAGTAAAGGGGCAGCCATTACTGTGATTTGTCTTGCCCGAGAGCCAAGGAGCCCTAAAGGTCCATAACAACTTTAAGATCTAGGAAAAATATTTGGAAAATCATATTCAGGAGACATGTCTCTCAAAACACCTGAAAGGTCTGCTGAGTGGGAAGTAGTACCTGTATAGTTGCTTGGGGCTGCCTAAAAGAAAGGACCCTGTGGTCATTAGAACAGGGCCTGTTTAATAAGCAGCAGCACTGGGAAAGCTCACCTCTCATCCTGTTTGTACGATTAAGCATTTAGCAATAGGCAATATTTGGGGACCAGCTTTTCAGAAGAGAGGTGCTACATAAATCCCAAAGGCTGCTAAACAGTTTGTGTGATTTTTTTTTTTTCTTTTTAAAAAACATGAGGATGAGGTCCTAGGAACCCCAACTTCCTAATTTGAGGGAGGCTTCATTAAGGCTGCTCTGATCCTTCCAGGAAAGGTTTTCATAAAGATGCCCCATTTTGCAGAGAATGTATCAGCCTGGCTGCCAGAGGCAGGAAAGGCAACAGATATAAAATTTTATTATTTCGATGCCCCAGTAGCAGCCAGGAGGACTTAATGAAATCGCCAAGATTTACAATCTGAAATAGCTACTGCACAGACAGATATGGTTAAGGAAGCTGTGCCTTCTGACCTTTCAACCCTTTGATCCTCACACAGCAGGTGGCCTGGAGCCCCCTCCTGGGCATCTTCCTTCTCTTCCGACACTGCTGAACCTTGATGTGCAATAAGCCTGACCCTACACAGGTGACTCTCACAGTGCTTATCACCAGCAGCTGCTGCTAATGGAACGGCCCAAATCACTTGGCCTCGAGATTCTAACTCAGAGATGAGGGGGAGAGGGATCTGCTGTGCAGTGTCCAAACGGTGCTGAAATGATGCCCAGGAGTTCAGCCCCAAGTCCAGTTGTTTGGAAATGCTTAACGATGTCATTACCAAAAACTGTCCTAGAAATGGAACTCTGGTCTCCTCCGATTTATACTTTGAGTTAGAAAAAAAAAATCACCTTTTAAAAATAAATCGCAAAGCTCAAAAAAAAAAAAAAAAAAATCAACCCCGAAGTCCCAAATGCATCTCTCAGAACTTCCCTAAAACCATGTGCAGCAAATTTATACCAATGAAAATCAAAACAATTTTTGGAAACCTAAAATTGACTGTTTTCAGTTCCATGAAATTTCATTTAAAAAACCCCATATGCCAAAATGTCCAAATTCTCTTATTTTTAAAAATTGGGATGACTTCCAAAATCATAGCTATCTTTTTCTTCCTTTTTTTTTTCTTCTAAAGCTAAGGATGGGTAATGTGCATATGTACTTATCAAGCTTCATAATTTAACCCGTTCGGTCAGTACAAAATACTTTCAATAAAATGCTGAAGAGGCAGGATATAAATTACCACTGCATCTTTTAAAACAATTGACTCCCAGGCACCAGGGTTTAACAGATATTCTGTTTGGTTAAGGACATGTCCAGGAGTCTAGGCAGCCCCAGTTTGAAGCTTTTAGTTTTTGTCAGGTTATTTGGGTTTATGGAGGAAAGGATTTTAGGCAGGGCACACAAAACATTCTGTGGGATGTTGATAACGTCCAACTTAACTGCCACTGTTGATCATACTTAGGAAAAGCCCTGAGCCCATGCCTTTGTTTCTAAACAAAAATAGTACGGTGGCCCCATTCCTTACCTGCAATGGCCTGAGCTTAGGTCAAAAATGTCTGAACCCAATGGGCAAAGAAAAAACCCACTTCTTTTGTAGCCTAAATGGCATATATTTTAAATATTCAACTTTAAATTCATTTTGAAATCAGCTGAGAATCAGACAGTATGTATAGAGAGGTTTATAGGCTCCAATTTTAGTCACACTTTTCTCTATGGATGTTTAAGTTTAGTACGGAGAGCAGTTTATGGAGAAATCAGTTTAGTAAAGGGAAAAAAAAGGAATAGTTACTATATCACAGTTTGACCACTTTGTATAAAATTATTATTAAGTGCTCTTCTTCAGAGAGGCCTATTGGAAATACTTTATTAATAATAATAGCTACCATTGGGTGAGGGCCTACTAATGTGCATGGAACTTTAGCCATATTATTTCTAATTGTCATCACTTTGAGGCAGGTGACCCCATTTTGCAGATGGAGATGTTAAGCATACACGCACAGATGCTCGGCGGCTTGCCCAAGTTACAGAGGGACAAATAGTGGAGCTCGAATTCAAACTCAGGATCACTGCCTGCCTTCTCAGCCCTTGGTCCAGCCACATTTTTCCCAACAAAAGCAAAACAAACAAAACAACAATATGCAATACCTTGTGCAGAAAATGCCAGGTTTCAGCGTGCTTACACATCGCCATGGCCCATTTAAAGGCCTTCCGAATCAATTATTTTAGGTCATTAAGAGGAAGTTTAATTTGGTTGACAAACACCCCTACTGTGGTGACCTCACATATCAACAACAAATGTCTCATGGTCACAAACCTGTACCATGAGTCTGCTGAGCATGGTGTTAAACAAAACCACATGTGCCCTGATTCCAAGTGGGATTTGACTAGGCCAAGGGCACCGCTTTTCAATCATCATGCTGCTGGTCTCTGAGCGCCCACAACGGCCCCACCCCTAATCACTTGCAAGGAGTTTGAAAAGAAGTCACCAGTCCCATGTGGCTGTATTCAGTTGAGAGTGTCTTTAAGCTAATGTTGATTTAGAAAAAGTCACTCAATAAAAACTACAAAAGGAGGCTGAAAAAAAGGGCAGGGCCAATTTTAGGTAGATGTCTCAGCTTATTTTAAAGAAAATTTACCAGTTCTACACACACATAATACTGATAATCACTTCCATTTACTTGGCGCCTACAACGTGTCAGGTACCGATTTTCTCATTTACTCCTCATTAAAAAACCCCTATGAAGTGGAGAATCTACCCAAGGAGTCTGAAGCTCAAAGAGACACCTTTACATCCCCATCTGCAAAACAGGAGCACCCCTCACAAAGGCGTGACAATGAAAAATTATACAGCTCAAGTGCCATGTATATTGGTAGAAGCTCATTCAATGGTTGATATTATTATTAAATATTTCCAATAGGCATCTCTTCAGAGGATAACATAATAGTAGTTTTGTACGGAGTGGTCGAACTGTGAGATTTAGTAGCCGTACTTCTCCCCCTGCTAAACTGATTTCTCCTTTAAACAAAGGAGCTTGTTTAAAGTCTCCCAGTAGCGGCGGACCTAGAATTCGAATCCAGGTCCCCACGATTCTAGAGCTCAAGAGCTCTTCCGCTCTGCTCCACAGCCTCCTGCATGCTGCTCCTTGTGTTAATCTGACAGGAATTTGGTTAGTTTAAGCTTCTCTTAGTAACAATTTAGAAACTTTGGGTCTTCTTTGAAGTCAGTTTTAACGTTGCTAAATTGACTGGCTAAGTGATGATAGGAAAATTGGAAAACAAAAGCATCAATGATGGTTTCAAATTTTCTACTGGGACTCTCCCTCATAAATTACTCAATTTTTCTAATCTATAACAGAGGGCTATCTCATCTCACAAGAGAACATTTCAGTCACGACAAATTAGACTGAAAATGTACTGACTGCAAGAGATACTTAAATCAGCCAGAAGTACTTGTTCCCTTTGATAACATAAATTACTACTAGGGCTTTAAGTTGTTTCATATTAACTAATTCCAACATTAGGCTAAGTGGCATTTAAGAACCACACATTTTAAAAGCAGACGCCACATGAGGAGGAGAGAGCTTCCAGGGGGAATCCATCAGGCGAAATCCAGAACATTCTTCAGGCCCTAAGTTGAACAGAGCTGCTGAATTTTCACTCTGAATGCACTGGATGTGACAGATTCACATGTGATGGTATCGCTTGATAACAGCACGCTAAGGAAATTCCAGCAAGACCAAGCTACTGTCGAATTACTTTTCTCTCTATATAATTAAGCAAGCGTCAGGGTTTCATTGATCTAAACTTTGTCTCTTGTTTTTACTACTCACTATGAAGAATAATGTTTGGTAGAATTTTTTAAAAAGCTCTTCACGTCCATTATATCAGTTAGTTCTCACAACTCTCTGAGATGGATAATATTACCTTAATTTCACTGATTAGAGAATGGAGCCTCGGAGAGGGTAAGTAACCCAGCCCCAGTCGCAAGTGTACTCAGAGCTTTCCTCTGGAGAAATATGAGGCTGCCAGACGTGAGCCCTCCGTCCCCTCACCACAGTGCTCAGGGCATGGCCTGGAGGCCGCGCCGAGAAGGAAGAGCTCAGGCAAAGGTCCTGGGAACCTCTGCCGGGACTGCGGCAGGGTTAGGCGTAACCCACACAGCCTGATCCAGCGGCTCTGGGGTCTGACAAACCCAGCACAGCGGAGGGACAGGATGCAAATTACTTTCTCTCTCTGAGCCTCAGCTTCCCCATTTGCAAATACGGATGTCTCCTCCTTGGCAGAGAGATTCTTAGGATGTGCAAAAGTGAGAACAGGTACAGCACCGGGCACTGTGTCTGGCATGGAACAAGGACACAGAAGACGGCAGTTTCTTCCCAACCTTCTCCCTTTCTTGCTAAATCTCCCCATGAACCTATGACTGAAACTACCAGGTGGAATTTTTCATGCAAATATCACCGTCTTACAAAGCAGGACTTTGATTACTTATCACTAACAAAGAGATCTCACATGGAGTTTCTCAATTCTCGTGAGAACACATGCACAAGTCACCACCTATACCTGCATATAATTACGGCTGAGAGTTTTGCATGAATCACAGTATTAACAAGGGCAAACTACATCTTATACTATCTACCTGTGGAGTCCTGTGAAGAAGCAAAATGGTACAATGGTAAACAAGAAACACTCTTCTACACTGACCATGAAACTTAAAAAAAATAAACATAAAAAAATGAACAAGGGATTAAAGACTTCCTATGCCAGAGAAAAATGAAAAGAAAAAACTAGTTAAAATGGCACCAGTTCAGTTGACAGCAATTCAAGTTCTTTTAGAGGTAAAGGGAAAAAAAAAAAGTTATTTTTCTTTGTCTGTAAATAAGTCAATGCTGTTATTCTGTGTAAAAGCTCCACAGTTAAACCATTGCAGACACAGACAAATATGGCTTCTGGATCCCAGAGACGGAGAGGTGCTTCAGTGTGGACCGGGATGTGTCCCTGGAGTGGTGGCTCAGTGCTGCCCCAAGCACTTGGTGCATCTGTAAAACCAGGCTTCCATGTGCTCCAGCTGAGCCTTCCTACATAAAGGATGGTGAGGAAGAGAGGAAAGCTGTGAGCTGGGCCTGTCTCCTCATGCCCCCATCACATGTCTCTTGAAATTGCATTGGTGGGAGAGGTAGGTAGACCCCTGTGCTACCTGGGTCTCACTCCCCTGTTCCTACTGCCTGGAACTTAGCACTTAGTATATAACCTAAATTTATCCTCTCAAACTGCACTGTAAAAAGATTATCTAATTCATAAAAAGTACTTGGACACAGAGAGGAAACAAAAATCTAGTTAAAATGGTGCTTGAAACCTCAAAGTAAGTCATCACTACAAACACCTCTGCCACAGTTTGGTAGTTTGGTAGCAAGGAAACCATTCGGAAGCTTGGGTTTGGGACGCTAACACATCTGAATTTTATGTACATGGTTGTGGTGTGTAATTTTTTTTTTTTTTTTTGTGGTATGCGGGCCTCTCACTGCTGTGGCCTCTCCCGCCGCGGAGCACAGGCTCCGGACGCGCAGGCCCAGCGGCCATGGCTCACGGGCCCAGCCGCTCCGCGGCATGTGGGATCTTCCCGGACCGGGGCACGAACCCGTGTCCCCTGCATCGGCAGGCAGACTCTCAACCACTGCGCCACCAGGGAAGCCCCTTGTGGTGTGTAATTTTACTTAAGAATTACCTTGATCCTTACAAACAACAATTTATGAACATGGTTAAGCCGCTTCCAAGCATTTTATATGGAAGGACCGTGTTTCTAACGGCCCAGGAGGAGGAGGCCTGACCCTCCCCTATTTACACCCTTCAATGGCTCTCCATTGCCCTGTAAAGTTGAAACTCTTTAACACGGCTTACAAGGCCCTGGATGGCCTGGCCCTTGCCTGCCTGCCTCAGTGCTCCTCTCCCCTTCAGCTCCACGTTCCTGTCAGACACTGAACTGCTCATACTTCCTGGGAAACACCATGGTCTACACTCTAAGTCTTTGTAGATGCTGTTCCCTGTCCTCCTGGTGGAACTCAAATTTATCTGCTAGGTTTCCATTTAGGCATTCCTCTCCTCTGAGAAGCAGAGCCCACAAGGCTCAGTTCACTGTCTTCCCTACCAGAGCCTATAGCCTCTCAAATTCCCTGCAATTACTTTCTCCTTGTCTGCATATGTTCTAGACAGAACTCTGAAGGCACAGATTATGTCACATTCACCATTTTATATAGAACCCCTAGTGTGATACAATGCCTGGTACACAGAAGGCTACCAAAACATTACTATAGAAGGGGATGTGTATTGTGTACCGACCACAGGCCAGACACTGGGATATGCTGGACATATACAGGACTCATTTATTTAATCTTTACCACAATCTTAAGAGATGGGGACTAACCACTCCTATAGATGAAGAAAGTAAGATACAGAGACAAAGTACCACACCTGAAATTGCTACTGCAAGGGAGTGGTCAAGCAGGGAACTGGAAGTGCATTTATCAAGTTCCTTAAAAATGCCACTCCCATCCCTGACACATTGCCCCCAGCATTGTCAACCAGAAGAAAACAGCAGGCACAAGCCAATTCTAGTGAAATTCTTTCCCTAGGGAATGAAGGTGATGAGCCCTGGAACCCAAGAGTCCCTAAAACACAATTTCAAAGGCATCAACTTAACAATGTAAACGGCTTTAAGTCCACTGAGGAAATAAAAATGGCAATGGTTGCTGACCTCTGTTGAACTCTTTATGTGCCAGGCACTGTGCTGAGTACCTGATAAGCATTATCTCACTAGATCCCTCAATGATACTATAGGGGGGAGCTATGGCCATTGCCCTTATTTTACAGGTGAGAAAACAGAGGTGCAGAGGTCCATCACCTTGCCCAAGATGAAACAAGCAGGAAGTAGGGGAGCCAGAACCCAGAGCCCACATTCTAACCACCACACTTTACTGCCTCTGTATATAGGTGGAGCTTAATTTGCAGTCTAACCTGAGCCTCTGTCTGCACTGTGTCACTGCTATAACCTTTCCTTCCTCCTTCCTGACCATTCCATCACCAGGAATGATACAAAACACCTTGTGCATGCATCCCTCATGTGGCTCTGAGGTCTGTACACAAAGCATTATTTGTGAGGCTTGGAAAGGAAGGTCTTCATTTATCAAAAAGGAAAAGGAACCCATCTACCAGAACTGACCTGGCACCTGCTACCAGACGTGGCACAGAGGAGGAGCTGCAGAGCATCTCCTGAACTCAACTGAGGTGGAGGGAATGAAAGGAAACAGTCACTGTGTAATCTGGCCGCGTTTTGGTGTTTCCTAGCTGCCAGCTAACATGATCATTCTCTCCAAGAAGAAACTAGGTCTACGCCAAAACCCTTGGCTATCCTGCTAACTTACCACCAGCCTCAAATTAGTGTTTGCTTAAATGAGAGAAAGGATATAAAAAGGCAGTGGAGGTCTAAGAATGACGATCAGCTAGAAACTTGTCACTTTAGAAGGAAGGTGTACTCTTTTAGGTGACTAGGTTACCGCTTAACAAATAGGACAGCCTGTAAGAGCTTGAAGGCTAGAATTAGATCTTCCCCCCAAATAACCTTCTTTCAAATGAGAACAGTAGGTTATAATTTATATTTCTTTTTGTGCAACAAATTTGAGTGTCATAAAAATGGTTAAAAAGTCTTCCTATGGTAGCTTTTTCTAAACTTTTATGAACATCTGCCACATTCATTTGAAGTTTAAAAAATTCTGGCACATATGCAAAGGCATAATAAGGTGCCTATAGCTTTCAAGAAAAAATAACAAGACAGTCAAAAATAAGCCTTTTGCTGAATTGCCAGTAAGAAAACTAGTGTGCGAGAGGAGATGGGCCTTCCCAATCTCCTTCCCTAAAGAGTTTTCCTTTGGCCCCAGGTATGAGCTCCACCCCCAAACATTATAGCCCATGGTTCCTGGAAGAAATCTCAGGGAACCATCTCTCTCACTTGAAGGTCTAATAGAACCAGATAAGCCCAATCAAAAAGCATGACCGGAGGACTCCGAGTCTGAGCTGAAATCCATGGGAGGAGATCAGGAGACTGTACTTCATGACTTGGTAGCTCACAGCTGCCTCACACATGCAGGAAACGCTATTTTGTTTGGAAAGTGTCTTAGCTGGCTTCAAGAGTGGGGTAACTACTATTTTTGTTTTTCTTTTAGTGCTGACCACATAGTAGTTCAGCATGGCAAACCCTCCCTAATTTAAATCAGCAGGGCTAAAATTTATCTTGGCCAGTGCTTCCCAAACCTTCTCATTTAAAACCCTTCAAAGGCCAAGGAGAGTGGACTTGCACCCATTCACCTAAGTGCAAAACTCTGTCTCAAGTTTTAGCTTCAAAATTTATGCCTGTTGTGCACAGCATGTTTTACTACAAAAAACCCTTGTTTTAAATTACTTACAGTCACATAAAAAGTAAAAAAAAATTACTCCCTCCACCTTCAAGTAAAATTATGGTGCTGGGTTCCCTGACAACAGCAATGCCTACCGGAGGGCTCTAAATGTGTTCCAAATTCCAGCTTTCCAAGCACTCACTCAATCCTTCTTTTCAGAACGCACCTGCTGGGTATCCTGCTAGGTGCTGAGGACACCACAGTGAATGAAGCACAGTCCTTGTTCCCAAAGAGCTCCTGCTCCTAGGGCTGAAGGAGAGGGCAGGGAAGCAAACAGCTGTCATCCTGAGCAAGAGGTACATCAAGCAAAGACAACGGCCAACGGGAGGACTTCCTCCAACAGCTGGGGAAGAGAAGGTTTAGCCATGCAGGGGCGTGGGGATGGGGGTGTTTTAGAGACCAGCCAGAGCACTGGCTAACAAGGGACAGCGAGAGGACAGGAGGCTTGACAGCAGCGGGGAGCCTGAGCAGGACTCGGGGGTAGGGCAGAGGAGGCTGGAAGGCAGGCTATTAAAGGCAGAGTGACCAGAATTTCATACTCATCTTCATACCTCCATGACCTAGCAAAATGTTCGGAAAACAAGAGGCCTTGATCCTGCTTCTCGAATGAACGAATAAGGCTTTGCAAAAATCTAAGAAAGCAAGGTAAAATGTCAACAAAGGCAGCGAGGAAGGAACAGGGCGAGAGACATGTCAGAGACTTGGTGACTATTTAGAGAGAAAGAAATGAGAAAGAGGACACTCAGCCATGCTCAGCGTGACCCACTTTGGTGCCTTTTCAGGCAGTGGTGCCACTCACGGGGACCGGGAACAGTGGAAGGGGAGTGGAGTAACTCGACGGGTGTGTGTGTACAGATATAAGGGGTTTGGGGAAGACTGAGTCTGAGACATCGACAGTACATCTTGGTGACCTTCCACTGGCATTTGCAACTCTGGGCCTTAAGTTCAGAGAGAGGCATGCCAGTGTTAGAATCACAGTTGGGAGTCACTGACATTACCCTGGTGGCAAAAGCAAAAAGCCTTATAAAAGATGGCCAGAGGGCATATAGAAAAGAAAAGCAAGCCAAGACTAGAAACCTGGACAATCCTCAAGGTAAAGGGCTGTGAAACGGAGGCTGAAAAAACCCATGCTGTAACAGCCTGGAAGGCAGAAGAGGCAGGGAAGAGCCGTGGATGCTGATAGACCAAATGGTCTTTAGATTAGAGTTTCCAACTGTACAACAACTGACACGAAAGTTCTATTAGCAAGTACTCACTTTCAATTTTTCACACAGGAGCTTTGAATACACCCCCAAACTTGACAAACAAAGGTAAAACACAGAAGAAATCTCTTCAAGCTGATCTAAATACACCATCCAAGATAGTCCATAAACTGTGTACTGTATGTGCTCAGGGCTGGGTGATGACAAGGAGGAACTGTTAACAGAATGTAGGAGCCACATGGCCGTCCTGTCAAATTAGAAATTTGAGCAGATTTCTGTGGTCTATTTTGATCAAGATTCTCAATGTCAAACAAACAGGTTTTTCGATAACCAACTTGTTTCATTTTCGTAAGCACAATAGCACAGTGTGCAACAGTGAAGAAGCAGGTGGTCCTCGTCGACGTGAAATGAAGGCAACAGAAGAAGAGAAGTAGCACTTCCTTTAAGACATGCAAAGCATCATCACAGACGGACATGGCTTTAGCTTTTCCCTCTGAGAGCTTATCTCCTGTGCAAAACAGGCAAGCCCCCTACCTCCTGCCCCATTTTGCTCTAGTGCAAATTTCAGCTCTCTCCTGAGGAGGGAAAAGCTTAGGGTTCATGTGTACAAACCAGTGGCACTTACAAAAGCACAGAAAAGTCCCTTAAAAGAACTGCTATCTAACCGGTACAGCCATGCAGAAAGCAATCTGGCCTTAGCTTCATAGCTTTGACCAAGCATTTCTACTTTAGGGGTTCTACGCTAAGGAAGTTAAGTCAAGATGCAGATTAAGCCTTATGCATAAAGATGTTCACTGACATGCTATTTATAATAGTGAAATATTATGAACAGCTTTAAGTGTCCAACAGTAATAGGAAAATGGCTAAGTTGTGGCATATCCAAACAGTGGAAGGACCGGTAGCAAATTAAAAATTATTACTGAGAGTAGACAAAAACATGTAGAAATCCCCATGCCATAATATTAAATGAAATAAAGACATAAAATTCTATACCATATCAGTGAAGTACATTTATACAAAATATATATTCACAGAATAAAGACGAGGGTGAAGAAAAATAAAATGCTAACAGTGGTTGAATCTGGAATAATGGTATTGTGGATAATTTTAATCTTCCTGCTTATACTTCTGTATATTTTCTATACCACATTTTCTACAGAGAAAAAATGTAATATAATATTGTTGCAGTGTTTTAGAATAAACATCATTTTGAAAAGTGAATCATTTTCCTTCCCTCGTTCAAACCCTTAAAGAACCCTTTCCTCCTGCCTCTTTGAACCTCACTCCCTCACCCATGAAAATTGACAATCTCCAAACAAAGTGGAAAAACACTGGAAACAAGAGCCCAGTGGAAAGGGTCTAAGCTGAACGCTCTGCTCTGTGCACGAGGCGTTGCTCTGACACGCTCCCGTGTGTAGAGCTGTGAATCCAGAGACTGCGTCTTTTCCACTGCCACATAGCAAAACACAACCGCAAACAGAGGTATCTGGGGAGGAGAGGAGCCCACTTACCTCCATTAAACTTAAATGGATTCCTATGAGGTAGGGCATGGGAGCGCTGTGAAGAGAAACAGAGACACACAGCTGCTTTAATGTCTGTTGCTTTTGACAGAAAATTACACATGGTTCACTATTTGGAGAAAAACTGTTTTAATAAACGTATGCACAGTTACATTTCCTTTCACAACAAAAATCCTAATGTGACATTTTGTTCCCAAGCCTAGAAACTTCGGAAGAATTTCAAAATGTGGGCAGCCTTAAAAGCATGGGTGGCGGGAAGAGCACTGACCCTGGCGTTAGTCCCTAAGTAGCAGCCCTGCGCTTGCATAGCCTCAGTTGCCTTATCTTAAAATGGCACTTTGGAATCTAACTGGCAGCTTGCTATCAGAATGAGAAAATATATGTCGAGTGATTAGTACAGTTCCTGGTACAAATGGGAACCACTGTTGCCATGATTACAACAGAAAAAGCAGTTAACAATGTCAGATGGAGGGCATGATGTGCTTCAAAGAGGAATGATTTTTTATTTGCTGTTTCCTCCTGCCATCAAGAGATGTGATCTAACTGTTCATTCTGATTGGACAAAGTGCATCAAAGCCAGCAAGCATCTCCACCCCAATTGCACACATGCCATCTGATGACACTGTAATTCAAAAAGCCCCTTCTAACTGCTTCATTCCCAGAGCAATGGGTTCCCTTAGTTAGTGACTGAGCAGGAGATGAGAACCCAACTCCAGGGGCTTTAAAACCTGGGCATTATGGATTGACTTCCTTTGGTTTCAGGGGCACACATATAAATTATCATTATGATGCTACTTACCAACGATAAATGGGCTAGCCATTATACAAGGAACTTGAAATTCATCTTTCCTAACCCACACAACCTCACAAGGTAGGTATTATACCCATTTTACAGAGGAGGAAATAGGCCCAGAGAGCTTAAATCACTTCTCTAATGCCATAAAACAAGCAGCAACCCTAGGATTTGACTCCAAACCTTCTTCCTCCGTGCCACGCTGAGTTTGTAATATTGGACTTAAAATCCCCAGGCTCGCCCCCCACCCAGTGTTTTTCCTTCAGGTAGGGAGGTCAACGAGTAGAGAGGAAGCAAGACATTGACAATGTTTCCATCTGTCTCTCCAGCATGTGATACATCCTGAGAAAGGTACAAAAAGGTATTTTATGAGCACAGTGGAAAGATACCTGGCTCAGACTTGAGGTGCCCAGGTACCTTTCCTCTGGGGCAGCTGGTGGCGTGGAAGTGGACCTAGGAGGGTGGCCTTCTTGGGGACAGGGTAGGGAAATGAGGAGTGGTAAGAAATGAAAAAGGAGAGGTTTGCTTTCCACTGAATGCTGAGGAGTTTAGGCTTTCTCCTGAAAGCAATGGATGGGCAACGAAGGTTTTTTAAACATCATATGTGCATTTTAAAATTGCTCAAACATTTAAAAATAAGAAAGAGCACAATTCCCTCATTACCATTCAACAAATAAAATTCTTCAAGCAAAAATCCTTCCCCAGAATATAAAATGTTCTCCTTACTACAGACCTCTGCAGTAATATATCTTGGGAGCCTGTAAAACAGTCTTGAATATTAGCAGCACAGTTTGGCAACTATTCTTCTAGAAGATTTTTGTATTTGATAATAGCCAAAGAAAGAATTAGACACAAAACTGCAGTGAAAGTGGAGTTGTCTTTCCTTTCTTCTTCTTCTTCTCTCCTTTTTAAAAAAGGTATCTGCTGTGCACATTCAGCTTCCCTTCGCTTCCAGGGGCAAGGAAATGCCCTATGATATTCTTTCCCCTTAAACTGTAAACCATTAGTTTAGCTGCCAGCTACACAAATGCTCAAACTTCCCAGTGTGCCTGGCTCTGCTGTCCAAGCTTTCTCCAGTGTACATTGAAATGAATGTGTTTCTAATTAAGTAGCTTCAGGAACACGACAGCTTCAATGTCAAAAATACAAAGTCTGAACCCTGGCAGGAAGTCTTAAGACTGCAAATGCCTCATCTAGTGGAACCTTGCCTAATGTAATGAAAGGAAGCAGGAAGAGTGCAGAATTCCAGAAAAATGGCCACTTATTAATGTGTCCAGAAGTACAGCCAAACACATAGAAGGGAGAAAACTCAAATCCATAATATTTAACCAAATCTTATAAACTTTCCCAGCTCCTACCAGCACTGTCATGCAAGTGACAAATGACCCTGAGTTTTAATTAGAATTTCTGAACTGAAACTCCAACAAATGAATTAATGTATAGAAAAGAACATTCAAACAACTGTGAGAAAAAGGTAAAAATAAATACCTACAGCAAAAGCCTCTGTATAATTTAGGCTCTTATCTGAGACTATAGGCTCTTATCTGAAAAAAAAAATTTCTAGAATTTTAAATATCTAGGTTTTAATGCCATGCCCTTTTGTCCTGCAATAAAAATCAACGAAAGAGAGTAAAAAGGAGTCTTAGAAGTGATGGCAGATGTAGAAAGGGACAAAGTGAGACTCACTCTTCAGCTACCATTAGGTAGGCTATTTTTTTTTTTTTTTTAAGCCCAATAATTTACCAAAGGGTAATTATGGCCTGTCATAGAAATGTAGTTTCTTAGCCAACTTAGGGCTGCAACAGCTCTGTATTTAGAAAATATTTAAAACACATTTATTCTGAAATCACAGCACACCATGTTTTGTATGAATGCAAATTTGGACAAATACCTTTTACTGTGTCATCATTTGCTTACAAAACCTCAAATGTGTCCCTGAATCTACTGCATTTTTGCTCTGCAATTACAATGATTACAAATTTCAAGTGGGGAGAGGGAGAGAGGAAAAAAAGAAACTCCAGAGACTCCTTAACATCTGAATGTAGCAAATACGTAACTGGGTAATTCTACCTGCATTCTGAAAACAATTTGTATTCTCAATACACCTCAATAGTTTTTGCAGCTACTGAATCATTCTCTTTTGTTTGTTTTTTCTTGTTGTTGTAAAGAGAAATTTGGGGGGAGGGGACACTCACCCACGATCAAGTCATCTTATCACAACTACTTTTATTTTTGTATTATTCTCCTCCAATATTAACATTAATATTTAAAAATATCTTTGAAATTATAGAGTGCATATATTTTATTGTTTTCTCACTGGCTACATTAACATTTCCCATATTATACTGTAAACTTTGTGATTATTTTAAAGACTATGTAATATTCAACCAAGTATGGATGTCCCTTAATTTGCTGAACCCTATTGCTAGAGTTAGACATTAAGCCACTTCCAACTTTTCACTATAAGTAACATCGTAATGAAAATGAACAACTTCATGTGCATGAATTCCCAAATACGGAATTACCAAGTCAAAGGGCAGGACTGTTTTTAATATCTTTTGTTATATCTTGGCAAAGTGTCTTTTAAAAGGGCAGTACCAGCCCCAGTGGAAATCTTTCAAGATTGTTGCAAGGATTAGAGAGAACCCATGAAGTGCCTAGCACAGGAGCAGCACATGGTAGGCTCAGTAAGCTATTATGTCCAAGTGGGTTCTCTTCACAGCCCTGGCATGGCTGGTATGACTGGACTCATTCTCTTAGTGCCCAAAGAATGGTTTCTTGTTCCTTCCCTGGTTCTGAAGGATACCTGGCAAAGTGTTGGTGAGGACAGTCGAGACTCCGTGATGAGCGTGAGGTGTTTGACATGCATCACCTCTATACATGAGTTTCTGACCCCAAGCACACTCCCTTGTCACTTGTCTACTTACTGAGCTCAGTAGGGTTGTTTATCACTTTCTTCAGAGGGTAACATTTAAACTTGATTTTATGTACCACCCAAAATGCAAAAACCACCAAGTAAACTATGACTCATTACTTGCTTATCACACAGAATGACAAATTTGTAAAACCACTCATCACGCTTTCTTAAAAAGAAAATATAGCAAAAAATTGGTTAAGCTAGTCCTAAAAAACTTCACATTCAGAACCTGACTCTTCTGAATCATTTTCTGATTCAGAGTCATCAATGCCCTTGTTTTATCCAAGGTATCTCAGTAACAAAACATAATACTTTATCTAGATGCTATCTTCATTTGTTAGGTCCCAGAAAGAACTTGTTTATTGCTTATCAAAAAAATATCAACGCAAATATGTTTCACCAATAGTAAATGAACACCATGCTTCTCTGCTCTGCTCTGCCTTTCACCATTCACACTGACTTTACATTTCAGTGCTGAATCTGACTGCAATTTGGAAGACATTTTAAATGGCAATTAGATACAACATGTGCAGAACCAACAGTGCACATGATTAAATTAAAGGGGTGATAATATTAACAGCTACGACCAAGTTCATGCATAGGCGGGCCATCACAACCGTGTCACAACTGCCCTATGGCTGACGGCGATTGTGGGATGCCACTGTACATCTCTGAGTAGCGGGACAGGGTGTATCTGCCCTAGGCCTTTGTTCTCTGGGAATTACGGCACTATCTGACTTCATCACTGTCATCTTGGAAGAGTAAAAGCTATTCTTTCTTCCTTCTCCCATGAAAAGGAGAGGGATTATATTGCTAGTGTCAAGGCAGTGACAACATAATGACCTTTACCTGAAAGGTATGTTTATTTTGAATCCTCTTAAGGGGAAAAGGAACTAATATCAATTGAGCTACTATAACCCAGGTGCTTTTGTGCATCACTCATACATAATTCTTAAGGCAACTCTGCAAGGTATCACTGCTATCCACATTTTCAGATTGGGAAACAGGCTTGCTTGGAAAGGTGAAGTAACTCGCCCCAGGGTCACAAAGCTAGAGTGAAGCTGTAATTCAAAGTCAGGGCTGTTGGACTGAAAGCCTATACTGTCCCACAGCACATACTCAGAACTTAAGCCAAAAGAAAAGGCGTGCTGGAAAACCAAGGGGGCTATTCACCCAATCCTCTCACCAACTCCAGACCTGCAATGCAGAGCACTGCTCTTATAGGTAAGTCCTGCAGCATGAGCTCATTCCTAGCAATGGACAGGCATGAATATGGATACTGCAGACTTATTAATGATCCTATAGTCCCCGTTCATTATTACTGCACTTTCTCAATTTGTTAATTCCTTTCCCCCAGATAACTAGAGCCCTTTTAATTATGTTCCCCTGAGGTGAGCAGCTACTAATTGGAAAAGAGTCAGGTGAAATAAAGGAACACTGGCTGCTCAAATATATAAAAGGCAGCTTCCCAAGACAAAGGGGGAGAGGAGGGGAGGGGAGGTGAGATGAGATGTGGAGAGAGGTAGGAGGGGGGCCCCCCCCCTCCCCAGGAGCAACACCTCTTTGACCTTAGTAAGGATACAGCGTAGAGCTACCCAGGGGTTTGGAAGGTCTACTCTTTTTCTTTTCCCATATTAAAGCATAGTGAGCATTACAGTGTACACATCACAGCACCCATCTCGCCTCTCAGAGGCACTCAACCTTTTTAGCCAAATACCCAGATCTGCAAAGGGAGCCCACAAGTCTTTCCTCAGCTCACTGTCTTTAAAGGAAAGGAAAACTCTTGGTCTTACTCATTTGAGCTTTCCTTCCTTCCTTCCTTCCTTCCTTCCTTCCTTCCTTCCTTCCTTCCTTCCTTCCTTCCTTCCTTCCTCCCTCCTCTCTCCCTCCCTCCCTCCCCTCCTTCTTTTTTGAAAAGAAACAAACGTGTAAACACAGTTTGTCTTACAGTTTAAAATTCTGCTCTGAAATAACAAAGCCTGGCATTGCTAGAGAGGTTAAAGGACAACAGAACGGGGGAAAGAAAGCGAACAAAGACCATACAACACACCTTGCTGGAGAACACAGATAATCCTAGTCTTCATCTTCCTGAAAGTGACCAGACAGATGGGCCGCAGGCTAATGCGATGGCCAGTGTCGCACAGGGAGCCAGGAAGAGCCAGTGCCGTTCATGGTGCACTTGCCATAGCCAGCACTAGGCTAAGGGCTTGACAGGCACTTTCTCACTGGACCCTCAGGACAACGGTATGAGGTAGGTACCAGCACCGCCCCCCATACAGATGAGGAAACGAGGGCTGGGAAGCTAAACAACTCACTGAGGTCACACAGCAGCTCTGAGACTAGAACCCAAGTCTGTCACACTGAGAGAGAGCAAGCTCACTGCTTCCCAGGAGCCCAGCACGTGCCCGGCTGTGGAAGAAAAGTGGAAGGAGGTTCGGAGGTTTGCTCTAACCTGCTCCCTGGGGGCCCGCCAGCAGCTGTGCCAAGTCCCGGGCCCCTCCACGTTCTGTCCGAGACTCCGGCCAGCCCCTCACCACAGGAACCCCAACTTGCCTCTGAGCTGAGCCACGAGTGTCCCCGTGGGCCCCAGTCCCCGCCTCCTCTAAGTCCTACTGAACCTGTGCTGTCCGCCAAGCACCACTTCTCAGATCACGCCGGGCTTGCTAACACCTCCCTATTCAGAGGCTTTTGTCTGGGTTGCCCATTTGGCATAAAGCACGCGCTAATTTGTATGGTTATTCCAGACTGTCAGTCACAGGAGAACCAAACTTTGTTTCTGATTCCCTAGAGTCCATGGTGGGGCTGTGTGCAGAGCAGGAGGAATAAAGAGGCGGGTATGTGCCGACTGCTCACCAAATACCAAGGGCTGTGTGGGAGCCCTTATCTCATTTAATCCTCAAATAATACAATTTATACCATCCATTTTATAGATTAAAAAAGGGATTCTCAGGAATTTGCCCATGGTCACAGTTAATGGTGATTCCAGCCCATATCCTCCTACTTCAAGAGTCTCTTATACTACTGTTGCTTTACAATAACTTTTTTTTAACCATTATGTTACACTTAAGAAAAAAAAAATGGGTATTTGATAATTACAGCTGAAAAATAAAATAGCAAGTGGACATTTTGTAGCCAGAATAGAACTACATTTGCCAACTAGCTTAAATGAATTGACACCCTTTCTTGTTCTAAATAGAATTTACGGCAGTTTATAGAAATATGTTCAATACAGCAGCAAAAATAGGAAAAAAAAAATAGGGGCAAAGGGAAAAAGCATAAGCCGGAGTGAGTGAGCACTTCTATGTGTGCCATGAGGTGCTGCACACCTGCTGGGGCGGCCACAGGTTTGGCTCTGAGTCCTCCAGCTGCCAACCCAAAGAGGGAAACAGGGTTGTAATGTGATTCACGGTGTCCATAGAGAAAAATAAACTAGTCTCTCAGGAGCTTCCATTTTAAAAAGGCAACCGGGGAGGGGAAAGAGAGAAAACTAACAACTTATGGTGCATTTACTATGTGCTCAGTGTTTTCCGTGTGCTGGTCAGTCAGTCAGTAAATATTACTCAGTCAGTAAATATTACTATATGTTGGGCACCACCTTGGGCTGAGGATAGAAGAGAGAAAAAATAGTTCTGATCCCTACCTATTTGGAGCTTACAATTAATAGCAGACAGCCAATAAGCATATTCTTGTATGTGTGTAGGCTGCCGTGAGGAGACTTACAAAGTGCTGTGGGGCGGACCTAAGATGACCTCATCTCGTTCCCACAGCAATCTTGAAAGGCTGATCTCCGTAATTCACAGAGGAACCCATGGCTCCAAGAGGTTAAGTGACTTGACAAAGGTCACAACTGGTGAGAGGCAGAAAATATGACTTGAAAGGTAGAAGGGGTGCGAATGCCATTAGTTAATCGAGGTTTTCTTAGGGGAAAAAGTATTTAACTTCTTGCCTGGTTTCCAACCGGCCCTCCCTGGTTTATGAGCAATACCAGAGGAGGAGTATCCCTACGTACGAGGACAGGAGCAACCCCAGATTAGGAGAGGCAGCACAGACTGCCTCATTGCCATCCGTGGTTTCGGCAGCCAGAGCATGGGGCTCACAGCAGTGGAGGAGCTGGGCGCGCGGTGCTGGTCACTGGAAATGGCCTGCTAATGCGAGACACGTGTGTATCTGAGCTGAGGGTGAAAGTGGGGAGTGGGGGACGATGCCCTCCTAAGTGTGGCCCTGTGGCTTCCTGGGGTAACCTTGGGGGTTGGGAAAGCGCTCCAAGCCACCAAACCCAACCGAAACAAACACAAAAGTTATAAAGATAACGCCTGGATGAAAACCCAGAGAGGTCAACATCAAAGCCTAGAGTAGTCCGCCCTTTTATGCCTCCTCGGTCTACCGGAAGGAGACAGACTTGGAAAACATCAGGAAGGGCTCCATGGCTAAGACCATTGCAGCAGGAGAAGTTAATCAGAGAGGAAAGGTCAGGAGACAGGGCTCTCTATCGCCCCAGAGAGTTCAGTGAGAACCGTTAACAGCCAGAGCCAGGTCGCAAAAGGAAGTCTCAGGTTTGAGCCACCAGCAACCCATGAGACCCTCGTAGAAATCCAGGAAAGAATGATGTACAGAAGAAATAAGAAGAGAAAAAGAGGTTTATGGATAAATAAACCAAGAGAAAGTAACCCCCCAAAAGAGTGTAAACGTTGAAAATCCAAGTGGTAACAAGGGGGAAAAAAATCTCTTCTTGTTTTTCCAGGACTAAGATACGTCACGTGCCAAGGTGCGTAGCGTCCAATTACCTTCTTAGCCTAGTCTCTCATTCTTTCAAATATTCACAGGGAAGACAAACCCACATTTGTTGAGAGATAACTCTGAGCCTAGCACTACGCTGGTGCTTCATGGATTCTCATTGTGGGAGAGGTAGCGACACAACCGCAAATCCCTGCCACAAGGTAATCTCCTCCACAGCTGAAGCTTCTCTGAGGATGACATTACATGGTCTGTGGCTCCTGCTCTACTGGTGACCATGAACATATGTAGAATGTCTTTGCTGCAGAGGCCACTGCACTATCTCTTAGAAGTTCCAGAGTTTTCTAAGTGTTGGATTCAAGACAGGCTCCAGGTCACGGAGGAGTGAGGAATTACATACAGGATGTATCACAAGAAATGGAAAACCAGGCCAAGGCTTGGTCATATAAGAACAGATAAGAGCCAGCTATGTCCCATGGAGGCCAGGCAGAAACTGGGGCAAGGGAGGCAGGCTGCTGCCCCTTACCACATCAGGCAGCAGAAAGGGGACTGGGAGGGTGGGACTGGCAGGGTGGGTCCAGACACTCAGATGTAGATGCTGCAGCAAAGGATGTGAAGGACCATGGGGCAGTGGGCTGCAGTCAGGAGAGCGCCCTGAAGGGTGGGTGGGCAAGCCAACAACCACCATCCCCGACTGCGGAAGGGTCACTTCCATGGTAAAGGGACACTATGTCTTCTCTAACCCTGCAAGCCTCAGCACCCTCACAGGAATGTCAACGCTGAGGCTGAATGAGCATCGTCACACACTGTACTCCTAGCATCTGTGCCAGCAGGGGCACCTTGGAGGGATCAGATTAAGGGTCTGATGCCAACCATCTACACAGACTACTCATTTTTATAGAACATTTGCTTTTTGCTATATATACTTCTGAAAGGTTAAAAAGTATTATTTTAACTAATAAGGGTGGATTACCTTACTAACAACGATAAAAATTAGGTATTAAAAACCTAATGGATCTGGAATTAGTGGTGATGGCTGCACAACCTTGTGAATACACTAAAAACCACTGAATTGTACACTTTTAAAAGGATGAATTTTATGGTATATGAATTACATTTCAGTTTTTTTTTTTTTCCCGGTACGTGGGCCTCTCACTGTTGTGGCCTCTCCCATTGCGGAGCACAGGCTCCGGACGCGCAGCCTCAGCGGCCATGGCTCACAGGCCCAGCCGCTCCGCGGCATGTGGGATCTTCCCGGACCGGGGCACGAACCCGTGTCCCCTGCATCGGCAGGCGGACTCTCAACCACTGCGCCACCAGGGAAGCCCTACATTTCAATTTTTAAAAATCAAATGGAGAACTTGAAAAGGCAGTTTTCCTATAGAACCTATATAGTATAGATATAGATTCCTACAGAATCCACAGCATAGATAATGCAAAGAGCCATCTCTTCTCTCTCCCATTTTTCCACCAGGAAGGCAGTTTACTCGGAAATTGTCCAAAGCTTCCTCCAAAGGCTCCTGGCATTTTCAGTTTTAGGTGCTGCTGAAGAAAATGAAGGTGCATCTCAATATAGGGCTCAGTGACTGTCATCACCTAACAACTTCCTTTTAGGTGCCTACTTGATGCCAGACTCTTTACGAAGAACTATATTTTTACCTATATTCTGTGGATGAGGAAAGAGAGACTGTGTGATCCACCCAAAGACATAAATTCAGGAGGACCAGAGCCAGGATTTGGACCCAGAACTCTGACTTCCAAGCCCGAATTATTTTCTACTCCTTACCCTTCTGCTCAAATCTCAAGGTCAAGTTCAGCCAAATCTTACTAAGGGATTTACCCAGGAATCTATAATTTCACTTTGTTCAACCAGCACACATTGTGCACTTTCTAACCATCAGGCCCAGCACAGACCCACCTTACCTCCTCCTTCTGTTTCAAAGTGAAATCCTGGTCCTTATTCCCTCCTGCCTTCCCAGATGAGTTCCTGTTGCAGTGGTTGTACCCCCAGAGCAATGGACCTATCATGGCCCCTTGATGCCTCTTAGCTTAAAAAAAAAAAACAAACCTCCCAACTCTTGCCTGGACACCTGAGTTCTTTTGTGAAGCAGTGCTTCCTCAGATCCGGAACCATCTATAAGTTCCTATCTCCCTATGTCCAATGCCAGGGACATAAAAGGCACTCATAAATACTTGCTGCAAAATGGAAACGACACAGTTTTTACTTATGTGTTAGAATTCAATCTTGAACAAAACTTGCACAGCCCAGAGTTTGATAAATAGAAAAGAATTTCGGTCATACCTGTCTACCTAATCCACTTCCACCCTACCTGGGTCTTGTGAACTTGAATTGGATTGTTGGTTCATTTTTATATATACACATATACAAACACATACACGTTAATATATATTGACTACAAGTACATACACATAGTCAGTAATAACAAAAATAGTACCTACTATTTATGGAACACCTGCTTTTTATCAGTAGCTTATTACTATTCACATTCAACAGAAGAGAAAACAGGCTCAGGGGTGTTCAGAGACCTCAAAACTAGTAAATGGGGAAGCCAGAACCGAAGCCGGGTTTTCCTGTTTCTACCACACCACACTTTGTTGATTTCTATCACTGCCACCAAGAATATCAACAATCCCACTTACTTTAGCATCAATCTATTCCCTGTGCAAAATTTCATGGCATCAGTGAAGACAGAGATTGGAATGGACCCAGCTCTGATCATCCAGCTGTCACTTCACAGCTGTGTCTGGACTGATGCCCCATCACCCACATGGACTACGCACCCTGTGAAAAGGCATATTAAGACTGTTTGCTAAAAATCCTAGATGGAATACATGATGCAGCCTGTGGGGGTTGATTCAGAACCCCACATACAGCACAGATAAAGAGGCTAGAACTAGTACGTCTTACAGAGAATCTTCCACTCTGGGTGGAAGAATGGACTCCAGAGGCACCTAGAAATGTCAGAAAATATGAGGTGTTTTACAAAATCGAATACAAAATCCAAACCTTAATTGTACACACTTGATTTAACTTTTCGGTTCAACCATGCCCTCAGAGAACATCAGGAGTTTGCTACTAACTTGGCTCTTGGCCTGGCTGCCGTTTTTGGGGTAAAATATGAACCTGTCCTGATCTGCTTTGGAAATATTTTATCACATACTTGAAAATATGTTAACAGGTGTCCAGAATAACCCAAATGTACAATTCAATTTGGGAACTGATTTGTGGTCCTCATTTAGGACTACTTCTGAAGGAGTAGGGAGAAAAAAGTATTTACATGGGAAATACCATATGGCTTCTACTGGGACCTTTTATTAGCAACATTTAATTAGCATAGCATAGCATAGTGCCTGGTACATATTAAGTGCTCTATAAATATTTGTTGAACGAATGAATAATGAATGTAACGTAAGTCCGCAATTATTAGCAAGTCATCAAAAAGCCTATGTAAAGGATTTTTTTCACAAAATCTTGGTGATAGGTACAACTTATTCCATAATTCTTTAAAGGATATTACTAAGGAACACTTT